>NW_006795376.1:1898035-1926026 GCF_000442215.2 Lipotes vexillifer
CATAGAAAGGAAAAAGCTGGGTTCTCCCTTTATGAGTACCTTTCAAGAAAACAATCTTTAAATTAATTATTCCCTGTGTGAAATGCTGCTCCCCTGTATTCTTTATCTCCTTCCTCCACCAAAATCCTAGGTGACGATCTTCTGCCCTTCAATAAAACTAGTATAACTCTCTGGTATACTTTGGCCAAGATACCCACAGCACTCCTGTTTAAATTACGGTCTGGGTCACAATGTTGACATTTGACAGACAGGAAGGATCTGAGATTGGAGAATGTGATGTTGCCACAGTATACTGGAGTATTACACACACACCGTTTGCAGTTCAGGGGAACTCAGAATATATTGGGAGGACAGCCTGCATCTGCTCCAAGACCTCATTTGAAATAATTTACACGTCAATAAACCAAAAGTGCAGTGCTCTATGATTTTTAGACATCAGGGTGTAGAAGCATAGGAAGGATTCAGTGTTTTGAGAATGACAGATTGCCATTTTGTTTCAGTCAGTAGCAGCTTTCTAGAACGCAGTTACCACTTACCCTTCACTCCGCACCATACAAATTTATCAACCTCACAGTGTATTCCAGCCATCGACGGCTGTGCACTTCAAACAAACTACCACCAGTAAGTTAACATTCCTTTGCTCTCTTTAAACATAAGAAACCCAAAGATTCATTAAGATGCTCTGAGCACTTCAAACTTCATGCAGGCTGGTAACCGCCCCTTAAGCAAAATGTTCTGAATATTCTTGTTGACTATGTAGCAAAAAATGATTCACAAACCTGAGCAGAAGGTAGAGGCAAAGTTCTGGAGGGCCGAGTCCACCTCTTCCACACTGGGCAGGGCCAGGAGGCGCGGCAGGAGGCTCTCCAGGGACTGCACGAACAGCCGGGCGCTGTGCTGATCGGCTTCCTGGTTTTTCAGTAGTTTGAGAGACAGAGCTGCAGTCCGCAGGGACCTGTGGCCCAGGCAGTCCCGAGGGGTCTGCTCCCCATCAACTAGAGAACAGTTGTCCGACCCAATGTCCGACACGTCAGACCTCCCCGAGTCCTTTTCTGCTGCCATTGAGTACTGATCACAGGAATCAAACTCTGTCCTGGAGAGGTCTTGGTCGTCTACGCTGAAATTGCTCTCACTGTATCTGGATCCGTAGGACCTCATCCTGCAGTCAACGGACAGGAAGTTAGTTATATCGGGGTAGGCAACCATGTGGCTCCTTTGAACCACATCTGGCTGGTCCACGGCTTCCGGTTCTGACACTTTACTCAGAGTCTCCTTGCCCTCCTGGACGGCTGGCGACTTGAGGCCATTCTTGTGGTTTTCGGAGTGGTCCTCGGGTGTGGTCTGACCCAACTCTCCCTCCAAAGTGGTCTGACCTGTGTCCGTGGTAACGCTGATGCTGATGTCAGGGCTCCGCTCGTTCCCCGACTCCCAGGGCGTGTGTTCTGAAGACAGGACTCGCCGCTGCCAGCGGAAGTCAGCCTCATTGATCTCCATGGAGTCTCGGCTCGACTCGGTCCCGTCCTTCAGCTCCTCCAGACGCAGAAGCAGCAGCTGGACCTGACTTTCGCTCAAGCCCTTGCCCTGGCTGAGCTCTTCTAAGGCCCCAAGCAATGTGCAGACGCAGGACACGGCAGCATAGCAGGCTTCGATGCCACCCTTGATGCACGCCTCAGTCATGCCATCCATGATGCTGAAAGCGTTCAAAGGAGGAGACGGCATCAATACACGAAACATAGAAAAATGCTCCAAAATGAATAAGAATTGTTAGACTGGTGAACAGTCTAATATTCAAAACAGATACTGTAATTTACATGAAATCTGGGCGAAAAAATAAAATGAACAATAAGTGAAACAAACATGCTCAGGCTGGAAAGTGGCCCACCTTGAATCACACTCTCTCAGTTGGCTGGTTTATTTGAGTACAAATAAAGATTGTGGACGGGAATTTATAATCTTCACAAGGACAGGCACAAAATCATCTCACTTTTGTATTATGTTCAGTTTAACAAAGAGAAAACATTTATAATGGCTATAGGATAATATGGACCTTCCTCTATAAAAGAACTGTATTTCTGAAGAGATGCATGTGACTACAACTATTACAAATCAGATAATATTCCATTTCCTAGAGGGGCTATATGTAAAGGAATCATATAGCTACAGTATTGTAAATCAAAAAGTTTTTCCCTAAAATAACCCCAATGAAGAATTTTTGGACACTTCATCTGGTACACTTTTTTCTTGAAGTCAATGAAAATATGGAAAGTTATATGATTATAATAAATTGAGTTAAGACTTCTCCTATGGCCTGCAGGTACACTATTAGTCCCATTTCATATAATATAGATTCAAACAATTTCAGGGATTTGGAAACAACGTTTAGAATATTCAGAGAAGCAGTCTTCACCAATCAATACGGACCCAAAATGAGAATGTATCTTACAGTTTGAGAAGATCCAGATGAGACTTTCTTTTTGAAATTGATCTTTTTTTGGATTCAGGTTCAGTGGAGCTGGGTCCTGCCAAATCACAGAGACGCTGTGGGCTCCCAAGTAGCTTTAAGAATAAGGAAAAAAGAATAACAGAAAAGTGAATATCATAAAAAAGCAAAAGAACTGTGAGATCAAATAAACATGTACATTCTCTATTGCATGATACAGTCTAAGGAGAAACACAACTATTTGGAATTCAAATCTTAATAAATCTGACCTAGGTGTTCTTGACTTGGAATGCACATTGGGTTCCTGGCTCCCCAGTCCAGGACTGGCTTAGACAAAGAGTATCCCCTGAGGGATTGTTTCAAAATTTTTTATAGCACAGAACCAAAAAGCACCTGCGTCTATGTTCTTTAGTAAGACTGGCCTGTAATTTAACTTTCTGATCCTCTCCCTGTCTTATTTTGCTATCAAATTGGCTAGCTTCAAAAACTGGGTTGAGAAACCAGTTGCCTTTCTATTCCCTGGAAAAGAAAATGTATTATTAGAACTAAGCCATTCTTTGAATGTTGGTATAACTTGTTTCTAAAACTGTATGGGGCCACTAATTTTTTTTTCTTAATGGAAAGACTTTAACTACTGATTCAATTTCTTTAAAGATGATAGGACTACTTAGGTCCTCAATTTCTCCTTGAACCAATTTTTTAAAGGTTGTGTTATTTCCTAGGGATTTATCTATTTTATCTTTCAAATTTACTGGCCTAAAGGTGCCTATCTTCCTTAATTTCTTTAATATTTGCAACATCTATGGTTATATGCTTTTTTTTCCCCATTCTTATTTCTATTTATTTGTTTTTACCTATTCTAGAATTTTCAACTGTTTTTGCCAATTAAGGAGTTCTTCGATTTCCTTAGTCTTTTCAAAGTCCTGGTGTTTTTCACTTTATTAATTCACTATATTACATTTGCTTTTCATCACATCAGTACTTACTGTTTTTATGCTTATTTTTCCTCCTTTCTACTTTTTTGAATTTAATCTGCTCTTCTTTTCCAAACTACCTAAGTTGGAGAATTAGAACATTAACTTTAGGCTCTCTGTTTTTTGATGTAAGTCATCGAAACTATAAATATCCTTCTATGCACTGTTTTGGCTGTATCTCACAAGTCTTCATGTATAGAATTTTCATAATTTTTCAGTCAACACTAATTTTTACTTCCACATGGTAGGCGTCTGTACAGAAGACTTCAATTTGAGACTAAGAAAGATGAATTAAGTATATTGAAGCAGACATCCCACTGCTATGTCCATTATTTTCAAAGTGACTTATACTTGCAATAAAATGTATATCAAGTAGAAAAAGTTACATGTTTTTCTCTTTCCATATTTCTTTCTTCTGCCAGAAATTGGAAACTTCTGCTCTCTTGGAGGCACAAAGATGAAGCTTCCACTTTTTTCCTTTGACATCAGAAAAGGAGTGAGAATGCCAGAGGTCAAGGCAGTCTCTCTTTCTCTCCCCCTCTCTCCCTCTGCCTGCCTGCCATGCCGGCAGCCAACTGAAGTGGCTACGCCCCTGGGCCTCTAGCTGTCCCATCTCTTGTTAGAAGGACAAGTGCATTTCAGGGCCACAGGAGTGGGAAATCTCACTTTCTCTTGGGATCTCATTACATTCCCTAATCCAACTTTACCAATAATAAATTAGATGACATATTTTAATTCTCACATTGATCTTGTGTTTATTTTTCTGTTGCTTCAGAACCTGGAGCGAAAGGAGACTGAGCGGTTAGGCTTCTGGAGTACTCTCAACAAACACTTAGAGCCAGACATGTTTAACCTCATCTTCTTCCAGTGGAAATGAGGAATGTGGTGTTAGGGGGTAGGGTGTCACAGGTCTGATAAAGACTACGGCTTCCTTCTAAAGCCGAAACGTGGGAGAGAGAAAAGGAAGCAAGGTGTTTTTGTTTTTGTTTTTGTTTTAAGGTGTTCTTTTCGATGATGGAACGTTTTGCGGGGGAAAGTAGAAGCAAAAAAGAAAATGTACTTTGAAAAGCAAAATGTCCTGTATACCTTTGATTAATAGGCACAGAACACACATGGTGGAGTGACAAATTAGAGAGAGAACAGGGAAATAACACACGGGCGTTCAAACTCCAAAAGGGTAAACAAACATCCTGGGCGCCCAGTGGTTTTCTCTGTGTGCATAAGCCCTGCACATTTTGGTTTCTAGGTTACCAACCTTCCCAAGCTATTGGTATTACCACAGTAAGCGGAGGCAATGTTTCTGAGAACAACCTGGCCCACGTGAGTCTGCCATGCTCCGCGGGGCAGCACGGCCTGGATGTGATCCCCTGGTGTCAGTTCCAGCCTCGCCCTGCAAACTGACCTTGGGAAGCTAGCAAATCTATGAAAAGGGGAAACCACAACTAATTTCCTTGGCAGTACTAAAGAAGTTGTTATTGAAAGTACACTGAGAACTACACACCTTGTAGGCAAAGTACTTACTTAGCATTCAGCTAAGTAAGTGGCTCTACCGTGGGCAATAATCACTCCAGTGCCTGTCAACTCTGAGGGGGAAAGAAGGGATGCTGCTGCTTCAAAATACCCTCTTGGCAGATATTCTGTCTTCGGGTTTCTCCGTCATTCAGTTAATATGTACACTTATTCTCATTCAAGCACTGTAGTGTTAGGTACCAGGGGAACACACAAAAACAATGTATACAAAACTATATTTAGGGAGACAAGAAGCTTGTTCCACATTGTACTGTGAAGCAGTCAGTGTGATGAGACATATAATCAATTGCTAAATGGTGGGATGGGATTTACAGAAGGGTGAAATCAATGGCCTGAGGAAGCAGAGCCATAAAGAAAGAGGATTTTAACAGAGAGGCAGCTGTAATTAGAACATCTGGGTTTATGTTTTAGTCATACTGCTCACAAGGACTCTGGGCAAGTAAACCTCCCCTCATGTAGCCTCAGTTTGCCCATCTGGAAAATGGGCATAATATTATATCCCTAAAGGAGTTTGTAAATGAGCTAATATGAAGTGCCAGCAGTGTCTGCCTAGCTTATTGTGATCAACCACTTAACTGGGTGAAGTGGAAGTGTGGCCAATGGGCACAGAACAGGGGGAGCTAGAACAGAAGCCCGAAAATAGAAATTGAACAAAGCAGGGTCAGTTAGATGGAATGAGGGTCCATCCTGGGAAATGACGGGACATGAGAATGATGCCGCATCTGGAAACTGGGCAGAGTATTTCAAGCTTGATGGGAGAGGCAATAGGCACCATTAAAGAGTGGAAAATTAACAGTGGCGATTTACAAACGTAAGTCCAGGAAAATAAAAGGAAGAAAAAAGACAGGCAGGAGTCAAGGAAGCCAGGTTGAAGGGTGCATTGCTTCAGGCAGGAGGTGATGAGAACCAGCTGTTTTCAGCCTCTGTATGTTTTTCTCTTCCTCAGGGTAGCAATAAGTTTACCAGATATTTGTTTTTCACTTTAAAGACTCACAAAGTACTTATAGAAACTTTACTGTATTTTGAACTGGCAATCTCTGGAATACTGCCACTATGTACAGATAATAAAATGGCTAAGTTCAGAGTTAAATGATTTAGCTACTATAACCTAGCTGGTAAGTGGCAGAGAGAGGATTCGTACCTTGACTCAGACCCAGGTTCATTAAAGGGGTTGCTGAACCAGTGCTAGGAAAGGAGTCGCTAGAATCATCTGCATTGTAATATGAAAATCAAGTCCAGTGAGAAATGTGTGTAGGGACGACACAGATGGAGATCTGTACTCTTTTCTCTTTCTTTGACCCTGGGCAAATCATTTGACCCCTTGAAGTCTTAGTTTCTTTGTGGAAGGGAAAACTTTCTTTTTGGGGTAATGTACAAGCTGAGTATAAAATCATTTTGAAATCCAATTCTGGCAAAAGTGAATAAACATATACATCTGTGGGGGCCTCCAGAGTTTGGAGAAAAAGCTACAAAGATAAAGTACACCAGCAATGGTATACTGATGGCCTATAATCAAAGTCTACATTTTTGTCAGCACTTAAAAAATTTATAAGAATCTATACACTGATTGGTTCAAGATGGCACAGCAGAAGGACATGCTCTCACTCCCTCTTGTGACAACACTGGAATCACAACTAACTGCTGAACAATCATCAACAGGAAGACACTGGAACACACCGAAAATGATAACCCACATCCAAAGACAAAGGAGAAGCCACAGTGAGACGGCAGGAGGCGCGCAATCACAATAAAATCAAATCCCATTAATTGCTGGGTGAGTGACTCACAAACTGGAGAACAATTATACCACAGAACTCCACCCACTGGAGTGATTCTGAGCCCCACATAAGGCTACCGAAGCTGGGGGTCTGGCAATGGGAGGAGGAATTCCTAGAGAATCAGACTTCGGAGCCTAGTGAAATTTGACTGCAGGACTTCGACAGGACTGGGGGAAACAGAGACTCCACTCTTGGAGGGCACTCACAAAAGTAGGAGTGCGTATCAGGACCCAGGGGAAGGAGCAATGACCCCACAGGAGACTGAACCAGACCTACCTGCTAGTGTTGGAGGGTCTCCTGCAGAGGCAGGGGGTGGTTCTGTCCCACCGTGAGGACAAGGACACTGGCAGGAGAGGTTCTGGGAAGTACTCCTTGGTGTGAGCCCTCCCAGAATCCGCCATTAGCCCCACCAAAGGGCCCCGGTAGGCTCCAGTGCTGGGTCTTCTCAGGCCAAACAACCAACAGGGAGGGAACCCAGCCCCACCCATCAGCGGATTAAAGTTTTACTGAACTCTGCCTACCAGAGCAACAGCCAGCTGTACCCACCACCAGTACCTCCCATCAGGAAACTTGCACAAGCCTCTTAGATAGCCTCATCCACCAGAGGGCAGACAGCAGAAGCAAGAGGAACTACAATCCTGCAGCCTGTGGAACAAACACCACATTCATAAGAAGATAGACAAAATGAAAAGGCAGAGGGCTATGTACCAGATGAAGGAACAAGATAAAACCTCAGAAAAACAAGTAAATGACGTGGAGATAGGCAACCTTCCAGAAAAAGAATTCAGAATAATGATAGTGAAGATGATCCAGGATCTTGGAAAAAGAATGGAGGCAAATCAAGAAGATGTAAACATGCTTAACAAAGACCTAAAAGAATTAAAGAACAAACAAACAGAGATGAACAATAACTGAAATGAAAAATACACTAGAAGGAATCAATAGCAGAATAACTGAGGCAGAAGAACGGATAAGTGACCTGGAAGACAGAATGGTGGAATTCACTGCTGCGGAACACATTAAAGAGACAAGAATGAAAAGAAATGAAGACAGCCTAAGAGACCTCTGGGACAACATTAAAGGCAACAACATTCCCATTATAGGGGTCGAAGAAGGAGAAGAGAGAGAGAAAGGACCAGAGAAAATATTTGCAGAGATTATAGTCGAAAACTTCCCTAACATGGGAAAGGAAATAGCCACCCAATTCCAGGAAGCGCAGAGAGTCCCATACAGGATAAACTAAAGGAGAAACATGCCGAGACACATAGTAATCAAAATGGCAAAAATTAAAGACAAAGAAAAATTATTCAAAGCAGCAAGGGAAAAACAACTAATAACATACAAGGGAATTCCCATAAGGTTAACAGGTGATTTCTCAGCAGAAACTCTGCAAGCCAGAAGGGAGTGGCATGATATACTTAAAGTGATGAATGGGAACCAAGGTTACTCTACTCCGGAAGGATCTCATTCAAATTCAATGGAGAAATCCAAAGCTTTACAGACAAGCAAAAGCTAAGAGAATTCAGCATCACCGAACCAGCTCTACAACAACTGCTAAAGGAACTTCTCTAAGTGGGAAACACAAGAGAAGAAATGGATCTACAAAAACAAATCCAAAACAATACGAAAATGGTAATAGGAACATACATATGGATAATTACTGTAAACGTGAAAGGATTAAATGCTCCAACCAAAAGACTCAGGCTTGCTGAATGGATACAAAAACAAGACCCAGGGCTTCCCTGGTGGCGCAATGGTTGAGAGTCTGCCTGCCAATGCAGGGGACATGGGGTCATGCCCCAGTCCGGGAGGATGCCACATGCCACAGAACGGCTGGGCCCGTGGGCCATGGCCACTGGGCCTCCGCGTCCGGGGCCTGTGCTCCATAACGGGAGAGGGCACAATAGTGAGAGGCCCACATACCGCAAAAAAAAAAAAACAAGACCCATGTATATGCTGTCTACAAGAGACCCACTTCAGACCTAGGGACACATACAGACTGAAAGTGAGGGGATGGAAAAAGACAGTCCATGCAAATGGAAATCAAAAGAAAGCTTGAGTAGCAATACTCATATCAAATAAAAGAGACTTTAAAATAAAGAATGTTACAAGAGACAAGGAAAGACACTACATAATGATCAAGGTATCAATCCAAGAAGAATATATAACAATTATAAATATATATGCACCCAACATAGGAGCACCTCAACACATAAGGCAACTGCTAACAGCTATAAAAGAGGAAATCGACAGTAACACAATAATAGTGGGGGATTTTAACACCTCACTTACACTAATGGACAGATCTTCCAGACAGAAAATTAATAATGAAACAGAAGCTTTAAATGACCCAATAGACCAGATAGATTTAATTGATATTTATAGGACATTTCATCCAAAAACAGCAGATTAAACTTTCTTCTCAAGTGCGCACGGAACATTCTCCAGGATGGATCACATCTTGGGTCACAAATCAAGCCTCAGTAAATTTAAGAAAATTAAAATCATATCAAGCATCTTTTCTGAACACAACACTATGCTTTTTTCCACAGGGAAAAAAAAGTAAAAAACAAAAACACACAGAGGCTAAACAACACGTTACTAAATAACCAAGAGATCACTGAAGAAATCAAAGAGGAAACCAAAAAATACCTAGAGACAATTGATAATGAAAGCACGATGATCCAAAACCTATGGGATGCAGCATAAAGCAGTTCTAAGAGGGAAGTTTATAGCTATATAAGCCTACCTCAAGAAAAAAGAAAAATCTCAAATAAACAATCTAACGTACACCTAAAGGAACTAGAGAAAGAACAAACAAACCCAAAGTTAGGAGAATCAAAGAAATCATAAAGATCAGAGCAGAAATAAATGAAATAGAAACAAAGAAAACAATAGCAAAGATCAATAACACTAAAAGCTGGTTCTTTGAGAAGATAAACAAAATTTATAAACCATTAGCCAGACTCATCAAGAAAAAGAGGGAAAGGACTCAAATCAATAAAATGAGAAATGAAAATGGAGAAGTTACAGCAGACACCGCAGAAATACAAAGCATCCTAAGAGACTACCACAAGCAATAAAATGGAAAACCTGGAAGAAATGGACAAATTCTTAGAAAGGTATAACCTTCCAAGACTGAACCAGGAAGAAATAGAAAATATGAACAGACCAATCACAAGTATGAAATTGAAACTGTGATTAAAAATCTTCCAACAAACAAAAGTCCAGGACCAGATGGCTTCACAGGTGAATTCTATGAAACATTTAGAGAACAGCTAGCACCCATCCTTCTCAAACTCTTCCAAAAAATTTCGGAGGGAGGAACACCCCAAACTCATTCTGTGAGGCCACCATCACCCTGATACCAAAATCAGACAAAGATACTCCAAAAAAAGAAAATTACAGACCAATATTACTCATGAATATAGGTGTAAAAATCCTCAACAAAATACTAGCAAACAGAATCCAACAACACATTAAAAGGATCATACACCATGATCGGCGGGATTTATTCCAGGGATGCAAGGATTCTTCAATATATGCAGATCAATCAATGTGATACATCATATTAACAAACTGAAGAAGAAAAACCATATGATCATCTCAACAGATGCAGAAAAAGCTTTTGACAAAATTCAACACCCATTTATGATAAAAACTCTCCAGAAAGTGGGCATAGAGGGAACCCACCTCAACATAATAAAGGCCATATACAACAAATGCACAGCAAACATCATTCTCAATGGTGAAAAACTGAAAGTATTTCCTCTAAGATCAGGAACAAGACAAGGATGTCCACTCTCAACACTATTATTCAACATAGTTTTGGAAGTCCTACCCTCGGCAATCAGAGAAGAAAAAGAAATAAAAGGAACACAAATTGGAAAAGCAGAAGTAAAACTGCCACTGTTTGCAGATGACATGATACTATACATAGAGAATCCTAAGATGCCACTAGAAAACTACTAGAGCTAATCAATGAATTTGGTAAAGCTGTAGGATACAAAATTAATGCAGAGAAATCTCTTGCATTCCTATACACTAATGATGAAAAATCTGAAAGAGAAATTAGGGAAACACTCCCATTTACCATTGCAACAAAAAGAATAAAATACCTAGGAATAAACCTACCTAGGGAGACAAAAGACCTATATGCAGAAAACTATAAGACACTAATGGAAGAAATTAAAGATGATACAAACAGATGGAGAGATATACCATATTCTTGGATTGGAAGAATGAATACTGTGAAAATGACTATACTACCCAAAGCAATCTACAGATTCAGTGCAATCCCTATCAAATTACCAATGGCATTTTTTTTTACAGAACCAGAACAAAAAAATCTTAAAATTTGTATGGCGACACAAAAGACCCGAAATAGCCAAAGCAGTCTTGCGGGAAAAAAGCGAAGCTGGAGGAATCAGACTCCCTGACTTCAGACTATACTACAAAGCTACAGTAATCAAGGCAATATGGTACTGGCACAACAACAGAAATATAGATGAATGGAACAGGATACAAAGCCCAGAGGTAAACCCACACACCTATGGTCAACTAATCTATGACAAAGGAGGCAAGGATATACAATGGAGAAAAGATAGTCTCTTCAATAAGTGGTGCTGGGAAAACTGGACAGCTACATGTAAAAGACTGAAATTAGAACACTCCCTAACATCATACACAAAAATAAACTCAAAATGGATTAGAGGCCTAAATGTAAGACCAGACACTATAAAACTCTTAGAGGAAAACATAGGAAGAACACTCCGTTTTGTTTTTTGCGGTACGCGGGCCCCTCACCGCTGCAGCCCCCCCTGTCGCAGAGCACAGGCTCCAGACGCGCAGGCCCAGCAGGCACGGCTAACGGGGCCAGCCGCTCCATGGCATGTGGGATCCTCCCGGACCGGGGCACGAACCCGCATCCCCTGCATTGACAGGCAGGCTCCCAACCACTGCGCCACCAGGGAAGCCCGGAAGAACACTCTTTGACATAAATCACAGCAAGCTCTTTTTTGATCCACCTCCTAGAGTAATGGAAATAAAAGAAAAATAAACAAATGGGACCTAATGAAACTTAAAAGCTTTTGCCCAGCAAAGGAAACCATAAACAAGATGAAAAGACAACCCTCAGAATGGGAGAAAATATTTGTAAATGAATCAACGGACAAAGGATTAATTTCCAAAATATATAAACAGCTCATGCAGCTCAATATTAAAAAAACATACAACCCAATCCAAAAATGGGCAGAAGACCTAAATAGACATTTCTCCAAAGAAGATATACAGATTGCCAACAAACACATGAAAGAATGCTCAACATCACTAATTATTAGAGAAATGCAAATCAAAACTACAATGAGGTATTACCCCACACCAGTCAGAATGGGCATCATCAGAAAATCTACAAACAACAAATGCTGGAGAGGGTGCAGAGAAAAGGGAATCCTCTTGCACTGTTGGTGGGAATGTAAATTGATACAGCCACTATGGAGAACAGTATGGATGTTCCTTAAAAAACTAAAAATAGAACTACCATATGACCCAGCAATCCCACTACTGGGCATATACCCAGAGAAAACTGTAATTCAAAACAATACATGCACTCCAATGTTCATGCAGCACTATTTACAATAGCCAGGTCATGGAAGCAACCTCAATGCCCGTCAACAGACGAATGGACAAAGATGTGGTACATAGATATAATGGAATATTACTCAGCCATGAAAAGGGACGAAATTGGGTCATTTGTAGAGACATGGATGGAGCTAGAGACTGTCATACAGAGTGAAGTAAGTCAGAAAGAGAAAAACAAATATTGTACATTAACGTGTATATGTGGAAGCTAGAAAAATGGTACAGGTGAACCCGTTTGCAGGGCAGAGACTGAGACACAGCTGTAGAGAACAAACGTATGGACACCAAGGGGGGAAAGCGGCGGGGGTTGCGGGTGATGGTGTGATGAATTGGGCGATTGCGATTGACATGTATACACTGATGTGTACAAAATGGATAACTAATAAGTACCTGCTGTGTAAAAAAATAAATAAAATTCAAAAAACCCCCAAAAAAACCATATACATCTGCACAGAGAGTACCTGAGGGAGCAAAATGAAAGCTCAGCCTGGGGTCCAGTCAGATGCATGTAGTTAAAATTACCAAATGGCTTTGCTTCAGTGAGCACTTATCAACACCCCCTTAGCCCAACTCCCAACACATGCACACGCAGCCCCCAGTGCTAAAGATACTATTTGTTACTGGACACTGTACAGAAGCAATTAAGTTCCAGCAGGCGACTGACAAACATTTTCTAAGTACTTCCTTTGTGCACGACATGGTACTCAGCCCCTCTCGGTAGACCTGGTGGCATCCTTCACTACCTCCCTACCTCTTTCATTATTTTGATGGCTTCCACCCGGTGCTGGGGTGGGGGATAAAGCAGCACGCGGTGATAGAGCGACTGCAGCACAGGCTTCATGGAGTCCACTGACCCCACCAGCCGGACCAGCTCAGCTGCGATGTAATAGATGGTCCGAGCCACAGGCCCACTGAGGGCTGGTGCGGTGGAGGAGCAGCCTGACCCCCGGCCGTGGTCAGAAACCCCTGGAGACGCAGAGTCCGATTCGATGCTGGTACTCGTGTTGCTGCTATGAGCAGAGGTGATGGTTTTGTCATGAATCGGATTGCCCAGGATCACGATGAGAGCAGGGCAAAGATTTTTCCTGAGAAGAGAACGAGAAGAAAGAAAAGTTTCCCTACAAGCCGAATGATAAAATACGAATACTATCCTGAGGGTAAATACCAGGTGCCTTAAAAATGACAAGTAAGAGTTGGGCTCTTTACTGCTCCTTCTTCTGGCTACCTTCTGCCCCAGCGTTCCCTGACTCTCCATCACTCCTGGGGATATCAACAGAATACTCTGCCTCATAATTCAAGCTGGGGTTAACTACATAAAATATCAAGAGAAGCATGAGAAATCATCTTATGTGAGGAAAATGGACTCAAAATGCTAACTGACTTAGTTATGAAGTTTCATTTTACTATAAATAACAAAGTTATTTATACTCCTCATTTGAGAAGTTAATTTAAAATTCTGACACACATCATGTACATAGCATTCGACTTTCTCCCTGTCAATAAGCACAGGAACCCAGAGCAGCTAGCTGGCTGCCTGAGGGTCCTGTCACTTGCGTGAATCTCTGACTATGATTAAGAGACGAGTATTCAGGTTGAGATGGAGAAAGTACCAGGGTGAGGCTGAGAAGATGGTCCAATTTTGGCGAAGGTGAATCGCCTCGCCTGTGCAACTCTCTGGTGCCTTTATATGATTTAGAACATAGGCTCTCATGATCCTATGATGGAAACAAACTGCAAGAGGGCCTTGGGAGGCATAGTTTGTTACAATAATTATCGCTTTCTCTCCCCTTTCTCTCTGTAGCTTCGTCTGGTGCATATAAGCAAAGCCATCTCCTTACTTTCCCTCTAATACATTTACACATAGATGAAATGGCCAGTGAGGCATGGATGCCCTGGGAAGGGACCCGCAGACCCAGCGAGGGCAAGCGAGCGAGCCCCCCAGGTTGGGGTGGAGCAGGGGTCGGCGTCAGGATGAGCACTCACCAGATGAGGTCCGTGAAGCCTCTGTGCAGCCGCATGGAGGAGGAGGAACTGCTGAGCACGGACAGAACGCACTCCAGGTACAGAAGCTGCAGCTGCTGACTGTCACTGCAGAGGAACAGAACCAACATACAAATGCACACAAGGTAAAGGCGAAACTAAAGAGGTGACATGTGGAAAACACTTGGGAAAATGTTAGGTATCACAGGGTGTTAATTTTGGGGTAGGGGGCATTGGTAGTGTTATGGGTTGACTTGTACCCCCCACCACCACCTTTCATATGCTGAGGTCCTAACCCCTGGCACCTCAGAAATGGTCTTACTTGGAGTTGGGACCTTACATAGGTAACCAAGTTAAAGTGAAGTTATTAGGGTAGATCCTAATCCAATACGACTGGTGTCCTTATAAAACAGGGAAATTAGGACACAGAGATACATATGGAAGGAAGACAATGTGAAGAGACATGCGGAGAAGACAGTCGTCTACAAGCCAAAGAGCGAGGCCTCCCAGCCCTGAGAAGGAACCAACTCTGCTGACATCATGATCTCCAATCTCCAGCCTCCAGAAGCACAAGACAATACATTTCTGTTGTTAAAGCCACTTGGTTTGTGGTACTTTGTTATGGGGGCCCCAACAAACTAATACAGTTAGGATGATTTTTCTGTAATAAACTTTACTTTTTAGAACAGTTTTAGATTTATAGAAAAACTGAATATGGTATGGAAAGTGACCATATTTTACCCACCCCTGCAAGTGGTTTATCCTGGTAAAGGTGTTATTAACATCTTACCATTAATGAACAAATTAACAGCTACCATTAATGAACAAATATTGATATATTGCCTAAAGTCCACAGTTTATTCCAGAAATATTAATTTTTAATATGTTTAATTGTCTAAATATGTTTCAGATGTCTTATTGTACCATGATACCTTTTAGATGATTAATGCTTTACTAACTTGCATTTGGCTTTTCTTCTTTATTTTTTTGAAAGCAGCATGGTTTTTCAACAGATGAATTATTTTTTCTCATAATTATTACTATGGGGTTCCTCAATAGAACCAGATTTAAAAAAACAGGTAAGTTTATGGGACGCACATTTTTATATCTGGATTAAGTTTTCTGCCAGAAAGTATTAAAATCAAGGTGGGTGGTCTTTCTGACCAATCACCTGACTCATAATTAAGAAAAATAATTATTAAATGCCCTTACTGAAAAATGTCTATCTTTCAAACTGTCAGTCGAACATCACAAAACTAAAATAACTATAAACAATAAAGAGTGTCAGTTTCTGAAATCACTGGAAATAAATCCAGAGAAAAGCCACAAGCAGTCAAGTTCCCTATGAGTACATATCAGCAAAGCGTGCTGCAGCAATATGGCAACCCCAAGGCATCAGACTTGGTGACAGAAAGAGCTCATTGCCAAGGAAACTGGCCTGGGAGTCTCCTTGGAGACTGAATGCGGCAGCTTCTCTGTGGGCTGCTGCAGTCTGGAAAAATGAGTACTCGTGGCCTGGCACGCGTCATGCCATTAGAGGAGCACCTTCCGTGCATGCCCCTCACTAGATACACATATGTGTGTGCACAGTGTGTACATTTCATATTTGTCTGACTATAGACAGACTAATCTGTGAGATGCACAGGGCAGAAAGGAGCCTAGAAACTAGCCAACTCTTTCAGCAGACACTAGGGAACATCTGCCTACTTAGGAGGGCTGTGAGTCACTTTGTCTGGCCTGTTGTTTGAACAGGTTGAGCATCTACTGGTCTCACTCTCTGCTCGTCTGTGGATTTCCTCCCAGGCCCATGATCCACAGAGAACAACTCTCGTGGGTAGACCAGTGGTCCATGAAGGAGAAGCGGTGCAGCCCTGGCAGGGTTACTGTGACAGCAACCTGGCAGCACATCCTCAATTTCTGGAGTTCTTAAAATGTTGTTTCACTTTGTACTATTTTGATTTTGCCTCCCTTAGAAACAGATTCAAATTTAGTTAGAAAAAGGAGAGAGGGAGTTGCATAAGGAATTAGAATGGAATTAGAATACACAATATGAAGGCTCAGCCTCGCCTCATTGATTCCAAGATGCCTCAGTATAGATTCCTCTCCGACATTCTGTACTGAGAAGAGAGAGAAGTGGGGAGAGGGTGGTGGGAAACCAACGGGCAGAGAATGAAAAAATATCTTTCTAATCCCAAGTATCCTTCCAAAAATTCTTGGATTTAAACAGCATCATGTAACTCAACTTGCCTAATATAGAGCTCTATTAATACCGCATCTCCGAGGCATGTGAGTTAACCTGTGTGCCTGAATGCATTTTCTGATTTCTCCTGAGAGACTGAACATATCATGAGTACATACCCCTACAAGAGCTAAAGACCTGTGAGGTATATCGGCATTGATTTTGGGAATGGATGTTGGGTGGGAAGTAATGACCGTGGTGTGATTTCAGAGGAAGAGAACCTACTTAGAAGGTAGGAGAGGTGTCAAGTTTAGCCAATGGAAATAAAAGGAGTTAAAATCAGAAGAAACTATATAGATGTGAAAATTTAAGGAGAATTAATAGAACCATCAGAGTGAGAGCAGCCAAAGGCATGGTATTATCTGACCAGGGGGTGTTAAACGTCTCCCAGTGAAGCTGCACTAAGCCTGCTGCACCCCAGCTTCTGCAGTAATACAACCCCCATCTTAGGGCAATGGAACCATGATGGGAAAGGCCATAACCAAATAAGAAGAGTCTCCAGAGGCAGAATTATGATAAGGAAATTGCTTTGAAAAAACAACCAAGACTATGAGAATCCTGTAAAAATCATTAAGCTCTATAACAATATGCCTAAAGCCATCTTTGATCCAATGTCCAATGAGAAATCCTAGAAAACCATATGCATGTCACGTGAGTTATTTTTTTTCCATTTAAAGCCTATCCCTGAATCATATGGTTTAGAAACGTTTTCATTTTTTCAGTGACTGATAGAAATGTATGACCTTTAGTTTCTAATACACATATGTGAGCATTTGTAATGTACGTTTGTGCATTGTATTTTCCCAACAACCTTCAGTCAAATTTCTAATGTAAGAAACTCAGTGCTCCTAAATGCATCACCAACTAGAATTAGCACTGATAATTCTGAAAGCAAACAAGCTATTTTAGAGCTAATATTTATCAAATATTTATTATGTGCTGTGCAGTAAAAAAAAAAAAAAAAAAAAAAAAAAAAAAAAAAAAAACTCCACTTATAACAGTACTTCCTAGAAGATATCGATGAGTGTCTTTAATAATAATTATACAGTAAGCGTAACTTTGGACTGTTTAAGGTAAGCCAAGTTATATGGTTGCCCTACAGGTAGGGGTCCCTGTAGGTGACATTAGAGCCATCCAGGTTTTAAAGAACCATGAACTGAACGAACCCCAGATGCCAGGCAGGTCCTTACTAGACTTTGCTAAAGGCTCTTTCTGGACCAATGAACAATGGTATCATTTACAGACCTGCAGACTTGTTCTAACTTCTCCTGATGGCTATTTTTAAATTATTAATGGCATAATTACCATGAACTATTATTAGCACTTTTGTAGCACTTAAACATTTTAGATTTTTCCCTTAGCAAACTACTCAGAAAAAAAGAGTTTAATTTATTAGTTTTCCCTTGTCAGCACAGTAATGAACATAGCCTTTAAGTTTTTCAAAATTTTGGTGGTCTTTGTTTTATTCCCCGACAAGGCTAAGACCTGAAGGGGTGGGCCAAGAAGAAGAATCTTTGACAGCTGGCAATAGCCATCTTGCTAGTTGCTACCAGCCAGCTGTGTGTTCCCCTGGGGAACAGAAACAACTGCACAGAATGTTAACATCAGATGAGGACTCTCCACAATGATGATGTAACAAGGTGAAAGCCAATCGACAATCACATCTGAACAGAAATTTTTTTAAAAGTCTGTACAATTACAAAAATGACCAAATATTATCCTCCCCTGTAAGTGACTCCTGCTGCTTCTCCAGTGACAACTCTGGCTCCCATCTGGCCCTCTTGTCAGCTAGATGAAAACTAGGATGCTCAATGCTAGAATTGCCCCTTGCTTTCTGACAGTACCCAGTCCTTGAACAGAACCCCCAATTCCTTTAATCCGCACCAAATTACCTAACTCAGGTTCAAATCCTATAACAATTCCTAACACCCACCCTTTTACTGGATGTCCTATCATTCGCATAGTGTACAGGCTCCCCTACTGCAGCAAGTTAATAACCCTAATTCTGTCAACCTCAGATGTTCCTGGTGATCTTGGGTTGGTGGGCACTGACAGTCTTTTAGGTTAATTTTCTCATTCAATCCTTACAAAAACCCTAACATATTTTATATTACTAATATTATATATATTACTAGATTATAATGATTATAATGCAAATTAAAAATATTTTGAATAATCCTTAAGCATATCAATATTAAAATTATATTGTGAATGTAATTAACATTATGTTATTTTATTATAAATATTATTATAACATAATAAAATAATACAACGTGCTAATAATAATTAATTATAGGATCAATAAGCTTAGGGTGGTTGAGCTCTTTGCCCAAAGTCAAGAGCTAGTAAGGGGCCTAACAGGGGTTTTATCCCAGGTAATCCAACAAAGATAATGCAGTTGAGCCAATAGTGATTAAGCTATGATTGTCTCTCAGGAGAAGACAAGCCAATGAGAAACATATTCCAGCTCTGATCTAACAGCTGGCTCTGCCAAGATGGACAGGAACTGGGCAGGGGTGGTGAGAAATTAGCACTGGAAGAGATCTAAACCCCGGGCATGGACGGGTAGAGTGAATATATAACCTATCCCAGCCTGGACACTGTTGAGAGTAAAGGAGGGTGATTGTAATCATACACAACGGGCATAGCCTGGGACTGCCCCAAAGAAATCAGGTAGCACGGGGTCCCTATAGATGGGGTCACCGTGGCTGGGGTTAGAGCCTGCAGGTTAGGATGCTCATCTGAATCCCAGCCCTACTGCTCCAACTCTCCATGGTCAGGAAGACGGGACCTGAGTGGGGCATGGGACCAGCCAGGTACATTCCATGTACATTCCCCCCGAGGGAAAAATAATGCTCATACCTGCAGCCTGCCTAGGGTCCTGGGGTGGGAGAAACTTGAAGGTGGGGTGTGGAGGAAGTTAAGTGCTATTTCGTTTTGCTTTGTACTACCTATGTATTAAATAAATCTCTTCATTTTTTAAGTGCCTGATATGAATTGAGCTTAATTTGGTCAAAATATGCAGGTGACCTGGAGGAATGACAGATAAATTGAAGTAGAGACTTGGGCAACAACTTTTAAGAGTAGTCTTAAGCCTAGCTTAAAAATGATCCTGAGTTTAGGAAGAAACAAAAACAACAACAACAACAAATTTCTGCAGTGTTTCCAGCAAAGTGAGAGAGCTCATTCATGGCTGGAACTGGACTGTTTCTCGTAGCTCATTACTATATATAAAATTCTACAAGCAAAAGTTTTCTGAATTATCAATTACTCTAGTGACCAGTAAACAATAGTTTAATGTGTCTTTCCCAACTCAAAGGGCACTTCAGAATCCTACCATGTTGTAGAATGTTGCAGTTAATTATAATATGTAGCTGGTAGAGACTTTCATCTCACCTTGGCAAGTCTGGCCTTTTTATGATTTGGCTTTACTACAGATGCAGAAGTTATCAACTTACTGCATGGAGAGTTGGAGCAGTGGACGTCACAAATGAACTAATATCACTGATTAAACTGTCATGCAAATAAATGAAAAGTATATAAAAATCAGAATAACACATTCTTTTTAAAGATAGGTGTGTGAGCTCACAGGCTCGGGAGATGTTAGAAAAAATAGAAAAGATCACACAGCCCAACCTGGCCATTTAGCAGAGGAGGAAGGTGCAATAGCTGGATGAGAAGGCTCATTTGGAGCCACAGACCTGGGACATGCCAGGTTAGGACTAGCCCTCATATCAACTAGCTCTTAGCCAACATTTTTTCCACTCACCTGCATGCTCAAGGGATTAACTCTTCTGCAAGGTATTGTTTTCCCTTTTTCTCATCAGAAAATTACATCCTTCAGTAACCGTATTTGGTCATGTGGGCTTGCCCAAGATCACTGAACACATGTCTCAGGAAAGACAGTGAACTGCTCAGTGAATACCAATGGGGTGGTGGGAACCACTGTCCCTATGCTCTGCAACTTTAAGTGACGCTGCAGGCAAAAGTTCCTTCAGAAATAGTCCGTTAATGAATCAGAGCACCAGTGTTGAAGGCACTTACTTGATGGCAGCTTGGAGCTTCTCACACAGAACAGTGAGCACAGAGACAAGGTCATCACAGAGGGACTCTACTGTTGACCCTTCAAACAGAGGAGGTGACAGGCATTAGACATCGGCAGGGGGCACTACAGGCTTCCTCAACAGTCCTTCCCATCTTCTGCTTTTGATACTTTCAGGACTGGAAAGATGATTTTCAGATGCTGAGCCTTCCTCAGGTCACCAAAAGGGTCACAGAAAAGAATTAAAGGACTGATTATCCCATCAGTCCTTTCCAAAGTAAAACACTCAAGATAGTCCAGGAAGGAAATAATAGACTATTTATTATAAGTAAAATTCACTCACACTTAACAAAAAAGATTTGGTTAATTTAAGGAACAACACGATCAATAACAATTGTATCAATATTTATGCCAGCAGACTACACATGTATCCCTTATTCTGACCCCTTGAACTTCTGGGTCTCCTGCGCAGACTTAAGCTGTATCCCAGAGAGATAAAATATGGTGGCATGGAAGAAAGATGGGCTTTTCATACTAGGAAACTAGGGAAAGGAGGCAAAATAAGTTAGTCACCATCTTCACCTATTTTAGCTCTTTGTCCAGCATCCTCAGGGTACATGGCCTTCACTGTTAAAGGAGCAACAGCCACGGTCAGAAAAAATTTTCCTTTCAAACATGTTTGTGTCCAGAATCTAGCAACAAAACTCCTACAGAAGCACTGAAGTGTATTGGAAAAAGGCTGAAATTTGGAATCTGTTCAAGTACTGGTCCACAGTTTGCTGACTGTGTGAGCTCGGGTAAGCTTCAGTTTAGCCTTCGGCAAGATGCGATAAATAATAATGAAGTCCCAGCTCTGTTGGGCCAAGTGAAGTAACAAGTGGAAGCATTTGCTTTTTTTTTTTTTTTTTAAATAAAAACCTGTGGAGAGCTATACAAATGTGCCCAAGTGTTTGATGGATGCATATAATGAATGAATGAATGAATGAATGAATGACCAGGAGGTCAGAGAAGATGGAGAAAAAATGGCAGGAGTGTAAGAAGGAAAATAAAAATAAAATTGGAGGAGGGCAAGGGAATAATAAATGGCTGATCCTCAGAATTTAATATTTTTAATGCAGGAACAAATTGAGAAATGATAAAGTAACAATGATAAAAGATAGTTTAAATAAAACCCATAAGTAGTCTTGAAACTCAATTTTAGGTAAATTTCAAATGAGTCCATCAATTTTTTTACTGATATAGATTTTAAAGATGCATCCTTAACCAAGAGGACTTTGACCTCTTTTTTTAGTTTATAAAATCATCCTACGTTAAAGGAAGACATTATGGGAACTGCAATAGCCAAAAGAGGAAGAGACTGGTGGAAAATCTTGGAGCACACCACTGAGAGCTTCAAAAGGTGAAAGGATGCTGCAGCCCAAGAATGCAGGAGGATGCGACTAAAACAACATGCTCATGTGACGCTTTAGAAAATGACTTAAAGCGGTCATTTTTCTTTCATTTATTCTTTTTCTAACTGTGGCTGTTTAGCTACTTCTTTCTCTCTGTTTCATTCCCTTTTTCATCTTCTCTCTACCCCGCCCCCCTTTCCCCATTATTAACTGGCAAAAATATCAAAGAAAAGCAGATTTTTTTCAACATTTTAAAAATTACTGTTTAAAAATATTTCAGTATTTCAATCAGATAATTTGAATTTTTCATATCTCTTTCAGAAAACAATACCATCAAACATTTTTAAGAAGTCAAAGTGCTTGTCTGTTGTACGTGGAACTTTATTTTTTCCTGTCCTGTGGGTCAGAATGAAAGTTCCTTACCTTGATTTCATCTGCTACTGAAACTGGGCTGTCTGTCTGTCCTTCCCTGTGAGGTGACTCATTTTTCATATCAAAAACTCGGTGTTTCACAAATACCCTTCAGGTGAAATAATGAACCTGACTTCATGAAGAGTGATGTAACTACAAAAGCTAGCTTCCAGCAGGAAGGTGTGTGAAGAGTTAATTTCCTTGACACAGCTGGAGCAGGGACAAGTATGGTTGGCAGAGGGTGTAGGAAAAGAAGGAAACAACAGCTGACTAAAGCTAAGCAGAGCCTCCAAGGAGAATGGGGAACTAACCCAACAGCTTTTACTCAGCGTTACATCCCCACCCCAAGCACACAGTAGGTGTTTTTACAATGGCTTTTTAAACTGAATGCACAGAAATCAAATCCAATACCTTGACTCCTGAATTCCTGCGGTACATCCGGGTTTTCGATTATCTAGTAAGGGAGACACACACAGGACAATTAGGAGATTCAGGCAAGAAAAATCCCGACTGTTAAACGACGGAAAGTTCTAGGAAACAAAGTGTCATCTGAGTGCTCTGGGCTCTGCTAACTTACCTAAGCGCACCCTCCAGCTCTTGATAGCATTTCATTACTCATGGTACTTATGAAAAGGCTGTGATGTCTGAACTGAGTTATCAGTTCCAAAAATAATTCATTCAAGAGTCCACAACCCCCTGGAAGTTTAAGGCCCACCATGCACTTGATCATTCCAGGATGCTGCAGGGCTATGACCTGAGGCAATACCTGCCTAAACAGGTGCGTTCCCTTTGCACAACAATTTGCCCCAAGGTCACAGACTGCACTCTGACCAGCACCTAATGAATACAGATTCTTAATTGTAAGAAGAATCAGGTTCCTGGACTTCAACATCCAAGTCCAAGATGACTGCGGGTCAGAAGCACCAGATGCCTAATTGATGGGGGAGTGTATTAACTTCTGACTGTCTGACCAGACCGACCCTCTAGGCCATCTCTAGGTAGATCTAGAACTATCAGGGTAGAGACAGAACCTGGAGGGAAGGGAGAATAGGAAGGAAAAGACATTTACTGGTAGTAAGATTATTTCCCGTGATAGGTCTAATTCAGTGACTACTGAGCTGAGAGCAGGAAGGCAACCCTTCAGTCTCCCCACCTCTTAGCATTGGGAGATAAACAGAAGGCATTTTCATGCCAATTAACTACCAGATATAAATCATAGCATAGCACTGATCATTTTTAAACTTGTTACAGGCATGTATTTCTATTCTTCTCTGTTCATAAATTTGCAAGCTCAGCAACTTCTACAGTGTTTTGGGAAATGCTACGTTAGTGCCTACAGCTCAGCACATGGATAAATATTAAGTTCAGAACAACATTTTCTGGAGGAAACCCGTCTGAATCATTTTTATGGATAGGAGAACCACTACCACCTACCCTCCCAAATATTTACACGTGGCATTTTTTTCTTTTTAAAATGAGTAACAACAATTTGACAATGGCTTTTGTCATCAAAATAATTCAAAAATAAAGCTCGATAATAACTCAGGGTTTCTGAGGCTACAAAATCAAACTGAATAATCTGCCCTGGGAGTAGGGGTTGGGAGGGGCTAGACATTAAGTTGAAGATACATTTCATGCTAAGCTTTTGGCATTCTAGATTTATTTTCTTTCCACTGTATTTAAGTCTTTCTAATTCTGAGATGACCCATGATGTCTTTCCAGTGATGGGTCATGCTAAGCACTATACACATCTTCTGCAAGTAATGCCAAGTGTCCCATGGGAGAACATGCAGCCTACTTAGAGTGAGCCTCATCATTCCTAGGGACCACTCCCCTTTAGTAGCTTTTTTTTTTTAAAACACATAACCACTCTTAGGTGGCAAAACTTATGTCTCCCTCTACTAAACATTTTAAGTGCTTCAAATATTAGCATCCGGAGAATCATGTTTTTCTGGGACACAAAAACATCTCCAGGGATCTAATGAGTAATAGAAAGGAAATTAACAGGAAACACTAATTTTCTATCTCGTTTGGGATCTTGCCTCCGGATGGGGTGAGGACAGATGGTCAGTGATGAGGGGCACCAGAAGGTTGATCAGCCACACAGTACCTAGGACAGAGGCAGACAACCCTCTAGTTTTATCCAGACCTCTACAACTATACCTGTCACCATTGTTACAGAAGAGCAAGATAAGCTAGAAAGCTCAGTCGTTTTACTTAAAACCCCAAATTCTCCTACTTAAAAATTTAACGAAATAAACTGTCATGATTGCAATCTCTTTGAAACTACAAAGCTTCATTTAAATGCTTCATCTTAAAACCTTAGTGTTATAGTATTTCCCATCATGTTGCCATTTAGCAAGGATGGAACATGGTAATATACCAGTATCAGGACTCTCAACATCTTAGCTTTGTTTCCATTAAGAAACTTTTTTCTCTTAATGCTTTCTGCTTATAGATTTGAATTTCTTTTAAACTAATATATCTATACCATCATATGCAAAACCTTAGTATAAATGAAATAGTTTTTAACAAAGAGGAAGCTAATATAATAAAAATATCTCAAGTTTAAACAATTTTTAATAAAAACTTGGGCTTTAGATATAGCAAACAGAAAAGAAAATCAGTATTTGTTTTTTCAGATTAGTGGATTTAAAAAAAAACAAAAAACAAAACAACACTGGCTGTCAGACTGCATATTAATAACCTGGACTGGGAGTCAGTAAGGAGACTAGGGCTTTTGTTCTGGCTCTTTCACTGATATGCTCATTAATTTTAGATTTCAATTTCATCTCTCTGGGCTTCATCTTCCCCAGCTGTTTTTCTGAGGAATAAAAGAATTTGACCAGATAATCTCTAAGGTTTCACTCAACACCATGATTTTCTAAAAATCAGAAAATAATTGAAATTAAAAATTAGAAATGAACTCTTCATTTCTGTAAAATTAATTTCTGAGATATTTTGAATTGCCATTGAGATTTCCTGTTCTAAAAAATAACTCATAAAGTGTTCATTTCGGAATACTTCTTGCAGATTTTAAAAGAAGTTTAATCTGAATTATTAGAGGCATTTTTTTTTAAAAAACACCAATTTTGAAGAGGAATCATCTCCTCAATTAACATTCCCAGGAGATAACACACACAAGAAGCTGATTACATTTACATTTTTCCCAGGAATGCTCATGTTAGACAAACTGCTGAAGTTTAGAGCAAAAAGCTCAAGTGGGCTTTGATGACAGAGAGAAGACAAATTCAGCTTTTCCCTGATGGCACCAGTAGGTGAAGGAACCCTCCTGCCCCAGCCTTTTATTTCATAAACAGAAACATATACACCAAGCCTCAAAGCATGTAATTAATTAACTGCTAGTAATTTTTCTTAATTCTGAATTTACTTCTGTTTGTTAATACATCAAAATATTTTTAATAAAATTGTTCAATCAGAGATGTTTAACACATGATTTTAAAAGAAAAGTGAATGTTAAATTAATGACTAAAAACATGACCGAAACCATAAGGAAAAATAACTCTCCAAGCTTTGGAGTGAAACAGGCAAAGACACATTTAAAGAGTTTAATTTATATAAACAAATGTTCTTCTGAACCAAGCCAGCCCTTCCTAATGTTTCAGTAGGAAACAGCCCTGGCAGGGGGAGGGGAAAGCATATAGGACGTGGGACACTTAGCATGCGGTTACACAGAGACACTGGCAAGACCGGGATGAAAGTGTGGGTACCAAGAGGCTCACCGTATTCTCCTGCCTTTGTCGTAACTGTAAAGTCAAGTCACTCAGCATTTGACTGAGAGTTGCCCGCACAGCAGTGTTTATACTACGCTGGTGACAGCTACATATGTATGTTTCAATGCACACCTGGTAAAGAAATAAGACAGCAACATACACTATCTGTAGATATCAGTTCATTACCAACATGCTTTGGAATTAATTGGAGAGGATGTTAAATCTCTCTTAAATAGAAAGTCAGCCTGATTTAAGACTAGTTGTCAATGAGTACTACTAAATATGTATTTTAAATCCCTGGGAATGTTTTTAATCATATAGGAAAAGTAATCTTTCCCTAAAGATTATCACTCTTAGAAGCTTATTATTCTGAGCATCACAGAAGAATGCAAATTAGTGATTTTTAGATATGCCAAATAATTCTACCTAGAACGAACTCAGGTGGCTAGAAATTAATCAGGAAAAGTTCTCTCCATGGCAAAACAGGAACAGAATTTAACTCCTGAGTTATGAAGTGTGGGGAAAGGGTTAATGAAACCCTTTCTCCTCTATAAACAAGTTTGACCTTGGATTAAGTCTCCAGCTGCGTTCTTCTGGAAACCTGATAAAAGTGGGACAGTTAGCTGTGTTACTTTAGGGTAAAAATGTCCCCCGATTACTAAGCTGCATCTGAATTCGGAGAACTGTGAACGAACTATAAAAACCTGGTGAGAAGTTTCCCTGGGTGACTGTTTTCATTGTTCACACCCTCTGGGACCTCTGCCAGCTGAGCTCATGCAGTTGTTACAGATTACTGGTTCCTACATAGTTGAAACCTGGGGATGCTAAGCCAAGGTGACTCTGTACCCACAAAGGTGGCTCTCATCTTTTTGCTCCTAAGCTGACATTTGAGAGCCAGCAACTAGCCTCTGGACTGCAGCAAGGACTCCTGTGAAAGATAAATGCCTGCTGTTAACCTACTTCTGTTTCCTGTCCTATATCCTGCTAAGTGAACATAATGCCAGTTGTGGTCTAGTTGGGTCTTGTGAGTCTGAATGTCTAGCTGAACATGAGAAGACTCCCTGATGGCTGCTGCATGGAGAAGTCCCAATTTGGGGGAAAAAAAAGAAAATCTCTCATTTGATGGTGATGTTGATGTTAAACGGCATGACTTCAGATTTTATTGCCTCTAATTCTTTTGGAAGCTATAGGAATGGGCATTGACAATAAATGCATGCTTTGAATTTGCCCACTTTTTCCTCTCCATAAGATATGTTATCCTTTCCATTTTCCAAGCATATTTAGTCCCACAAAAAGAACAAAAGGGGGATTTAATGTACCTAAATTATTTTTCTAGGAGTAACTCCAAGACTATCTACAATGAAAATACAGGGTTCTTCACCCAAATGGCAAATTTAATTTGATGATTGATAACTGAAACAAGAGAGAAACTAAATGTTAACCTTTGTTGCTACTACTGCTTAAGCTAGACCTTTCTGCCGGGCCTCATTATAATAACCTTCTTGGTAAAATTAACTAGGTAAAAGTAAATATTTTCTAACAGTTGAATTTATCTCCTATTGAATGCTTAATATTCCAAACGAGCATTGAAAACTCAACAGTGTATTTGGAAGTTGGCTTAGATTAATTCATTTTAAGTTAAAAAATAAGAGCAAGTTCCAAAATATTTGTTTTTCAAACTACCATTTAGGGTGTATCAGTTTTTTTTTTTTTTTTTTTTTTTTTCCTTGCGTTATGCGGGCCTCTCACTGTTGTGGCCTCTCCCATTTGCGGAGCACAGGCTCCGGACGCGCAGGCCCAGCGGCCATGGCCCACGGGCCCAGCCGCTCCGC
>NW_006795376.1:1926089-1948735 GCF_000442215.2 Lipotes vexillifer
CGAACCCGCGTCTCCTGCATCGGCAGGCGGACTCTCAAGCACTGCGCCACCAGGGAAGCCCGGGTGTATCAGTTTTAAATTCATTTTCTTAAACAATCGTGGATTATAATGTACCTGAAGGTACAAGTTATACATACTTGGAAAAAAACATGTTTTAATCTTGAAAGGCTTTTACTTTTGCATGTGATGAAATAGTTTAAAAACTGTGAAAATACATCTGAGTGAGGTATTTCACTTTGATGAAATCAAATTCTCCACAGTGTAGTTAGGCACACTCATACTATTTATACCTTAGGATTTAACAGTTTTCTTTAAATCTTATACTCTCCCAAGAAATCTTTATAACTGTTGATCTTTAAGATCTCTGAGCTCTGACATTACAAACTTAAGGGGGAATTTTAAGCCTTAGACGCACTAAAGATGAGAGTAGCTATCTGGAGAGCCAAGCCATCTATATCCTCCCTTAAAAAACTCTATCAGTTCCTTTAGACCCAAGAAAGAAAGCACACATGAAGAACTGGATCTGAAGCAACACAGTGTGTAAACAGATGAACTTCACAAGTAACAAATGTATTTCTTTGAGTTTTAATGTTATCACCATTTTTAATGTTTAGGTGCTATTACTACACGTACAACACTGGAAATGACTTATTGCAAGAGGCGTTTTATTAAGGGAAAACACAGGCATGTTTAGTCTGCTTAAAAAAAAAGATTAAGGAGCTCATTCTACTAAAGTTGGGAGTATAAATACTGGATATGACAAAAGGGTATCCTTTTAAATATAAAAATGATCATGTATCTGATAATATCACTCTCTTTAGGTACTCAGAAAGAAATGCTTTATCAGTTACCCTGACATCTTCTAAAGAAAAGTTCCTTTAACTTGCTATATTTATAATAAATTGGTAAATCCGAAAGGTTTGCAGAACTACGTTTTCCCTTATAAACCTGACCATTGTAATTCAAGACCAGTGATTTTTCACTTTGTGAATGTTTTTCTTCCTATACCTCAGAGCAGTGCTAAGATGAGCACATTGAATCAGAAAAGCTCAGAGAACACCATGTCCAAAGTCAGGCTGAGTTTCTGGAAAAGGAGCTCATCAGTTTCTTCTTTTCACATATCCTGTATCAGTTCTGTCTCCCCATGCCCTTTGCTTTCCTGGTGCAGAAATGACACTTAAAAAGCCTCAGTCCTGCACCTCTGCCAGAGGCTCAAAGGGCAAGTCAAATACCCTGTGAAAAGCCACAGGCCCCTGATCGCCAGGGAATTCACGAAGACACAGGGCAGTGAGGAGTTTCGTAAAGGACATTTTGATCATTTCATGCATTTGTGGACATCTAGCTTTATGGCATGCTAGACACAACTGAGGGCAAAAACATACATCATTAATGAAGCAAAACAGACCCCGAAAGCAGAAGGAACAAGAACAAGAAAACACAAGTTTGCAAGCCATATATAAGCAATACAAGTTTTGTATCACCGAGTCAGTAGACTGATAAATAACAGTACTAGGTTACAACCATGGTGTAATCACTATTATTAAATATGAAGCAGCATAGTGGAATGTAGCAGATATTCAATATACATTATCCAAAGTGATAATAAATTTTAAAGAAGCTGCCACAGTAGAAGTTTGCTTAGCTTTACAAAAGCACGTACGACCTTCACTTTGTTGAACTGTGCATTTACCTTCTCTTCCCTGTCTGAATGGGGTTAGTGGCACAGCTTTGTTAAAACAGTGCATGGTACTGACTAATGAGTCCTATAAAGAGAAGAGCTAGTATGTTTCCAACTGGAAAATTTTTACGGAGATGACAGTTTAAGGTGATAAAAAATAGAAAGGATCAGAGATTAAGTAAGCTACAAGAAAGCAGAAATGTCTCTTATATGAATGCTTGCTGATCACATTAGAACCAAAGGAAATTGTGATGATCACTGTAAGTCTGAACTCTGTTATATCGTGACGACAGCTCAGTGGCTCTGCCGTTCCCAGGTGAACAGCAGTACCAGGTGGGTGTGTGACAGGAGGCACCTCATCAAACGGGTCCTGTTGATGCAGACACACACACATACATACACACAGACAGAATGAAGTTGTTTTATTATTCCTAAGAAATACCTATGTAAGTAAATCTGATCCCATGCTGGGGTAGGGAAATTTGCTGGTTTTCCTTTTGGATCTCAACTTACAAGGAAATGCTTAAAGTGCCCAGGCATTTACGGAAAACTCTTCCTCCTCCATGTTCTTCCTGGCTTCAGCTGGCATATTAAAATGGCTTAAGGGGCTTGCCTGGTGGTGCAGTGGTTGTGAGCCCGCCTGCCAATGCAGGGGACATGGGTTCGTGCCCCGGTCTGGGAAGATCCCACATGCCACGGAGCGGCTAGGCCCGTGAGCCATGGCCGCTGAGCCTGCGCGTCCAGAGCTCCGCAACGGGAGAGGCCCGCGTACCGCAAAAAAAAAGAAAAAAAAAAATGGCTTAAGACCCCTCAACCCATCAATGCCTGCACCTTCTCAGGCAGAGCCTTCTGCTTTGTCTACACAGGGTCTACCAAACTCTAGCCTCTGTCCAGTGAACCAACCCAGAATGAAGCAGAGGGGATCTCTGCATTGCTCAATATGTCTTCTAACTCCAACTAAGTTCTTCAAGAGCCATGCAAGTCAGAGGTTAAAGGAAAGTGGAGAATGTCTTGCAAAGGAGTAGTTCGCTCAAAGCCTATCTGGCAGTAAGTAGCCAAGAACAGAAACCTTAGAGGAGTCAAACCAGAGTCAGCAAAGAGACTGGTCCCCGAGGAAGGAAAGAAAGAGTTTCTGGAAGGAAAAGTGAAGAAGCTCCTTAGAATGGGGTTTCCTCAACCCAGTAGCCTCAGCTGGTTTAATGGGCCAGCTTCCTTGGTTGGTTTTCTTGCCAGGAGGTGGGGCTACCCCTCCCAGTCTTAAAGAGAACAAGACAAATAACATGCTTCCAGGATAAATGGACCAAGTAAGTCATCCGTGTATTTTTTTTCCGGGTTATATCTGGAGACTATCTGCTCCTTAATTGTAAAATATTTTATTTGAGGTATGGCTCAGAAATAATGCTTCTACCTTAGAGTAAAAAAAAAAAAAAAAAAAAGGATCACTGAATATTTAAAGAGAAGTCAGCCCATTTAAAATAATACTTTAGTGACAACTAGAACCGTGACATCAGAATCTTTGGCAGCAGGTCTTGAGCTTCAGTGTTTTTTAAGTTCCCTGGCGTAACAAGTGGAACTATTGCTAAACTCCATATCCTCTGAGGATAACGTAATGTTCAGAAAAGACAAACTGCGTATCAATATGTAAAGACACCCAAGAAAGTGGCATATGCCCGATGGTCACTTGAATCTACAGTCACAAAAAAAGTAAAATGCATCAATACTTCTGCTTTACATGTAAAACCACCATACAGCCATTCTCTAACTAAGTGCCTTGGTAAAGGTCTAAAGTGGATAAGAATCCAAAGAATTTCAGTCAGTTGCTATATTAATATGGCAAGATTTCACTAACATTTTCTAAGACTGAGGGTAGCCAGGAAGCAATAGTATAGCATAGTGGTTAACAGCACATATTTGAAATATAAAAAGCCTAAATTTGAATATCTAAAAAAATATTTCTTCAATAGTTTTTTATTTATATACAAATCAATATAAAATAAGTCTAGATGGCAGTGGGGGGAGCTTACTTACAAAGGAAGCATGAGGAAAGTGGAGTGGGTGCAATCAGACTCCAGCCTGGAGACCCCTCCCTCCCATCCACCTTAGGGCTTTCCTGGCCTAAAATCACTGGGCAAGCAAATTAACCTCCCTTTCTCTGCGATTCTTTATATAGCTTGGTTATGGTAAAGATTAAAAGAGAATGTGTGGAAAATACAATACTTATTGACATGCCCTAGGAACTCAACCATCAGTAGCTACCATTATTAACCACTGTTTTGGAATTGAGGGATGGAGGATGCATGGAGTAAAAAAGGGAGGTTCCTGAAAGTAAAAATCTTAAAGAAAAAAAAAAAGGTCTTTGAGAGAGACTCTGCTTGAACTTGATAACATGCCACAGGATCAAAGACTGGAAGTTTCCCATGACTAAGATCAAACCAGCAAACACACATTTACAAACAAGGCTTTCTCACTTAGAAAAATCCCATAGAGCAGCCTTCAGCAGGCATGAGAATATGCTCCAAATCTTACCAATGAAACAGTATCATTAACCATCTTCAAATCAGCTTCACAGAGCTTCTGGTTATGGCACTACCCCTTCCCAAGGCCTTGGCGATTTTTACTTCGACAGCTTTTTTCTACGTCAAGGTAACTATCCTCGGAACACTCAACACATGTGCTAATTTGGGCATAATAGTAGGAGAAATATTAAGGGTCCAGCTTTCAACCAATGAAGAGAATTTTGTATCCATACAGAGTTTTAGTAATGATAATTCATGAAATTAAACAGAAAACACATGTTGGACATTTCATAACTGTCCAATTCTAAATTCGGTTGATATTTATTCCTCCTGCATCACAGAAGACCCTATTCTGAAAAACTGTCATTATTGCAGTTTAATTAAGCAAGTTAAAGTTAGACACACAAATGAAGGCTGCCCCCTTATTTACATTTTCAGTGCTTAATGATCCTTTTATAGTTTCAGCAGTACCTTGGGAAAACAGACTCATTTTGCATACTTAAGCACACATCCCATTTCCTGATCAACAGGTTCCAGGGTAAACACTATTCTTGAGTAACAGTCAATGCAGAGTAACAAAGAAGAGAGTGTGTGGATTCTCTCCCAACATTTCCACAGGGGTTTTAAGTGATTTACTTTAAGGTATTTTTATAAATTGTTTCCAGCTATATCAAAAGTGACAAGAGGAGAAAAGATTTTTTTTCTTGAAGTTAAAGACTTATTTTTATGAGAAATTCAGCCACAACCAAGAAAGCTTCCAGGAGCTAAGTGGTAGTTTTAGGCTGAAATGTCCTGCTTTAAAAATAGATGCAGATTTTTCAAAGGCTAAATTAGCAGGTGGAAAGCACTTGAGAACATGCAAAAACCTGCAAAATCATTGGGTCTCACTATGTCTACATAATACCATTATTTTTGTGGCAGTATAACTCTCTTTTGTAGTTAATGCTTCCTGTTGATGAAAAAGTATTTCTTAAGCAACTTCTATGGTGAAAAACCAAAAGGTTCTAAGCTATTTTGCAAATCTGAGGCAATATAAAATGTAGGCAATGTAAGAAAAATACTTATACCTATCATGTGTATCTGAAGTAAACAATGATTTCAAATAAGTCTACTATCCTTTCTTAAATTATGCATACATAATGCACTTAATAATCTAACAGCTGTAACTACTGATCCATAAGCTTCTATTTATAAATTGTTCTTATGCTTTTCATAGAAATAGATCTACTCCATGCTTGTCTTATGCCAGATTACATAAATATGGATTCAGGGAGGAGGTATGGTTTTAAAGGTTGACAGGGCCTTATTGGTGGAAACACATACTCAGAAGGAACAGTGGGATAGCTCTGTGGCAGTTTAAACCATTAAAGCGTTTTAAGAAATATGTTTGATATATATCAAGCAATGACAAACGGGAAGGAGAAAACGTGGAGATGATTTGGCAGGAGAAGATGACGAAAAACAAAGAGTCAAAATCTTGTATTTATTAGGGGCCACCATTGAGAGGATTCTGCTGCTGTGTGGGCATCCCTACTTCGTGGAGGGGGCTCGATTAGCCATGGCAAAGAGGCATGACAGACCTTGCCTGGGATTTAGGTCTATAAACCCAGAAAAACACTATCTCATTTTAATGAGATTATACCAATATTCACTGTGGCAGCGCTTCTCAAACTTTAATATGCTTATGCATCCCACGGGGTATCTTATTACAAGGCAGATTCTTAATTCAGAGGTCTGGGTTGGGGCCCGAGGACCTGCATTTCTAACAAGCTCCCAGGTGCTGCCATGCATCTGCCGAGTGGACCACACTTGAGGCTTTAGAGCATCACAGCTCCTTTCAATATGGTTTTACAACACAGCTTGCTGGAGAGAACGGTAACTATCAGAGCAGTGGTTTTCAACTTGACTTCTGCAGTAGAATCAACCGGAGGCCTTTACAAAATTTGTTTGCCCAGGTCCCTCCAAGACCAAAAAACTCAGAATTTCTAGGGCAACCCTAGGCATCTTATTTTTGCTAATACTTTCCAGGTGATTCGAATATGCAGCCTTTGAAGAGAACCACCAACATAAAAGTAGGGCCTCTGATGCTTTGCAACTGTAAGTATCCCAAACGTAAGAGAGTTCGTTTCAGGAGGGTAAAGAGAGGTCAAAGCTTAATCAAGTAACTACTGAAAATAGTCAGCCTTATACAGGAACCTATGCAAACTTGTATAAGCCTGTATCTAGTTCTGATCTTTATAATCATTGTTGGTGGTGAACTGAGGCATACTATTCTCTTAAGAAAAAGATCTATTTTAAAGATAAAAGGCAAGATTAGTTTAACTTCAATACTGTGTCTGCAGGGTGCTCACGCCTGGGAATGGTCTAGATGAGGGGAAGGGTAGCCCCTTTGAGAATTACCACTGATTCCCACAGGGCAAGTGAAGGGCCCCTGTGAGTGTCCCTTCCACAACCAAACTATGACAGCATGTGCTACAGGGTATAAAGACCAAAAGCTCAGTCATACCGACCAGTCTTGCTTCCTGGTTCTATCACTTCCTAGCTGTGTGGCTAGTACAACAGTACTGTTGTGCAGATTATATGATCTAATACAGGGAAAGTTCTGAGAACGATGCCTGGCAGGGAGCTAAATATGTACTAAAGGTAGCCATGTAACATTGTCTTAGCCATGTAATATGTACTTATCTCTTGCCACCAAGAGTGATGTTATGTTCTCAAGCCTCCTCAGAATGATCAACTCTGAGAGGGAATGGCCACAGAGAGCCCAGAGCTCTAGCTAATGCCTGGTGGAAGTACTCTGAGTTGCAGCCAAGCCTGATGGATAAAAGATCCACTATTCTCAGCAGGAGAGCAACTTTCCAGGGTGTTTTTCTCACTGGCTTTCTGATCGGTGCCACTGGATAGAGTGAGCCCCTGGTGCTGGCATCTGCATGCTTGTCCTCTGCTTCTCTCAGCAGCCTGGCGTGTAGATGTCCTTACCCATGGACTGGCCAGCTGCAAGAGTTGGATTCTTACTCCCTTCAACCTGGTGTCCACGCCAGGTCCAGGCTAGCACAGAGGAGTGATTCTGCACACTGCCATTTATCAAAAGCACTTTGAAGTGGTGACCATTGTGGTCCTTACAAAGCAGTCTCCATCCCTCTGCTAAGCTGGAGAATCTGCTGATGTTTCCAGTCACCAGAAAAGAGTGGGGCATCTAAGTGAGGGCTGAGGGAACCTGCAGCCTCAACTGTTAAGTTCCACCACGGACAGGGAGGTGGTAGGACCTTCTTGTGGATCTATGGGAGAGGCGGGGCCTAAAAACATCTTCTGGGAGCCTGCGCACTGTCAAGGAGCAAATACAGGATGAAAAAGATCTTTGCCAAGTCCTTCCTTCAGAGGAATGCAGTCCGAAGCCTCCATCCTGAACAATAAGTCAAAGCTAGCATTGGAAGTAACGCATTTTTCCATGACGGTCTGACCCCTGCTTCATGACCTTCATGCTGACATTCTGCTGGGAACTCTTCCAACTAGGGGATCTCAGGAGGCTGCAGTAGGGGCAAGAAGGGGAAGTAAGCTTGCTACTGTTGTCTCAGGAACCTAAGCCCAGTCGATGACCCATCCATTCAGGGTCCTGGCCGTGTCAACATTATTTAGTGGAAGGCTGGACTTCGTCATCAATCTGCTGCTACAGGAGAGCAGTAGCTAACCTTGACCCAGCATTTACTATGCGGCTGCCTGCACTGAAAGCTTTTTACGTGGATTCTATCTTGTCTAATCAGCACAACCATACTACGAGATAGCGAGGTAGGTGCTGTTAGCATTGCTTTTACACAGAGAACAAACACAAGCCCAGGGAGGTATCTAAGGCAACACCGCTGGGAGGTGGTAAAGCCAGGATTTACACCCAACCAGTGCAACTCAAGAGCCCACGCTGTCACCACCAAGCTCAAACGCCTTTATCTTTATATCACTCTTGGGCTGAGATTTAAAAAATAAATAAATAAAAGGTTTTTTTCCTTTCTAGGTTTTGGTAGAGACCACTGTGTTTTGATGTTTCATCCTATCTAGACAGGTCTGCCAACTCTCTACTCTGGCTTCCAGATCCCCTCTGAAATCACCCTTGACTTGGGTGGCCCATGGCAGTGTGTATCTGTTTGGGAATTACATCTCGAATCTTTCAGATTCTCATTCAAAAACTCATCCCTGTGAGGATGATAAAGACCTCACCCTCTCAAAGGGAGCTTGGGAATCCCTGGTGGCCTCCCCAGTCCTGAGAGTCCTACAACAACCCATCCCCTTCCCCATACCCATCCTGGGCAGGGGTCAAGCTAGGCAGTGGCTGGGCAGTGACACGTTGCATTTCCCTTCCTGTCCCTTCACATGGCAAAGAAATAACAAGCCTCTTACATGCCAATCCTGTTTCTTGCTCTGATCAAAACTACATTTGTCACTTAGAAAGCAAACCAGCATGAGGTATCTAAAATAGTCAAACTCATAGAAACAAGAGAGTAGAATGGTGGTTGCATGGTGTGAGGAGGAGGGGGAAATGGAGAGTTAATATTCAATGGGTATAAAGTTTCAGTTATGCAAGATGAATAAGAGATCTGCTATACAACACTGCACTACGGTTAACACTACTGAATTGTATACTTAAAAAGTTTGTTAAGGGGCTTCCCTGGTGGCGCACAGTGGTTGAGAGTCCACCTGCCCATGCAGGGGACACGGGTTCATGCCCCGGTCCGGGAAGATCCCACATGCCGCGGAGCGGCTGGGCCCGTGAGCCATGGCTGCTGAGCCTGCACGTCCGGAGCCTGTGCTCTGCAACGGGAGAGGCCACAACAAGTGAGAGACCCATGTACCGCAAAAAAAAAAAAAAAAAAAAAAAAAAAAATAAGTTTCCAAATCCTTTGCTCTCCATTGACTCTGCTTAAAAAAAAAAAAAAAAAAAAAAAAAGTTTAAGATCTCATGTTGTGTTTTTACCACAGTTAATAAAAAAAAAAAGCAAACCTACAAATGACAAGATCACTCACACAAGTATCTCTTAAAATTCAACTAAAAATACTGATAGCTATTCTATTTCTTTACTTATATAGAGTGAAACATACAAATGTGGTAAAGAAAAGTGTTCTTTCTACCTACATAAATACACATTTGAGAACTGATTTATGTCGTAGTGAGGGGTCAGCTGTCTGTTTTTCTTTTGACTGACACATAAAAATGTTCTATGTGCTCAAAAATAATTTTCTCTCAATTTTCACTCTTCAATGCCACATAATACCATAAAAGCACATGCATCAGCCAATACAAATACTACTCATGATAATGTTAACTTTGTATGATGATGGACATGTTAATTAGCTTGCTGTGGCGACTATTTCACAATGTATATGCATATCGAAACATCGAACATTTTATTTGTTGGTTATACCTCAATAATGATGAGAAAAAGAGGAAAAAAGAAAACATGCCCTAAGTGTTAAGCGTCCACCTGGTATACTCAAGAAATGGTAATCATTAGTGTTAAAAAAAAAAAAGACCCATGACTATTGAAAGTTAGGCTTTCTTTTTCTCTATAATTTCAGAATTCTGAATATATCATTGGCTCCTTGAGGTCTACGTGCGTAGTCTTGTCAAAACATACAAATCCTGAAGATACTCTTTTCAAGAAGTGGCAGGAAATTCACTCTAAGCATAGTGGAGTAGAGCTGTGGAATGATGCTGTTTCCAAAAGCCAAAGGCATGTGCCAGACATTCAAGAAAGCAAGTTTCCTGTTGGACATAACTGCTGGGAGTGCTGAAGGTACATATTAGTCTAGGCTGCGATACAGATGGAAAAGAGAAGGCTTTCCAATGATCGTCTACAAAATGCATTCATCAGGGTTTAGGAGACGGGGATGGAATTTAATCAATAAACATCTCCTCTAAATCTCACACTTGGTTTCTTAAAAACCGTTAAAAAAAATTCAAATTCTCTTTAATCAATCAGGAAAAATAGTAAGTGCAATACCTAGGTGTAGCAGCGTCGGGAGAACCGGTACTGTTATTTCCATGGCTAAAGCCTCAAGTCAAGCAAACCAAAGCATGCAGAGCACCGACTAAGGATGGTGGCCCACATAGCCTGCTTCCCACAGATCAACTCCATAGTGGAAATTCCCCACAATAATGATCAGAGAAGGGCTCACCCCACTGCTGCGGTTTGGCTCCACCCCAGCATTTATCCCAGGTCGGGGTAAAGCAGCTTTGAGCAGACAGCACACACAAGCAGCACTTGAGCGTCTGGGGAAAACCGATACTCACCTCCGCGATCTTCAGCACTGCGCTCCCATTCAGGTCAAAGGTTGGGGTGTAGGTTATGCAGAGTAAAACCTTTAACAGCCAGGAGGCAGAGGAGGAAGGAAGAGAGAAGGAAGTAAAAATTTAGAAATAAATTTCCACTTTACATGTTATTAGTGCAGTCCTGTTTTTTATGACTCTTTAGCTCTTTGCTTATGTTTCTTTCCATCCCACCCACTGCTCTCAAATTAGTGACCACACATTGCCCAATAAAATAGACTAATACTTGTAAAAGGAAGAAGCATTGTAAGCCTGGCCAGAGATGGCTTTCTTCAACTCCAGGTCTGTCCAGTAATAAAGAAAACCAAATGGCCAGGCTCACTGCTAGGTCCTGTACATGAATTTACCTAGATTGATATTTTTAGTAAGCGTCATTATTACTGTCCTCATTTTACTGATAAGGAAACTGAAGCTCCGAACGATTAAATAAGCTGCCAAAGTCACACAGGTACCAGCTGTGGAGCTGAGACCTGAACCCAAGTAATCTGACTCCATGCCCTGACTGACCATGGGATACTGTCTCTACATCTTCCTAGGCCCGAGCGTCACTGTATTTTTCTGTTACTGTCGCCTTCCCAGATCCACATGGGATTAGACATTGTTTTATGGGCACTTTCTTCTTTCCTTCTTTATTTCCCCCAGAACACTGTCTGGGGCTCATTTATTAGTTCCAGGTTCCCCTTATTCTCCAAGTTACATAGACAGTGAGTTGATGACATTTACAAGACCTTTAAAGACCACTAAAACTTCCACTTTCTACTTGTAGAGCTATTATGGAATAGATCAATAAAAGCCCAGGGCATTTTAAGAATTGCTTCTAATTTTATAGATAAAAGGCTAGATGCTCCCCTGTCCATTTGGCTTCTGATGCTGCAAATTATCTCGCCGGTGGTCCCAGACGTGAAATTGCTGACGTCGGCTCCTTGATCCCCAAACCCAACAGCCACGTCCTGCCTGCAGCTTGGCCTGTCGGTGGCAGCCTCAGAGGATGTTTCTCACCTGGTTCTGCCTAACTCGTGAAAGAGCGCTGAAGCCTAGCAAATTTACCTAATACAGGATATACACCTGCTCAGCACATCAAAAAGTGTAACTGTCCCATGGAGCAAGGAACGTCTCCTAAATCACTCAGTCTTAGTTACCAGCCAGGCCAGCCCTAGGAACAGTCACGCCTTTAGAGAAAGCAAACAGGTAGGTAATTAAAGAAGGAAAAAGGGATTCTTGCCAATTTTAGTCACAAGGTTAGAATAAATTCACAATTCTTTGTTCCTTAAGGCACCTGAGAGCCAAGAGCTGACTCCAGATAAAAATCGTCTGAATGCCACGCTGGCCGAGAGAGGGGGACTGTGGGAACTACTGCCCCATGGCTTCATGGGAAAAGGCTTTCTTTTGTTTGATGACTAACTGTGGGGGTCGGAGTCTGGCATGCAAGGAGGGATGAGAGCTGAGGACAACAGTGTCACCAGGTCCTAATTTCAGCTGGGGAGAGGCCACGTCTTCTAATGCCTCTGTACTTGATGGCATCTCTGCCTGACACCCTCCTAGCCTGGCATCCTCCTAGGCTTGTTCCTCATGTGGCTCATCTCTTGGCTTCTTGGTGGTCTCAACTCAAACGTCGCCCCTCAGAGAGGCCTGTGGCCCTCCCTGAACACTCTCTCTGAAATGGCCTCTCTCACAGCTCCTTGTTTCACTTGCTTCAGAGTAAGTACCAGTCTCATAAATTGCTGCTTTATTTACTTATTTATAATCTTTTCATTAGACTATAACATCCACTGAGCATCTGAAAGGCCCTCAGGCTTTCTCTTATGAGGCTTTTGGACTTTGATTTCTTGCTACCTTGCACAGCTTCTCTTTCTTATTTATTTTTTCTACGTCATGCTTCACGGCAGGTGGGTGGAGGGTATGAGACAGTGGCTGGTGTAGGTGGTGGTCTGGGGAGGTGAGGTGGCCCATCTTGGCTCTTGGTTTTTAAGTCATTACAATAAAGGCTGGCAACTGGCAAGACCTTACAATATGAAACTAATCATGGCAAATTTTTGTCTGAACTGGCTAATTAATAATGTTACTTATAGGACCAATGATCGACTTCCTGCCTTCCATCGCTCCGTGCATTCATCCAAGGTGTGCAAGGGTAAGAAAGAAGTTTTCAAAAGCCAACCCAGTTTTCTGTGAACAAGAGCTGCTTTATGCAACAGAGCCTGGAGGAAGTGGGAGCCGTGTCTATGGTGAGGTCTTCGGGAAGGGCATTGAGTTGGCATATTTGCTAATCAAGCTTCTCAGGGGAACAGAGGAGGCTGGACTCTGCCACCGGGAAGCCAGCCAAGTGTGGAGGGAGGCCTCTTAGCAACAGTCTGAAGGAAGCTGAAGATCCCTGCACCCAAATGATGCTGATCCTGTTCAAAAGATCACTGAAAAAAAGGCTCTCCACACCTAATGTCTGGCCACTAATATCCAAAGACTCACTGAGCTCTATGCAAAAACTAAAAACAAGAAAAAATAGTGAAAGTGAAGCATAATAATGAAGCTGTCTCCTTAAGCTCACACAGCTTGCTTTTCTGGAAGCAGAGCACGTTTTAACTCCAGAGCTGACGGTGCCCATGCCCCTCCCATGACTCCCAAGACATATAAAGGGCCCCCAGTGTCTAGCAAGGATGGTGCAGCAGACAGAAGTGACTTATTGCAAATGATACATGGAAAAACGGTGCCCAAAGCCTGGCAAGCACTAATTCACTGGATTCAAACACAGACTGGGCGTAGGAAATTTAGGGTGACATCAAATTAATTTCAAGTGTCTGACTTCCACTGCATAATGAAAGAGTAAGAAGTTTAGACTGGTATTCTGAGCACGTTGGCCTCAAGGAAAACAGGAGCACCTAAATATTGAGGACAATTCCATTAAAAATACATCCCTCACAGGGTCATTAAAGCATACTGACTACATTATCACTTAACAGCAAGAACTTGAGTGACAGGCAGCGTCTTGCAATCTAGATGGTTGATGCTGCCTCCATAAATAAGCCAAGAGGATGGGGAAAGTAGGTGCAAAACCTTCCACAAAAAGGGCACGATCATTACAGAGGCTAATAAAAATCGCAATTATGAAAAAGCAATAACCGAATAGCTACTATATACAAGAAACAACCCTGCAATTAAAAATGTGTATAGAAACACTGGATAAAACAGATTAGACTGGAAAGGAGAAAGAGAAGCTGATTTATTGCAAGCATTGGGCCCAAGTGATAAGAATCTGAAAAATGTAGCCACATTAGGAACACAGAGAGACAGATGTGGATAGATAATGATGACAAGTACAAGATCACAGGTATGTGCTTCTGATCAGGAAAATCCCGGATGAATCCTCTCCCAAGGCAAAGGCATTTTATCGTCATGACTGGGGTTTCTCCATCAGGCTCATTCTGCCCTGTGATCACAATCACGGCAGAGCAGGGACTGTGATGTCAGGGCTAAAACCCAAGTGTTTCAGTAACGTGACTGTGGCATGTGATTTAGTATTTAATTGCTGTGACTTTGCCTACATCCTCTAAGCCCCTTATCTTTAAAATTCCCATCCCACCTCACAAGGATATTTAGAGGAAAAATTAATTAAATGACTTAAAAAAAAAAAAAAGGAGGGGCTTCCCTGGTGGTGTAGTGGTTAAGAATCCGCCTGTCAATGCAGGGGGCACGGGTTCGAGCCCTAGTCTGGGAAGATCCCACATGCTGCGGAGCAACTAAGCCCGTGCACCACAATTACTGAGCCTGAGCTCTAGAACCCGTGAGCCACAGCTACTGAGCCCACGAGCCACAACTACTGAAGCCCGCGCGCCTAGAGCCCGTGCCCTGCAACAAGAGAAGCCACCGCAATGAGAAGCCCACACACCGCAACGAAGAATAGCCCTCACTCGTCACAACTAGAGAAAGCCCGCGCACAGCAACAAAGACCCAGTGCAGCCAAAAATAAATGATTTTTAAAAAAAAGTACGCACAGTACATATATCTCTAGGCTATCTTCTCATAGAGATTAAACAAGTCTCCATTTGATGTAACACATGGCAGCCGTTCCAGTGTAAATAATTAGATGCATTTTAAGTAAAAAAAAAAAAAAAAAAAAAAAAAAAAAAAAAAAAAAAAAAACGCATTCAAAAGCATAAATCTTTCCAAGTCTTCATCCTACTATGTATCGCTGCCCCCAATTCCTACTGTCTAAGCCCTCGTCATTCTGACCCAGCTCCACTTCCTCTCTCCTTGGTGTTCTCCCTTTCAGGCCCCAAATCAATTAAAGGCATTATTCGCCAAGGTTCTAATTGCTGTGGGGTCACAAATACAAAGCAAGCACCACCTTTACCATTACAAACTCACCATCTACTGGAGAAATGAATACTTGTACAAGTATACTTCATGGCTGACTATAGTGAGTGCTGCTGCAACCGTGAGGTATATAATAATTTTTAAGCTCAGAAGACATCTCAACTTTGGAGATCAGAGAATTCACAGATTAGATAATGTGTGAGCAAAGCACTGATACAGGAGAGAAAAGGGAGGGGGACAGATGTGCCAAGCAAAGGAAATGTTGTGAGTAAAGGTATGAAGCGTGAAAGCAGAGGCTGGAGATGGTGCTAAAAAGGTTGGCTAGAACCTTATTACACATCAACTTAAATGCCCCATGTTAAGTCTTTTGCACAGATTAGTTTAGGGCTGGTTAGGGCAACAAATCACAAGTAAAACTAGATGTAGGGACTTCCCTGGTGGTCCAGTGGTTAAGACTCCAAGCTCCCAAAGCAGGGGGCACAGGTTTGATCCCCGGTCAGGGAACTAAGACCTTGCATTCCACATGGCACAGTCTAAACAGACAAACAAGTAAAAACTAGATGTACTGAGGCAAACTGGAAATCAGAGCAGTAAAGCAGACAATATGTTGTAGATGAATTAAAGACAGAGCCTAGTCATTCCAGTGGCAATGAACTGACTGGGGTGCATTGGTGAAGGGATGAAGGGAATTCACAAATAGAAGGCAATGGTCACCCATATATGAAATCTGGGTGTCATCCAACCACTGTTCTCTCCCCACCTACTCCTTACCATTCTAGCCAACCTGGTTGAAATCTCTCATATACCCCTATTCCCATATATTTCATAAAGCTTTATATTAGGTAATAAAGTAACATGTTTTAGAGAACAAAGATATACCTTGTTCAAAATCCGTCACATAAAATATTACTCTACAGATGTGAATTAATCCCAGAATGGGCAGAAAACGCAAAAGGCTTATTCCATAGCATTTATTTGGAGCAGTTTAGATATACTACTTAAATCTGGGTGCCCTCTCCACCACCCACTAGATTTATGAGCTCCTTGGTAGTAAGGTCTAACTTTTTTTTTTTTTTTTTTTTTGCAGTACGCGGGCCTCTCACTGTTGTGGCCTCTCCCGCTGCGGAGCACAGGCTCCGGACGCACAGGCTCAGCGGCCATGGCTCACGGGCCCAGCCGCTCCGCGGCATGTGGGATCTTCCCGGACCGGGGCACGAACCCGTGTCCCCTGCATCGGCAGGCGGACTCTCAACCACTGCGCCACCAGGGAAGCCCAGGTCTAACTTTTTGATGCCCACCATGTTTACAGTGCCTTGCCAGGCTCTGGGAGGTGTGGTGAGTCCCAGCCCACACTCAATCCCTCCTATGCATTGTCCACATGAGTAATCAACTACACAGAGTTTCAGTGGGACTGTGCATCTGTGTGCCTAGTCATTATTGTAAAATGTGTAGGCAATGTGATAAGACAGGCCGGTGACACAGAAGGAAATTGTCCTGGGAATCTGAACGTCAGATCCAGGTGGTGTGACTGGCTAAAGGCAGTTTTTGCAGCCTTATGGGTAATAATACTAGAGTTTCAGATGACCTGGTTAGGGTAATCAGAATTCAGTGAGCCCCCAATTCAGAATGTCCAGCTATTTGGCAGGACCTCAGGCAGGACAGGGGGAAAAACATCTCTACCAACCAGAGGGCATCTCCCATGAGACTTATAAAACACCTGCTACTCTCTGCTGAGAACCTATTTTTTTTGCACTCAACACAGTAACTGGTAACTTATGTAAGATTTCTGAGTCAAAGAGCTCATTTCTGCTAAAGTTCCAAATGAGTCCTGTACAGGACCACTTGCAGGGGATGAAGGAGTAAAGAAATGATTCCTAAGCTTACTGGATAGCAACTGCACTCCCACTTTACCTCTCCCTTGTGCTGCATTACTCAGGATGCCATTCATTCATTCATTCCACAAATGCTTACTGAGGTATGACGAGTGGTCAGGCCTAGTGCCAGGTGTTGGGCATACAGGAGGAACTAAAAAAGATACTCTGATCCCTGCGCTCTGTAAAGCTAACATCTGGTTTCGAAGACAGTGAAAAAACAAGGGATTACAATAAGTTGTGATGAACATGATGACTGGGAAAATGCACTGGACTCTGAAAAGCATATCAGAGTCTAACACACAGTACACTTGTAATGTTATACTCATCCTTTTTTTTTTTTGGCTGCACCTCACGGCCTGTAGGATCTCAGTACCCCAACCAGGGAGTGAACCCGTGCCCCCTGCATTGGAAGGTGGAGTCTTAACCACTGGACCACCGGGCAAGTCCCTATACTCATCTTTAATGGAACTCTAAATTTATGCTGTAACACATATAATTAAGGAGTGAAAAACCCAGGGAGGAAGACGAGGAGACCATGAAGAAGTGAGCTAATCCGTGGGAGTCAACCTACCCTAAAGCACACTGGGGACACGGGGGCACATTGAATGAACAGGAATCTTCTTTTCCTTACACTAGTAAAATATACATTAGTGCTTAGTTTACACATAAGTGCTTCCTGAGGTCACTGTAGTTTCATTTCTCCAAATATCAGATGCTATTTATAAATCAAAGAATCTACTATAGCTCAAAAAAGTAACTCAAAATTTGAGTACAGCCCACAGGGGCTTCGTCTTGCCCTTATTTGAAGAGGAGCAAACTCTCTGGAAATCCTTGATGTCAGGCACCATTTCAAACCCCAGCCCTGGTTCTGGCTGAAATTTTCGCTTTGTTACTCAATGCACATTCCCTTCTGGCCTCTCATGTATATTGGCTTGAAGATTCATAAACTTAAATTTATTTGCATAATTCCTTTTCTTGAGAAACAGCTCAGTTCTTTTTTTTTTTTTCTTACTCCGTTAAATTCGGCAAGAACAAGGATGGAAAATCCAGTGACAAGGACAGGAATACTGAGACACCAAATGCCTTTCTCTTCCGTGCAGGGCTTGCCCCCCTCCTGGGGGTGCAGCCTTATGATTATGTGCTGCTGAAAGCGTACCTCGGCCATGAAACAGAAATAGATGCTTCCCCTCGTGGTGCACCTATAAACAACAAAGCAGGCTCAGTCTCCTGCAGACAGAAGGGCAGAGTACACATCTTTAGTTTGGGGGTTGCAGTATCACAAAGTCAACAGAGAATTTCAGAGGCCATCTTCCTATGGTCTAAATTTAAAACGTAGATGGCCAAAGATAAGCATTTTTTTCTTGTCTTGATCAAAGTTGCTCAACCTCAGAAATACCGAGGTATTTTTGGGCCAAATAATTCTCTTCGTGGGAGATTGTTCTGTGTTTTATAGGATGTTTAGCAGCGTCCCTGGCCCCCATAGCCTCTAGATGGCAGTGGCTCTCCCTCCCCCAGTTGTGACAACCAAAAAAATGTCTCTAGACATTGTCAAATATTCTCTGGGGGACAAAATGCTCACCTGTTGAGAACCACTCTTAGGTCATTTATACCCCATGCCTTGTGGATATAACTGAGAATCTCTACATCACCCTGCTTCCAAAAGCCTCAGAGCTAGAATGCAGGACTTCCAGAGGGGACCTGGGGTGAGCCACCGATCCTTCACCGGGCTTCAGAGATCCTGAATTGAAGGTAACAACAAGGCTGTTGTTGAGCCACACCCCAATCTTTATTTTGACCCAAAGAAAATGAATCAAATTATTTTAGTGCATGAAACGTCCACTAGCTGTGACTTAAATTGATTCACATTAGGCTGAGGTGACAGGTAATTACAGAAATCACTTTCTGGCTCAACTTGCCCAAATTCTGGCAAATAGCTATTCTGAGAGGTTTTTTTAGTCAGTAGAATATTTTTCTAGAGCTCATGAGTCCCCAGTTTGGAAAACATTGCAAATTACTTATTGGTTTATGCTCATGTCTCAGGTTCTTTCCTGGCCTTTATTTGTTGCCACTAGTAATAAGTTTAATATTCAACATATACATCAGATGTGCCCTTAGCACCTAATTCTAGGAAATAGTACACCAGTGATATCTGTAGAAAAAATATGCAAATATTAAATTATAATGAACTTGAACTTAGCTAATTCGCTTGAACAAATAATCCAATCGTTCTTATTCTTCTTATCTTCTCCCTCTAAACTCTCTTCCTTGGCAAACTCTCATAACTCTTACCTCTAACTAGAAGCCTCACAAATGCATTTCCAGAGCCAATATTTCTCCCAAGTTTCAAACCTTAATTTCAGCTTATAAACATCAGAAATGATATATGCAATTTCATGAAAATCACATAAACCACACTAAGTCTCCAACATGGTAAACAGCTAACACTTCTTCCTGCTCTAAAATTCTTAATTATGCAACCATTAAAATTATCTGTGAGGGGATAAATATAGCCGTGTGGGAAATGCTTATAATCTAAAGTTAAATGAAAAGCAAAAAATAAAATCATATATACACAGTGAATGTAACTGTAAACAGATAAATCAATATGATTAGAAACGCACATAAGAAGTCAGTCACAGTGATGAAATCTACAACGAATGTTTTCTATTTTGGAAAGCCTGTAATGTGAAACTCCTTGTATTTATTCTTTTCAAAGATTCTAACTCTTTGATATCTGACAATATGAACTCACCATCTCTCTCCTAAATTAGCCCCTTAAAATCCATCATTCAGCCAGAAACTCCAGCTCCAAGTCTTGAAATCATCCTGGATTTTCCCCTTCTCACCTACTCACCGCCTATGCCACCGCCAATCACCAGCTACTGCAAATCCCCTCAGCGTGCTCAGCTGCACTTTTCTGCACTCAGCTGCGGGGCACCCCTCCTGTCCCCTCCAAGCTGGCTCTCACAATAAGCCATCTCGTCAGTGCCTGACTTGGCTCTGCTGATTCTCCAAGCATCCTGCAAAACCCTGTCCCCTTTTCCCCACCTTCAACATCTAACACCCAGCTCTGAACATGGCACTTTCTTGCTACTCTGAAGACCCCCCAATCTCTACAGACTCCCGGCTACTTACTTACTCTGACCAAGCCCTCTAGAATCTGCTTCAACCTCCCCTTCAGACTCATCGACCATTATCCCTCACTAATCCAGGTTTCCACCCTGTGCTTTTCCATCTCCAAGACTTTTCCTCTACCAAGAATGTCCAGCCTCCCTCCCAATATATATAATGAACTGAATTCCAAACACCTTTCAAAGTCCAACTCAAACAGTATCCCCTCCTTGAAACCCCCAGTTGAATGTGGGTTTTCCTTCTGCATTTTCCCATTGAACTTTTCTTCTGCTACAACATATGCAACTATCTTGAATTATGTTAATTGTGCACATCTTTATCTTTTTCCTATTAGATTATAAATCCTTGTCTTGGTTTTGCTTTTAATACTATAAAGTTTTATGTATTGTTGGTAATGTAAATATATTCACAGACAATGAAATAAAGTAAAAAGTCCAATGAATTATCTTTTCTAGTTTAACTGTAACAAATTTATTTTGACCTAATCTCACAGTTAGATTTTTAAGAAGTTAATTTCATCAGTGTGTTCCAGATAACACCCTTACACCTCCTTCTCTCTTTCCCCTGAGAGTCTCCACAGAATGGGTGCCTCATCTCAGATCGCCTGCCTATATACGCATGAGGCTTTTGATAGTTTTATACTCAATGCTTAGAGAAATGACCAACACAGCCTCTTGAGACAGTTTATAAAGGGCTAAAGACAACTTGATTCTCTTTATGTTAAACATTTAATAATTAAAAAACTCTTGTAGAATATCCAAATCATATGGACTCTGCCTAGTAGGACAAAATAGGAGCTCATTTGCGCAGATAAATGGTGGGATGTTTTCTGTAGACCATGGGATCATGGCTATTGGTTAGGACCCTAACTATATCTAGGTGGATAACAGATATATAATTTACAAAATTCTTCTTTTAAGCAAGGAAGCTACAATTCGACAATAGTAAATATGATGAGGTCCCTTTTCAGGAATCAAAAATATATATGGTTTCTTTTCTTTACTCCCTTCCTTTACTATAGAAGAAAATTACCCTTTTATAGGCTGTATAGGAAGGGGATATAGAGGAAGAAAAGAGACAAGAAGAAACACATAACGCAATGGTACTTCTAATGTTCTGGTTCATAATTTGAGTGAGTTCAGAGGTGTTCATTTTATTATCATGCTACACATACTCTTTTCTAATAACTAACAAAAATGAAAGCTAACACCAACCCTATGCCATGCACTGTTGTAGACACTTCTTTTATATTAACTCATTTAAGAGTCACTGTAACAATAATATTAATATTATTTGCATTTTACAGATCAGAAAACTGAGGCAGATAAATAGCTTTCCCAAGGTCACCAGGCATTCTAGCTTGAGAAGCTGTGCTCTTACCACTCTGCTACCAGGTATTTTGAAAAGAAGAAAAGTAACAGGAAGTTTAAAAACAATAGAGTCCAAAGACTGTTTCATAGGACAGTTACACAAAGCCATTCTTTCTCCCAGACACACTTGGCCACTTAAAAGTTTCCTCAATGAATTCCTATCTACTCTAAGAGATTTCTAGCCTCTCATGATGTTTCACTCTTTTTCAGAAGCCATATTACTCACATTTGCCTTGCAGTTAAACAAGGATGCACAGTTTTCTTCTAAAACCACACATCCAAAAAGCAGATCGACTCCCAGCCTTGTTACAATGCCTTTCCAGAAAAACACAAATGATTGAAAAAGCAACTCTGCTACCAACAACTGTGTAAGCCCAGCCAAGCAACTGAACCACTCCAGCTTCAATTTACCTATAAAAAGAAGGATCTGATTATGTATGAGGTTACTTTAATTCTAAAGTGTGAATACATGTTGATCTTTCTCATATTTGAACTCAGATTATTGAGTTTGGCTTCTTTTGTCAATTATCCTGGTGGGCCACTGGAAACCACCACATGTGTTTCCCTCTCTCCATCAGTCAGTAACTAAATTAGCAAGCAATTAGTAAGCCATATGCCAGATGCTCTGTTAGGCACCAAAGGGATAAAACCAATACTAACAATATGTAATTAGTTTTCACTTACTAACTAGTGAAATTTTCCACTATGCCTGAGTTGAGTTTGGGACTAACTAGTTGGAGAAATTATGATATGCAGTTTCCCTGAATAAGCCACGGCCTTAGCTAACCTCATACCTCTCTGAATGCATCATCATCCCTTCCCTCTGAGGAAAGTGCAGTAAAAAAAAAAAAAAAAAAAAAAAAAAAAAAAAAAACACCAGCTGCCTCTGACTGAGGGAAAGAAACCAGACTATGATTCTCACGTGAGAAGTGATGGTGGCTGACTGCCAGCTCTCTCTCAGCACTATCCCCGTCTTTTTCAAGAATAGAATTCTGGGCACATGGCTGCCCAAAATAAAGACTACACTTTCCAGCCTTCCTTACAACTGTTGCCATATGACTGAGTCCTGGCCAATGGGAGAGAAGCAGAAGTGTCCTGCATCACCTTCCTCCTGCCAGTTGGCTGGAATGTAGACATTTTGGCAGGAAATGGGGAGCCCTTGTGTTTCACAAGCTGGAGAAACATAATCCAAGATACAAGACTCTCTGATAATGGGGTTCAGCCAATACTGGCCTAAGGTAGTGCAAAAGAAAAACAAATTTCTGCCTTATTTCAGCTGAAATGAATCCTAACTAATACAGCCTTCCTTTCTTCCCTTTCTCCAACCCTATCCTTGCCTACCTGATTCTTCCTTATGCTTTCGATCTTATTTGTTTTAAAAATGTCACTTCTGGGCTTCCCTGGTGGCGCAGTGGTTGAGAGTCCGCCTGCCGATGCAGGGGACACGGGTTCGTG
>NW_006795376.1:1948849-2009063 GCF_000442215.2 Lipotes vexillifer
CCTGCGTTCCGGGGGCCTGTTCTCCCCAAGGGGAGAGGCCACAACACTGAAAAAAAAAAAAAAAAAAAAAAAAAAAAAAAAAAAAAGTCACTTCTTAAGAATAGCTCTCTCTGTCCTCTTCATCTGCCCTCCAGCAGGGTCTATTATAAATACACTTTTCTAAATTTTTCTTTCCTTATATTTATCACAGTTTACGTGTATTTATCTAGTTCATTGACTTCTATCTCCATCACCAGCCTCCAAACAAAGATTCTTTTTTTGTCTGTTTTTGTTTTCTTCACCATAGGATCTTCTGTGCCTAGCACAGTGCCTGAGAGGAAGAGATCAAGTATTTGCAGAGTAAATGATTGAAAAAATTGGAGGATCTCCCCACTCTAGGAATTCTAGAACATCCACAGTAAATACCGCAGGGCTCTGCATTTATACTTGCTTTAACAAAAATCATGGGGAAAAGTTTAAAAATACTTAGCAGAGTTGCTCTCAAATGTATTCAAAGGGCATGGCATTGAAAATGGTGGTCCTTGCTTTAAAAAAAGGGAAATTGATAAGATGAAAATAGCTTCATCTAAACAAATAATGCATAAAGTATTTAATGGAAAATCACTTTTCTCAGTTTTCAAGTGTTTGCTTCTGACTTTTTCATATATCTTTACTGTCTAATGCAGTCATACCAAAAGGTAAAGAAGCCTGGGAGGAAAACTTAGAATTTTCTCTATATGTGTACAAAGGAAAAAGATGATCAACATTTGATCTTAGCAGCAGGAAGAGGGAGGGCTATTTGAGAACCATTTAGGTCACAGAGCCACGTTTTAGATACTTCCCTGCATTAAGAATGGAAATAATATGTAAGCATGTAGCTAACCTCCAATAATGGTACATTCTAAATTAAACATTTTTCATCAAACACCAGATTTTTTGTTCATACCAGAGATTGCTGCAAATCTTCTAAGTTGGTAGCTTTGGACTAAGAAGGGATTTCTCCTTGCTTATGAGAAGGCAGGACAATTCAACCATTTCCCCTTCAAATTTTACTAATGATCATTCTTTCCATAAGGCACTCTAGAAGATCAAATGCCCAGAATTAGGGATATAAAAACTAACCATTTGAGTAAATGGTCCAAATATAAGACTCTGCTATTAAAACATTACTGAGAGGAGATTTAGAAATGGTCCTTCCATTTGGTCTGTTTCTTACTCTCAGACGGAGGCGGTGACTGCCATGCTGGTACACTGTAGGACCAGGTTCTAAATGGAAATCGCGAAGCTTAGGTCTAGCAGCCCTACAGTTAGTAAGCTCCTTCTCCACTAGTCTCTCCCCTTTACATTTTCTATAGATGTATGGTTGGCTTTTGTTATAAAATATAAAAATACCTCAATGATATTCTCTTCCTTTCTGAGCCACTCCTAGCTTTGCCCCTTATTAGCCTGTAACTGATCTTTTCTATTCAATCATCTGTAAAATGTGGATAGTAATGACAACCATCTACGTCTTTCAGGATAGACTTAGAAGACAAGGTAACCTACTGTTTAAGAAAACAGGTTTGAGTCTAGGCCGAATTACAATTCAAATACTGGTCCTGCCATTTCACTAGCTGTGTGATCTTAGTGTGAATGTATTTAACAGTGTCTGATGCATAATAAATGTTAAATAATTGGCCCCTGTCATTTCTCCTTTGAAAATGTAAAGCATTCCACCAATATTCAATTATATTATCTAAAGACTCACATAAAATAGGATGTCCAATAACAGAATGCTCATCAAATGCTTGCTCACTATCCAACATCATATCCTTTCTTACCGACAAAGCCGGCTGCCCTCCCCAGACAGGATGCTCACATCTCTAACATGCTTACAGAGGCAGAAGGCCAGCCGCAATTCCCTCCTTTCTTTGAAGAGTCAGCCAGCTGTATCAGTTAATAACATCAGTAAAGATTATCCATCAGAAAGAAGGAGAAAAAAGTCCTAATTGCTCTAGTCAGAGGTGTCATTAGTTATATACCTGGCTCCTATGAAGTCTGCATGGCATTTACGGAAATGGCACACACCACGGGAAAAATGTTACCAAAGCGAACAAGTATTTAACCTAAATATTAAGTGGCTCCCTGCCATCTACTAATCCATTTCAAAGGTAATGCATCTTCAGAGAAACCTTCCTCATTATCTACAGTTCTGACACTCTACTTGCTCAGCAGTAAAATTTTTATTTGGGTTCCACAGCCATTTCAATAAATCAAAGTTGCCTTTTCTCCCCCTCCTGTTAGACAGCATAACTAAGTGTTCTAACCTCATCCCTACTGAATTTGTCAGAAGCAAGTATCATTGACATTTTTTAACCCTCCAATTGAAATTCTAGGGCCTTCTTTCTTAATGAGAACACTACCATCAGAATCTTGGGTTTCATTATTACCTACTTTTCTGTTTAATCTCAGGGAAATCTCTAAAAGAGGGAACCATGTTATTTTCTCCCCAGGAATTTAATACAATTGCTACAACACTTCTAAAAATGTGACATGGCTCAATTTCTCATGTTTATAAACAATAGCAGATAGCAATATGTGAGTAAAATGTACGATACAGCTTTTTGAAAAACAGCACTTAGGATTTGTCATAAAAATGTATTATGCCATGGTTGGAGAGACATCAATAAAAACTGCAGGGTGTGGCCTTTATCTCTCCTGAATAGTATAGTCAGACCAACATTTGAAAATGCCTACCACATAACATTTTAAAAGATTTTCCTACAATATATTTCTATAAAATGACTAGAGAATTTTTACAAGAAATATCTAGTTTAGATAATTTATTATCAGAATGAGTTATACAAAAGCACCAAGAATAAATTAATATACCCTTCATATATAATGGGAATCCAGTCTTTCCATCTGAGGACTCATCCAATTCATATTCTCTGTCTCCCTCTCTCTCTCTCTCTATATATATATATTGTGTGTGTGTGTGTGTGTGTGTGTGTGTGTGTGTGTGTAATTTCCGGGAGGAAGAGTGGTAAAAGCATTTTAATGTGGTAATGATATTAGCAAAACAAGGACTTACTTTAAAGTTTTTACTTGGGTCATCACAAGCATTACAAAATTATAAGATAAAAGGGTGCACACATCTGAAGATGACTAAAGTTGGTATACAAATTCCTCATGCATGGACAGTATAAAACTTATTTCTAAGCCCCATATGCTAGAAGTTGTGTATATCTTTAGGCCCAAATGAGTAATTTAAATCTCAGAAATCGGAAATAATCGTGGATCCCTCACTTGTGGGTTATTACAGTCAGACCACCAACTCCAAAGTTTCATCTGATGTTAATAATAATATTACTGGAGAGAGAGCTTCAAGATGGCGGAAGAGTAAGACGCAGAGATCACCCTCCTCCCCACAAATACATCAGAAATACATCTACACGTGGAACAACTCCTACAGAACACCTACTGAACGCTGGCAGAAGACCTCAGACCTCCCGAAAAGCAAGAAAGTCCCCACGTACCCGGGTAGGGCAAAAGAAAAAAGAATAAACAGAGACAAAAGGATAGGGGCGGGACCTGCACCAGTTGGGGGGAGCTGTGAAGGAGGAAAGGTTCCCACACACTAGAAGCCCCTTCGCGGGCGGAGACTGTGGGAGGCGGAGGGGGGAGCTTCGGGGCCGCGGAGCAGAGCACAGCAACGGGGGTGCGGGGGACAAAGCGGAGAGATTCCCGCACAGAGGATCGGTGCCACCAGCCCGAGAGGCTTGTCTGCTCATCCGCCGGGGCGGGCGGGGCCTGGAGTTGTGGCTCGAGCTTCGGTCGGAGCGCAGGAAGAGTACTGGGGTTGGCGGCGTGAACATAGCCTGCAGGGGTTAGTGCGCCACGGCTAGCCGGGAGGGAGTCCGGGGAAAAGTCTGGAGCTGCCGAAGAGGCAAGAGACTTTTTCTTTCCTCTTTGTTTCCTGGTGCGTGAGGAAGAGGGGATTAAGAGCGCCGCTTAAAGGAGCTCCAGAGACGGGCACAAGCTGCGGCTATCAGTGTGGACCCCAGAGATGGGCATGAGACGCTAAGGGTGCTGCTGCCGCCACCAAGAAGCCTGTGTGCAAGCCCAGGTCACTATCCATACCGCCCCTCCCGGGGGCCTGTGCAGCCCGCCACTGCCAGGGTCCCGGGATCCAGGGACAACGTACCCGGGAGAACGCACGGCACGCCTCAGGCTGGTGCAACGTCAAGCTGGCCTCTGCCGCCGCAGGCCCGCCCCACACTCCGTGCCCGTGCCCCTCCCCCCCACCCCCCGGTCTGAGGGAGCCAGAGGCCCCGAATCAGCCGCTCCTTTAACCCCGTCCTCTCTGAGCAAAGAACAGACGCCCTCAGGCGACGTACACGCAGAGGCGGGGCCAAATCCAAAGCTGAACCCCGGGAACTGTGCAAACAAAGAAGAGAAAGGGAAATCTCTCCCAGCAGCCTCAGGAGCAGCGGATTAAATCTCCAAAATCAACCTGATGTACCCTGCATCTGTGGAATACCTGAATAGACAACGAATCATCCCAAATTGAGGCGGTGGACTTTGGGAGCAACGATATATATATATATATTTTTCCCTTTTTCTCTTTTTGTGTGTATGTGTATGCTTCTGTGTGTGATTTTGTCTGTATAGCTTTGCTTTCACCATTTGTCCTCGGGATCTGTCCATTTTTTTTATTACTTAAAAAATATTTTTTCTTAAAAATTATTTTTGATTTTAATAACTTTATATTATTTTATTTTATCTTCTTCTTTCTTTTTTTTCCCCTCCCTTTTACTCTGAGCTGTGTGGAGGACAGGCTGTTGGTGCTACAGCCAGGCGTCAGGGCTGTGCCACTGAGGAGGGAGAGCCACGTTCAGACACTGGTCCACAAGAGACCTCCCAGCTCCACATAATATCAAACGGTGAAAATCTCGCAGAGATCTCCATCTCAACGCCAAGACCCAGCTCCACTCAACGACCCGCAAGCTACAGTGCTGGACACCCTATGCCAAACAACTAGCAAAACAGGAACACAACCCCACCCAGTAGCACAGAGGCTGCCTAAAATCATAATAAGGCCACAGACACCCCAAAACACACCACCAGATGTGGACCTGCCCACCAAAGGCAAGATCCTGCCTCATCCACCAGAAAACAGGCACTAATCCGCTCCACGAGGAAGCCTACACAAACCACTGAACCAACCTTAGCCACTGGGGACAGACATCAAAAACAACAGGAACTACGAACCTACAGCCTGCGAAAAGGAGACCCCAAACACAGTAAGTTAAGCAAAATGAGAACACAGAGAAACACACAGCAGATGAAGGAGCAAGGCAAAAACCCACCAGACATAACAAATGAGGAGGAAATAGGCAGTCCACCTGAAAAAGAATTCAGAATAATGATAATAAAGATGATCCAAAATCTTGGAAGTAGAACAGAGAAAATACAAGAAACATTTAACAAGGACCTAGAAGAACTGAAGAGCAAACAAACAGTGATGAACAACACAATAAATGAAATTAAAAATTCTCTAGAAGGGATCAATAGCAGAATAACTGAGGCAGAAGAACGGATAAGTGACCTGGAAGATAAAATAGTGGAAATAACTACTGCAGGGCAGAATAAAGAAAAAAGAATGAAAAGAATTGAGGACAGCCTCAGAGACCTCTGGGACAATATTAAACACACCAACATTTGAATTATAGGGGTCCCAAAAGAAGAAGAGAAAAAGGGACTGAGAAAATATTTGAAGAGATTATAGTTGAAAATTTCCCTAATATGGGAAAGGAAATAGTTAATCAAGTTCAGGAAGCACAGGATAAATCCAAGGAGAAACATGCCAAGACACATATCATCAAACTATCAAAAATTAAATACAAAGAACAAATATTAAAAGCAGCAAGGGGAAAACAACACAAAAGGAAATCCTCATAAGGTTAACAGCTGATCTTTCAGCAGAAACTCTGCAAGCCAGAAGGGAGTGGCAGGACATATTTAAAGTGATGAAGGAGAAAACCCTACAACCAAGAGTACTCTACCCAGCAAGGGATCTCATTCAGATTTGATGGAGAAATTAAAACCTTTCCAGACAAGCAAAAGCTAAGAGAATTCAGCACCGCCAAACCAGCTTTACAACAAATGCTAAAGGAACTTCTCTAGGCAGGAACACAAGAGAAGGAAAAGACCTACAATAACGAACCCAAAACAATTTAGAAAATGGTAATAGGAACATACATATCAATAATTACCTTAAATGTAAATGGATTAATGCTGCAACCAAAAGACACAAAATGGATGAATGGATACAAAAACAAGACCCATATACATGCTGTCTACAAGAGACCCACTTCAGACCTAGGGACACATACAGACTGAAAGTGAGGGGATGGAAAAAGATAGTCCATGCAAATGGAAATCAAAAGAAAGCTGGAGTAGCAATTCTCATATCAGACAAAATAGACCTTAAAATAAAGACTATTAGAAGAGACAAAGAAGGACACTACATAATGATCAAGGGATCAATCCAAGAAGAAGATATAAGAATTGTAAATATTTATGCACACAACATAGGAGCACCTCAATACATAAGGCAAATACTAATAGCCATAAAAGAGGAAATTGATAGTAACACAATCATAGTAGGGGACTTTAACACCCCACTTTCACCAATGGACAGATCATCCAAAATGTAAATAAATAAGAAAACAGAAGCTTTAAATGACACAATAGACCAGATAGATTTAATTGATATTTATAGGACATTCCATCCAAAAACAGCAGATTACACTTTCTTCTCAAGTGTGCATGGAACATTCTCCAGGATAGATCACATCTTGGGTCTCAAATAAGCCTCAGTAAATTTAAGAAAACTGAAATCATATGAAGCATCTCTTCTGACAACAACGCTATGAGATTAGAAATGAATTACAGGGAAAAAAACGTAAAAAACACAAACACATGGAGGCTAAACAATACATTACTAACCAAGAAATCACTGAAGAAATCAAAGAGGAAATCAAAAAATACCTGGAGACAAATGACAATGAAAACACAACAATCCAAAAAGTATGGGATGCAGCAAAAGCAGTTCTAAGAAGGAAGTTTATAGCAATACAATCCTACCTTAAGAAAGAAGAAACATCTCAAATAAACAACCTAACCTTACACCTAAAGCAATTAGAGAAAGAAGAACAAAAAAAACCCCAAGTTAGCAGAAGGAAAGAAATCATAAAGATCAGAAATAAGTGAAAAAGAAATGAAGGAAATGATAGCAAAGATCAATAAAACTAAAAGCTGGTTCTTTGAGAAGATAAACAAAATAGATAAACCATTAGCCAGACTCATCACGAAAAAAAGGAAGAAGACTCAGATCAATAGAATTAGAAATGAAAAAGGAGAAGTAACAACTGACACTGCAGAAATACAAAGGATCAGGAGAGATTACTACAAGCAACTATATGCCAGTAAAATGGACAACCTGGAAGAAATGGACAAATTCTTAGAAATGCACAACCCTCCGAGACTGAACCAGGAAGAAACAGAAAATATGATGAACAGACCAATCACAAGCACTGAAACTGAAACTGTGATTAAAAATCTTCCAACAACAAAAGCCCAGGACCAGATGGCTTCACAGGCAAATTCTATCAAACATTTAGAGAAGAGCTAACACCTATCCTTCTCAAACTCTTCCAAAATATAGCAGAGGGAGAAACACTCCCAAACTCATTCTACAAGGCCACCATCACCCTGATACCAAAACCACACAAAGATGTCACAAAGAAAGAAAACTACAGGCCAATATCACTGATGAACATAAATGCAAAAATCCTAAACAAAATACTAGCAAACAGAATCTAACAGCACATTAAAAGGATCATACATTATGATCAAGTGGGGTTTATCCCAGGAACACAAGGATTCTTCAATATATGCAAATCAATCAACGTGCTACACATATTAACAAATTGAAGGAGAAAAACCATATGATCATCTCAATAGATGTAGAGAAAGCTTTCGACAAAATTCAACACTCATTTATGATGAACACCCTCCAGAAAGTAGGCATAGAGGGAACTTTCCTCAACATAATAAAGGCCATATATGACAAACCCACAGCCAACATCGTCCTCAGTGGTGAAAACTGAAACCATTTCCACTAAGATCAGGAGCAAGACAAGGTTGCCCACCTCACCACTATTATTCAACATAGTTTTGGAAGTTTTAGCTGCAGCAATCAGAGAAGAAAAAGAAATAAAAGGAACACAAATTGGGAAAGAAGAAATAAAGCTGTCACTGTTTGCAGATGACATGATACTATACATAGAGAATCCTAAAGATGCTACCAGAAAACTACTAGAGCTAATCAATGATTTTGGGGAAGCTGCAGGATACAAAATTAATGCACAGAAATCTCTTGCATTCCTATACACTAATGATGAAAAATCTGAAAGTGAAATTAAGAAAACATTCCCATTTACCACTGCAACACAAAGTATAAAATATCTAGGAATAAACTTACCTAAGGAGACGAAGGACCTGTATGCAGAAAATTATAAGACTCTGATGAAAGAAAGTAAAGATGGTACAAATAGATGGAGAGATGTACCATGTTCTTCGATTGGAAGAATCAACATTGTGAAAGTGACTATACTACGGAATGCAATCTACAGATTCAATGCAATCCCTATCAAACTAACACTGGCATTTTTCACAGAACTAGAACAAAAAATTTCACAATTTGTATGGAAACACAAAAGACCCCGAATAGCCAAAGCAATCTTGAGAAAGAAAAACGGAGCTGGAGGAATCAGACTCCCTGACTTCAGACTATACTACAAAGCTACAGTAATCAAAACAATATGGTACTGGCACAAAAACAGAAATATAGATCAGTGAAACAGGATACAAGGCCCAGAGATAAACCCACGCACATATGGTCACCTTATCTTTGATAAAGGAGGCAAGAATATACAGTGGAGAAAAGACAGCCTCTTCAATAAGTGGTGCTGGGAAGACTGGACAGCTACATGTAAAAGAATAAAATTAGAACACTCCCTAACACCATACGCAAAAATAAACTCAAAATGGATTAAAGACCTAAATGTAAGGCCAGACACCATCAAACTCTTAGAGGAAAACATAGGCAGAACACTCTATGACATAAATCACAGCAAGATCCTTTTTGACCCACCTCCTAGAGAAATGGAAATAAAAACAAAAATAAACAAATGGGACCTAATGAAACTTAAAAGCTTTTGCACAGCAAAGGAAACCATAAAAACGATGAAATGACAACCCTCAGAATGGGAGAAAATATTTGCAAATGAAGCAACTGACAAAGGATTAATCTCCAAAATTTGCAAGCAGCTCATGCAGCTCAATATCAAGAAAACAAACAACCGAATGCAAAATGGGCAGAAGACCTAAATAGACATTTCTCCAAAGAAGATATACAGATTGCCAACAGACATATGAAAGAATGCTCAACATCATTAATCATTAGAGAAATGCAAATCAAAACTACAATGACATATCACCTCACAGCGGTCAGAGTGGCTATCATCAAAAAATCTACAAACAGTAAATGCTGGAGAGGGTGTGGAGAAAAGGGAACCCTTTTGCACTGTTGGTGGGAATGTAAAGTGATACAGCCACTATGGAGAACAGTATGGATGTTCCTTAAAAAACTACAAATAGAACTACCATATGACCCAGCAATCCCACTACTGGGCATATACCCTGAGAAAAGCATAATTCAAAACGAGTCATGTACCAAAATGTTCAATGCAGCTCTAGCCAGGATACGGAAGCAACCAAAGTGTCCATCAACAGATGAATGGATAAAGAAGATGTGCCACATATATACAATGGAATATTACTCAGCCATAAAAAGGAATGAAACTGAGTTATCTGTAGTGAAGTGGATGGACCTAGATACTGTCATACAGAGTGAAGTAAGTCAGAAAGAGAAAAACAAATACCGTATGCTAACACATATATATGGAATCTAAGAAAAAAAAAATGGTCATGAAGAACGTAGGGGCAAGATGGGAATAAAGATGCAGACCTACTAGAGAATGGACCTGAGGATACGGGGAGGGGGAAGGGTAAGCTGGGACAAAGTGAGAGAGTGCCATGGACATACATACACACCAAACATAAAATAGATAGCTAGTGGGAAGCAGCCGCATAGCACAGGGAGATCAGCTCGGTGCTTTGTGACCACCTAGAGGGGTGGGATAGGGAGGGTGGGAGCGAGGGAGATGCAAGAGGGAAGAGATATGGGGACATATGTATATGTATAACTGATTCACTTTGTTATAAAGCAGAAACAAACACCCCATTGTAAAGCAATTATACTCCAATAAAGATGTTAAAAATAATAATAATAATATTACTGTAAAGTACAGTTTTCTCAGCATTAATTTCCTAGCTGCTTGGCCAAAAATGTTTGTCTAAAATAAAAGTATACTACAAAAAAACTATGTTAAGGCTAGGTTTATCGTGAATTGAAATATTTTTTCCCAATACCAACAGCATGTACCAAAGGCCCTTATGTTTTAAAAAGCTTTTGGATATCTAATTATGAAGAATGGCAGTCCAGATTATTGTTTTTCTTTTTTTCTGACAATGTCTGATGTAGTCCCAGACATTAACTACAAGTACCACAGTCTAGTATAGTATCATTAGAAAGTCCATTAAGACAGGCTTTCCAGGATTTCCAGCAGAGCTAACATGTGTCAACTCCTGTCCTCAGCAAGGCTAGCAGAAGGCACAACTGGGCTGGAATTAGGAAGCAAGTGTAAGTTTTTAAAACAGGTGTTTCTGTTGACATAACCATTAAACATCCTGCTGTCCTCCATAGCTCCTAGAAGAATAGGTACTTTCTCATTTTAATTTTTAATACAAATTCCTGTTTTCCATGAAAAGCTGTATTCCTGAGAGAATTTCCAGAATAATATGAAATCTGTAAGGTGTGTCTCTTAGTATGACATCAACGCTCAACGTCCAGTATTTGGAGACCTATTAGTGGAAGAAGGATCAACAGGCTAGACTTGAAAGTCATAAAAGTGATGAACATGGCAGTCGGCCTTGCCTCTCTCAATGGTGGCACAGAGGTAGCAGAAAAGTAAAACAAATCTAAGAGGCAGTTACTCTTCGGTTCCTAGGAATGCACAGCTGCCCAATGTATGTCAAAGGATAAGGCAAAACTGGACATTCCAGAATCAAAGAGAGTTAAAGTCAATGAGAGCTTAAAGATCAGCTAGCTCAGAGATTCTCAGTGTTTACTGTGTATAACAATATTCCTAGACCCACCCACTGAGATTATGACTCAGCAGCAGTACACAGTGGTAGCCGAAGTGGTAGGAATAGAAATAGTAATGTTCAACACTTCTAAAGCACTTGCTTTGGACCAGATACTGTGCTAAATTCCTTACAACTAGCACCTTACTTAATCCTCACAATAGTCCTATTGGGTAGGTGCTTCTATTTCCCCCATTCTCCAGATGAGGAGACCAAAGCACAGAGTGGTTCAGGAATCTGTCCAAGGAAATCCAACTAGGAAGTGAGTAAGTATTCAAAGCCAGACAGGCTGGCTCCAAGTCTGAGCTCTTAATCACTACACTAAATTACCTACCAACAGGGCTAGGGGGAGACGCAGGTCATTAAGACAATGTCATGATTGAAGGTGATCTTTTCTCTTCTCAATGGAGAAACTGAAAGCTAGAAAAGTGACATCTCTTATCGAAGATAAAAATCCTTCAGTGCATTTCCAGGAAGAAATCAACCATTATATGACAGCAACTACTCTTACACATTTCTCTACACACACTCCTCTAGGGAGGAAATGGACAGATGACGTGATCAAAAGCCACCTCATGGGTTCCAGCTGTGTTACTCTGACCAAGGTGCTGTTCTGGGATAGAGATTTCCATCCTTTTCTGCCCAACTCACTGTTCACTCACAGGAGGGGAAAAAGGAGGAAAGGGGATGGGAGAGACGCTATCCCATGTGGGAGATAAGGTTCGCATAATTTGAGGACGGAAATAAAGCTGTGATTCTGATATGGCTCCCAAGGATGGTCTCCCTTCCCTTAAACTGACTATTCTAAAACCTGAGTATATGTCAAAACATCATTAGATCTTTGCTTTGTTTTACCATATACAGGCAGGCAGAATGCCTAGAATGATCAGATCTACCCCAAGCTGCAACTACTCACATACATTCTCTCAAACGGTCACAGAAACATTTCCTAACAACATTTGATATGCAAGATCAGGCCAAAAATCTTACGGATTTATTGAAATCGTACCTTTTATTTATGTTGAACAGAAATGATCGTTGTCATTTCCGTTCAATGATCAAGGTTATTCTAGGGCACCCTAAGCAAGGATAATAACCATGTATTCCAAACCACCATGCGGAGGCATTTTCAGGATAACAATGAGGGCGGGAGCATCAGCGTTTGTTCCCGTCCCAGTGACGCAAACTGGGAGCCGCATCCAACCCACCTTCATCACTTCCACCTGCAGGTCTTCGTGGAGGGAAGGCGTCACTTTCACGGTGTTCAGGATCTGATTGAGCAGCTGCTTCTCATCAGAGTCCGTTTCCATGGATACAAACCTCTCTTCCGCCAGAAGCTTCTGTAAAGAGGCACAAGGCAGTGATCAGATAGGCTTTCCCCTGCTGCCTCATTCTGTTGTAGCTTAGCATGTACTGAGGATAATGTTTCTTACTGTGGAGGCATATAGCTGGAGGCCATTAGGAGGAGCTGCTATGTGCCATTAAAAAGAAAAATGCACCAAGCCTTTGGTAAACGGTTTTTGGCAAAGGCTTTTTCTTGCTATTAGATAATTCACTCTAAATTTTATGAAGTGCAGTTCTAACGTGGTGGCCAAATAGGTCATTTGGTTGGTGGGGATGGAGGACGAATGTGCCAAGGGGAATGTGGCCCCTCACAACATTCACACTTGCTTTTTTTTTTTTTTTTTTAATTTTTTAATCTGTTTATTTTTGGCTGTGTTGGGTCTCCGTTGCTGCGCGCGGGCTTTCTCTAGTGTGGCGAGTGGGGGCTACTCTTCATTGCAGTGCTTGTGCTTCTCATCGCGGTGGCTTCTCTTGTTGCAGAGCACGGGCTCTAGGCGCGCGGGCTCAGTAGTTGTGGCTCGTGGGCTCTAGAGAGCAGGCTCAGTAGTTGTGGCACACGGGCTTAGTTGCTCCGCAGCATGTGGGATCTTCCCAGACCAGGGCTTGAACCCGTGTCCCCTGCAATGGCAGGCGGATTCTTAACCACTGCACCACCAGGGAAGCCCTACACTTGCCCGTTCTGAATGTAGCTTTGTCACAGGAAAGAAGGTCCTGGAGACAAGTTAATTTTTCAAATATTTACCTTTGTACTTCCTAAATGTGAGCTGTCATTTACCCAGGAATTATTCATGAATCTACAAATCTTAATACCATTCCATCAGAAAATCAATCCCACAGAAACCTACACAAGACGACAGTCACTTTCATGAGGTCTCCCAGAAGTCATTACATCTTGCAGAATAGCTCTCCACTATTTGAGAACAATTCTTACCTTTCATAAAATTCTTTCTGAGATTGTACCAAAACCCCACTGCCTACCACCTCTATGCCCTCATCTGTCCCTGGAGTCATGCAGATTAAGCTTCTAAAATATCTCAAGTCAGCTACGAAGTCCACCTGAATCTTTTCTTCTCCACACTAAACCTCCTCGGGAGCCATCGGATGTTCTCTGCGTGATATGGTTTCACAGACATTCTCCTTAACATGTGGCCTCCAGTGTGCATGTAACACTTCAAGGGTGGTCTTCTGGTACAGAGCGGGGGCACCCGAGAGTGCATATGAAGGTAAATGTATGGACTTTGGGTGATTATGATGTGTCAACGTAGGTTCATCCTTGGTTAAAAAAAAAAAGTACCATTCTGGGAGTGATGTTGATGCTGTGGGAGGCTATGCATGTGTGGGGGGAGGGAGTATATGGGAAATTTCTGCACCTTCCTCTCAATTTTACTCTAAACCTAAAACTGCTCTAAAAAAAAGTCTTTTAAGAAGAAGAAGAATAAAAAGATGGCAGAGGGGAAAGAAATGCGGTCTTTGGTGGCACCATTGCGCTCCTATTCCAAACCTGGAATTGCTTACCTCTATAATTCTAGTTGTGTAAGATAATTAAATCTGTTTATTGCCTAAAACCAAACAAAAAACGGTAATGCAGAAGTTTAATCACATTCTCAGATCAAATTAGCTTAGTTCTAAGTGACAGCACATTCTGTGCTGACTCACCCAGAAACTTCTCATTCACAAGGGCTGCAGTTAAGCTGTCTTCCCTATTCTGTCCTGGGGCAATTGATTTTTGAGACCCCAGTGTAGGATGGATTTTATATTTATCCCTATTAAATTTGTCCTTGTCCGATGCAGCACAGGGTTGCAGCCATGAAGAATTTTTGGAATTCTGATTCATCCAGGGTAATGACTCCCTCTTCTAGCTGAATGTCACTGCAGATCCGGAAAACAAGTATTTTAAACCTACTTCTTAGGACTCCCTGAATTTGTCTATACAGCTATACCTCATTTTATTGCACTTAGCTTTACTCCACTTCACAGGTACTGTGTTTTTTATAAAGTGAAGGTTTGTGGCAATCGTGCGTCAATCGAGTCTATTGGCCCCATTTTTTCAATAGCATTTGCCCACATCGTGTCTCTATGTCACATTTTGGTAATTCTGGTAATATTTTAAACCTTTCCATTATTACTATATTTGTTACGATGATCTGTGATCAGTGATCTTTGATGTTACTGCTACAGCTGACTGAAGGCTCAAATGATGTTGGCATTTTTTATCCATAAGGTATTTTTAAATTAAGGTATGTGCATATTTTAGACATAATGCTATTGCACACTTAAGAGACTACAGTATAGTGTAAACGTAACTTGTATATGCCCTGGAAAATCAAAAACTTCATGTGGCTCACTCTAATATTTGCTTTATTATGGTGGTCTGGAACTGAACCCACAATATCTCTGAGGTATTCTCTCAAAAGAGATTTTTGACTCTCCTGTAATATATGTAGGGCAGCCCAGAGTTAGTTTATATACAAACCTGTTTTTACTTAAAGTGATAAAGACTACAAAGCTCTTTAAAAATGCCTTAAGTTAATGGGAGGTCACAAGGGATGCTGAGAGGAAGACTCCCTGCCCCCCAGATCAGTGAAGTTCCCACGGTTATTGAAAACATGATACTGTAACTGAGAGTGTGTGAGGGTTAAAAAAAAAAAGTAACTAAATGGAAAATCTATATACTACTAAAGAAAAGGGAACATACTGGCAGGTCAAAACCAACTTCCATTCATTTTATTTTTTAATTAATTAATTTAGTTTTGGCTGCGTTGGGTCTTCGTCGCTGTGCAAGGGCATTCTCTAGTTGCAGCGAGCAGGGGCTACTCTTCATTGCCGTGCGTGGGCTTCTCACTGCGGTGGCTTCTCTTGTTGCGCAGCACGAGCTCTAGGCGTGTGGCCTTCAGCAGTTGTGGCACATGGGCTCAGTAGTTGTGCCTTGCTGGCTCTAAACTCAGTAGTTGTGGCGCACAGGCTTAGTTGCTCCATGGCATGTGGGATCTTCCCGGACCAGGGCTCGAACTCGTGTTCCCTATTGGCAGGCGGATTCTTAACCATTGCGCCACCAGGGAAGTCCCCCATTCATTTTTAAAGTTGGCCCAATTACTTTGGAGAAAAGAAGAGTTTTCATTGTTTGTTTAAAATTTTTTTAAATGTTTAAGAATTTCTAATGCTATTGCATATTGAGATATACATCCTCTAATTCCAATCTTCTAGGGAAAAAAAGAGTTGTAATTTCTTACTCTTTCATATTTATTTCTCTAAAGGTATTAGAGGCCTCTCTGAACTCAAAGAGCTAATGATGAAACAGTAATGTGAGAAGACATCCAACAAATGCCACCAATCCCTGGTCATGCTGAAAGAATACCCCGTAGGCTTGAACTCCACAGTACTTGTCATTCACATACCAAACCACTTAAGAAATCAATGTATCTATACAGCCAACAACTTTGCACCTTTGGAATTAGACCTATTATGTACGATGTAAAACAAAATGAACAAATGCTCAGAGCAGGAAATGCAATCTGACTTTTCTGACTACACAAAATTTCTTTCTTCTTCCCAAGCTTGTTCTGGAAACAAAACACATTAATCCATTTGCCAACCTAACTGTAGAACAGAAAACAAAACAAACTCTTTCCAGCTTACCATCATTGCTCATGACACAGACCCAGAGAACTTGAATGCATATAAGATTTGAGTTGGTATAGAACTGGAAGCATCTCTCTTGGAAGCCCTTACTCTGTTAAAAGTTTGGTGTCACAAAAACCATTTCATTTCTGTGTGGGCTTAGCTGAGTCTCCATGAGTCAGTTTCTGAACAACAAATGCTTAGCAAGATAATGCTGTACACAGAGAAATGCTGGTAAATACAAGAAAATCCTGTTATCTTCTCTGGTTATTACCCAGTTCCATCAAATGTTTGTCTGGGTCTGTAAACAGCTAGTATTTAGAATGTTAACTATTTGCTCTTTCAATGCCAAAGTGGTCTGTCAATTTCTGTCATCCTGTTGCACTCAAGAGCCATACCTGTATCCCTGCCAAGGCATGTTGGGCCAGCTTCACATTCTTGGATTCCAAAGCCAACTGGAGAGGCAGCAGGCATTTCTCCCTGGCAAACACATAAATAAGGACAACATGTGAGCTCAGCAACGCTGGCAGTCAAGTGATCCAAGCCTTATGTACACCCACCCCAAATGCCGCCACACACGTACACAAAACTATGACCAATAATGAAACTGCACATGGATTTTTAAAAACACAGCCAAAAGAAAAAAAAAAAGCTGTGCAGAAATCATAGCATATCATGGGAATTCCCTGGCGGTCCAGGGGTTAGGACTCCACACTTCCACTGCAGGGGGTTCGATCCCTGGTCGGAGAACTAAGATTCCTCAAGCCGCGCTGTGCGACGCCCCCCCCAAAAAAAAAACAATCATAGCATATCAGCAGCTCATTTTCTTAGGATGGCTACAGAGAAAACATACACAAGGACTCTCAAACAACTGTTTTGGTGAATTAATCATCACATAGTACCAGTCCATGAACACGCCTTGCTCTTTCTAGAAGTAATATAATTGCCTGTACTCAGTACACCTGGGGTGTATAACTCTAGAAAACACTGTTTATTTAGATTTCTATGCCTTGCTCATTCCTCTCCCCCACCTGGCAAGTGAGGGCCTCACCACCACTACTCTGCCTCATGGATATAAACTGAAATTTGATGCACTTGTCAATTTCTCCCCCAATTCAAATTGTTCAATAATCACTTATAATTTATGAATTTGCCCTTTAGTCTTCTCCATCAGGGAGACCGAAATTTTGTGATGGATTATTTTTATTTTTTTATTTATTTTATTTTTGGCTGCGCTGGGTCTTCGTTGCTGCACAGGCTTTCTCTAGTTGTGGCGAGAGGGGGCTACTCTTCATTGTGGTGCACGGGCTTCTTCTTGCAGTGGCTTCTCTTGTCACGAAGCACAGGCCCTAGGTGGGAGGGCTTCAGTAGTTGCAGCCCACAGGCTCAGTAGTTTCCACACGCAGGCCCTAGAGCACGCGGGGTTCAGTAGTTGTGGCACATGGGCTTAGTAGTTGTGGCATGCGGCCTCTGTAGTTGTGGCTCACGGGCTCTAAAGCGCAGGCTCAGTAGTTGTGGAGCACGGGCTTAGTTGCTCCACAGCATGTGGAATCTTCCTGGACCAGGGATCGAACCCATTTCCCCTGCATTGGCAGGCGGATTCTTAACCACTGCGCCACCATGGAAGTTCCTGCGATGGATTCTTTTTTTTTTTTTTTTTTTAACATCTTTATTGGAGTAAAATTGCTTTACAATGGTGTGTTAGTTTCTGCTGTAGAACAAAGTGAATCAGCTATACATATACATATATCCCCATACCTCCTCCCTCTTGCATCTCCCTCCCACCCTCCTTATCCCACCCCTCTAGGTGGTCACAAAGCACCGAGCTGATCTCCCTGTGCTATGTGGCTGCTTCCCACTAGCTATCTATTTTACATTTGGTAGTGTATATAAGTCCATGCCACTCTCTCACTTCGTCCCAGCTTAACCTTCCCCCTCCCCATGCCTCTAGTCCATTCTCTATGTCTGTCTTTATTCCTGTCCTGCCCCCAGGTTCTTCAGAACCATTTCTTTTTTTTTAGATTCCATATAAACATGTTTCCAAGACAGAAATACAAACAAACCATCAACGGCTTTGATCCATGAGAAGTACCTGGCATCAAGTGAAAGACGAAAACAATGGCTTGAGAACTATTTGTATATTTTGAAGCTTAAGAAAAAAATAACTGGGCTCTAAAATATGTTAGGAATAAACCAAAAGGGCTACAAAGAGAAATCTATTTTTCTGTAAGAAGCATTCACTCTAAATATTAAACAATAGATCAAGAATTTTAATCAACCCAGTATTTCCCCACAGAGTTACACTGGCACAACAAATGAAATGTTACTTAGTTTTACCAGGTTCCTCCACCCTCACTTAAACCAGAGCAGCCCCATTTTTATCTGTTTTATATTTTCAGCATAAACTGAAAGATTCATTGACTTTAGAGAGTATGAAAGCCACAGGGTAAGACTACGGGATTTCGTCACTGGAGGAATAAGGGTCATGTTGCAGAACACAGTGAAACAGAAAGTTAATTATAGCTCTGATTCCTTCCTGTGTACCCTGCAGCTTTTCCATGGAATCCTCCATCAGCAGCTCCATGACAGATTGAGAGAGAGAGTACCAGACACTCCCACAGATTGAGAGAGAGAGTACCAGACACTCCCACTAACGCTGGCCACAAAGAACAAAACCAGACTATCGGAAAGAACATTAAGCCCTCCTAATTCTTCTATCCCCAAATTACAATACCCCACTTTTATATGAAAATTGATGCACACTACAGCCATTTTTCATTAGTACCTCCTTTGACAGGTGGATAAATTACCCAACTGTGTTACTTCCAGTTGGGTGGCTATAATTTTGTGCTGTTATGGTTATCGTCAGTTTCTCTCAGTTTCAAGACAAACACTGCTATGCAGTCAGTTAAAGCACGAATAGCTAATTTTCCCAATTTTGTTTCTTTTATTTGATCATAGCCAGTTTACAAGCTTAGAAAAATTAATTGGAAGGGTGAAAGTCAAGTGAGAATTAGCAATAATGGGCTGATGGAGGAATTAACAGAAGAGCCATAGAACTTCATCTGGAAACCCTTGAAACAATCAAATTTCCACCAGGCTTAATTCACTGTGACAGAACTTTCATCTCCAGTTTTTGGAGTCAGATCTGCCAATAAGGGCATGGTAGCAGTGGGCAAGTGTGGATGCCCCAAACTCTTAACAGTCTCATAGCCTGGGCCAGTGAAAGTCTCTGTTGAGTGGTTGTGTGCTGAAAATGCACAAGTATTACGCATTTCTCATCAAAGGTACCAAATGAGAGTGGATGCCACATTCAGCAGCAACAAGGACCTTCCTGGAATGCTGAACCCCCTGACCCTTAGGGAGCAGCATTATGTTTGCAGATAAACAACAGCGTGCTCACACTGCTCTGCCATTGACAGTATCAGCCCCTGAAATCCTCATTCCACTCTTACCTACTCATACATTCACACAATTTCTATTGCAGACCAGAAACAGATTGCTGACAAATGCCAGGACTACCAGGTCCCAACATGATTCCAGGGGACATCATCGAACTGTTCTCCATGCCAGTCATGGTCACCAGGAAGGACTGGAAGATGTAATTGGTTCAGCTAGGTTTTGGTTTAATCGCAAGGTATCACCATTTAGTGGAAGGACTATGGGCTGTGGAATCACACAGACCTGGATTCAAACCCTAACAATTATAAATTGTTCAATCTCAGTTAATATACTTAACTCTGTTGAATCTTAGCTTCCTGGACTTCCCTGGAGGCGCAGTGGGGTTAAGAATCTGCCTGCCAATGCAGGGGACACGGGTTTGATCCCTGGGCTGGGAAGATCCCACATGCCGCGGAGCAACTAAGCCCATGTGCCACAACTACTGAGCCTGCGCTCTAGAGCCCGCAAGCCACAACTACTGAGCCCGTGTGCCACAACTACTGAAACCCGTGCGCCTAGAGCCCATGCTCCGCAACAAGAGAAGCCACCGCACCGCAACAAAGAGTAGCCCCAGCTCTCCACAACTAGAGAAAGACTACGTGCAGCAACAAAGACCCAACGCAGCCAAATAAATAAATATTTAAAAAAAAATCTTAGCTTCCCAATCCATAGCAAGAGCATCTTAAGACCAACCCTGCAGGGTTATAGTAAAGAGTACAGAAAATATATATCAAGGGTTGGAAAACTTTTTCCATAAATAGGTAGACAAAAAATATTTTAGGCTTTGAAGACCATACGGTCTCTGTGCTCAACGCTGCTATAGCACAAAAGCAGTCAGAGACAACATGTAAATCAATAAGCCTGGCTACATTCCAATAAAACTTTATTTACAGGACTTCCCTGGTGGCACAGTGGTTAAGAATCCGCCTGCCAGAGCAGGGGACAGGAGTTCAAGCCCTGGTCCAAGAAGATCCCACATGCCGTGGAGCAACTAAGCCCATGTGCCACAACTACTGAGCCCACGTGCGGCAACTACTGAAGTCTGTGAGCCCAGAGCCTGTGCTCCGCAGCAAGAGAAGCCACCGCAATGAGAAGCCCGCGCTCAGCAACAAAGACCCAACACAGCCAAAACTAAATAAATGAATAAATAAATTCATTTAAAAAAACAGAAAACTTTATTTACAAAAACAGGCAACATGCCAGATTTGGCCTACAGGCTAGTTGCCCAGCCCTGCTATTGACAAAGGCCCAGCAAAGACCATGATTTTCAGTACAGGGTAACAAGGTCTATCTCCTCTTGTCATAGTATCCAAAAAGATTTTGCAAAGGACATAGAGCACATGTCCTGGGAGGGTCTTAGCAAGATAGATTTCTCTTAGAAAATCAGTGCTTTGAGGAAGCAGACTGACAGACGTCATCTGGGTACTAAACCAAGGCACTCCAGCCATCCAACTATCCATCCAACCAACATTTGAGTGCCTGCTGTGTGCAAGGCACTGTCATGGATGCTTGGAAAGACCCAACAAGAAACAAGACAGAACAGATACTTGCTTTCATTTTATTCATGGGATGAAAACGAGAATAAAAATTACTTGTTATTTCACTATTTAGTCTACCAGTCACTGTAACCTTAAAATAGGCATTCTTACCCTTGTTCTACATTTGAGAAAATGGAGATTCAGAGGGTTCACAGGGCTTCCCTGGTGGCGCAGTGGTTGAGAGTCTGCCTGCTGATGCGGGGGATGCGGGTTCGTGCCCCGGTCTGGGAGGATCCCACATGCCGCGGAGTGGCTGGGCCCGTGAGCCATGGCCGCTGAGCCTGCACGTCCAGAGCCTGTGCTCCGCGGCGGCAGAGGCCACAGCAGTCAGAGGCTGGCGTACCGCAAAAAAAATCAACAAACAAACAAACAAAAAACAACAGAGAGGGTTCACAGCCTGCCCAATGTTACATGGCCAAAATCTATCGGAGACAATGCAAATGGAAACCCGTCTCACTTCCCAAGACCAAGTTTCTTCCAACACCCTTTGGTGTCAAAAGATCAGAGCAAAGCTAGAATAGTTCTGTTTCTTAAGCTTTTTTGGATCATGAACACAAAAAGATCTTCTTCCTACAGGAGCATCCAAGTAATTTCAGGGGATTCACAGGCCCCCTCAAGCCCTAACTCCACATAGATCCCAAGTTAAGAACCCCTGCTTTCCGGAGAAAGGACCTGCCCAACATGGCAGAAACCTCCGTGTCTGTGTAAGAGAAGTGGGCCATGTTCCCTGGCTGGGCTCGAGGTTCCACTAGGATGAAAAGCTTTGAAGTGATATTACACTAAGCCCTAAAGCAGAGAGGTGGCTGTGTGTGTGTGTGTGTGTGTGTGTGGCTGTGTGCGTGTGGCCATGTGTGGCCATGTGTGCGCGCGTGTGTGTGGCTGTGTGTGTGTGCGTGTGGCTGTGTGTGTGTAGGAGGTGAGAGGGACGACTAACCCTCCTCAGGATCCAAGGCCTCTCAGCGCCTCAGCAGGCCCCTAGATGAGTCATGAGCCTCAGATCACGACTTCGACAAGAAACGAACACACGTGGGGCACAACTGATTTCACTGCTTGCTCTGTGGTACCATAAAAACCCTGCTGCCTTAATTTTTTTAAGTGATTTTAATAAAAGAGAATAACAGGCCTGTTAATTGAGTCTCAGGATGAAATTTATAATGAAGATGCAACGTGGCACACACTCAGTCCCCTCTGCACAGACCATCTTGGAATAAATCACCTTTATGATCTTGCTAGATGATGCCTAATTGGGGAAAGGGCATACCAAAACCAACACTCAGTTACATCAAGCGATTATTTTTTATGCATGAGCACGTGCAAGATCACTCTTGCCTAATTAAATGTGGACAGTGGCCCCGGGTTTCATGCCTTGGCATGTCATTATTTCTTAAAGAAGAATAATTAGCAGCTCTGCACATGCATGAGGAAGACATTATCCCGTGACAGTGTCTGGTTGTGTCAAGGAGACTGAGTCTCTCTCCTTAACTGTGTTGTCATGGTTCACAGACAAGCTTTATTGGGCTGGAAGATAACAATGGACAAAGGGATATTAAAATGGGTAAATAGGGGAACAGATAGGTTTTACCAAAAATTACCTTTCAATAATGAGCACAAAAATGAACTTCATGTAAAACCAAACCTGTTTCTGAATTTTAAGTTGCTTCCTCTTTTATGCACTACATGGGATGGAGCACAAAGATACCTTAGATTTCTGAGGTCTGCTTATACTGTATACTTCTAGGATTCTATGATCTAAGCCATTTATTCAGTAACTGTCTGGATTCCTTCACATAATAACCATGGCTCTGATTGAATATCAGTGGCCTGTATGTCCTAAGTACCATGTTCACACCGTGATATTTACTATTTAATTATGTAGAGATTTAACTGTTGACAAAACAAACTAAGAGAGACTAGATTACCTGTCCAAGGCCACATGTTTGTAAATGACAGAGCTGTGATTTAAATTTAGACCATCTGTCTTCAAAACCCCTGTTCTTTGGCCTCCGCCAGCTGGCAGCTCCCCACCAACTGTGGCATATGACACCCTGCTTTACAAACAGCAATTCAGATGTCCACCCGTTTAAAAGAATGGGGACAGACATCAAATAAGTAATGTAAATTATCTTACTGTGAGGGGTCGTTCATGAACAAATGTGTTACATTTGACAGTTGGAATGTAGTTATGAATGTAGTTATGGAAAGGTATATACAGTTTGGATGAATGGGATAAATGCAGCTTTGGATCTAGCTGCTGGGTTCAAGGACAGCCATCACTTTGCCTAGTAATCATGACCTTTCCTAGTTTGAGTACAGAAGGTTTTTCAGACACTTGGGATATTATTTGTGTTTATGAATACCGATGCTTTAAACAGTTTGCATCAACACTGATGAATTTTCATTGACTAAGCTTTCGCCAGAGCCAATTCACTGAGCCAACTGGAACTGAATTGTTTCCTTAATTGATTTTCTCTGCAGTGCAGTTAAAATGTTTCCATTAAAAAAAAAAAAAAAGTTTCCATTTTATTTCTATTTTCACTCCTATTTTTATGAAATTATCTTCATCACTAACCTCTATATTTCACAACAAAAGATTAGGTTCATCCTTCAGGAACTGTTCTAGGTCCTAGGGATACAACTGTGAACAACATAAAATCCCATTTCTCCTGCAGGATTTCGAGATGCCTTAGCAAGCCTACTGTGATTATTATGTAGAACATATGAAACTGCCATTTTCTGTACATCGGAAAGGGTTGATATTCATAATTTTACATGATTCACTCTGTTAAAAAGAATCCTAAATAGATAACCAACAAGGTCCTACTGTACAGCACAGGGAACTATACTCAATATCTTGTAATAACCTGTACGGAAAAAGAATCTGAAAAAAGATATACATATATATGTATAACTGAATCACTTTGCTGTGTACCTGAAACTAACACGACATTGTAAATCAACTATATAGCAGCCATGGCTCATGGGCCCAGCCGCTCCGCGGCAGGTGGGATCTTCCCGGACTGGGGCACGAACCCATGTCCCCTGCATCGGCAGGCGGACTCTCAACCACTGCGCCACCAGGGAAGACCCCACTAATAGGTTTTTGTAATGAGAGGACAACTGCAGACAATTTAGTAGGTTATCAATCACCTGAAAATTTATAAATACTATCTAGATTTTTATCTTTGCTATTTGACATGTCTAATTAAAAAATAAGCCGTAAAAGAATAGAAAGCAACATAAATACGAAAACGTTTTGGTATACTACTGTAATAGGGAAATGGGTTTATCTTTTTCATCTTAATATTCTTGCAATATTTAAAAAATATAAAACACAATAGGTCAAGAAACTAATTTATAAGAGTAAATTTTTATTCATTTTGAAAAAAATTTTTTCCAATGACTTATTGAGACATGTAAGTTACATATAACATTGTAGAAGTTTAAAGTGTACAACAAAATGATTTGATATATGTATATATTGCAAAATAACGACCCCAATACGTTTAGTTAACAAGGATCACCTCACATAGTTACAATTTTTTTTCTTGTGATGAGAACTTTGAAGTTCTATTGTCTTAGCAACTTTCAAATATATAATGTAGTATTGTTATAGTCACCATGCTGTATATTATATCCCCATAGCTTATTTATCTTTGAAAAAAATTAAAGGTGGCTTTTGGTATTTTCACCTGCAATCCAGAATTATCAATACCACCACTTCCACCAAAAGACATAAATTCTATGTCTATAAATTCTATGTAATCGGGGGAAAAAAACTTCTTTTTTTTCCCCCTACAGGACAAAAAAAGAGAAAATAAAGTCCATATTAATCATAAGGAGGTTGTTCCTGATTTTTTTTTAACAACTACTGAGCATCTATTATGTCTGGGGCACTGCACATGGCACTGAGTAAAGAACAGAGGAAAACAGATAGCATTCCTTTTCAAGATAGGGGCAAGTGTAAATGTGTACATTCACCTTCTGAATGGATGAATGAGTAAACAAACAAACAAATAAATAAGTGGAAAATGCCTAAGAAGTGTTAACATAAAGGCCATTCAAAGACTGGTTGAGCTTATAAAAATAAACAAGTCCGGTAAAAAAAAAAAAAAGACCAAATCAAGTGGCATTCCCATTCCATCGGATACAACACTGTGTTGGACACAACATACTGGCTTTTCTCTTTGGATGGAGTGTTCTGTCATTTCAACGAGAGGATTACTAACTGATACAGGGGAGAGTGACAGCAGATGTCACAGAAGTGCCAACTGTTAAAGCCTTAGTGTGCCACACACCAGGCTAAGGGCCTAGGCACACAATTTCATCTAAGCTGCACACCAACCCAACGAGGAAGGACGAATGTTATCGACATTTACTGATGAGGGAAATGAAAGGGAGAGAGGACCAGTCACTCCTGGACAAGGGCTGGAGCAGCGCTAGACCCCTGAACTCAAGCTCCTTAACAGCATGTGGCGTGAACGGTTACCATTTGTCACTCTCACACCTGTTCCAAGACCTGGTTAAGCATTTCACACACAGCAAGACCCTGAAGCACCCTTCACAAAGAAACTCCTTTCTGTCCATGGTCAATCCATCCTTATACTTCCTCACTTTATCTCCCACATCAATCATTCACGCATGAACTTTTACATTGTTCCACTTATAAACCCCTCCTCACCTCCATCGACACACTTATCAGTTCCTCATATAACCACTTCCTGTGGCACCATGGAAAAGATTTTACTCTTTAATTCTGTCATCAAAAACAATTTGTCAATGGATCTCAAGAGCTTAAAAATATCAGTATGCTTTGACCTAGGATTTTCTATTCTATGAACCTTTTCTAAAGAAATCATCAGATATAGCAAAGTTTCACGTGCGGAGAATTATCTGTAGTTTTATTTATAATGTAAATAAGGTTAAATAAATTCTGGTACATCTCTGAAATGGAATAACATACAATAATTTAAAGTATCTTGAAAAGTTTTTATTAACACAGGAAAATGCTTTGAAAATGTTATGTCGAAGAAATTTAGAATGAGAATACAATGTAGAAAATATACCCTCCCATGGTCCTACACTTGAATTAAAAAGTTATATACACACACAAGTGAGTGGAGGAGAAAGGGACTGAGACTGGAAAGAAATTCCTCAAAACCCCTCTGGAATATATCTGTCTTTTGGGCACATGGATGGTTTTGGTTTTATTATTTACATGTTGCAAAGATTTAAAAAATCTTTCAATAATAAAATATATTACCTTTAGAAATAGAGAAGAAGTGATGCTAGCCCTCTCCTGTATGTGCATAAACACACACCCCCCTTCCTTCAAAGCTTTGGCCTAGAATCCTCAAAGGCCGTGTTTCCAGTAACGGCTTCAATCTAATCCTTCCTGAATTTCCTCTGTGCTAACTTCATCTCTTCATCAAGTCACTACCCTTCCCACTTTATCAAAAGCTGGGCAATATTCCTGGAATAGTTTCTCTTTCCCCAGACATTTCCTTAGCATCTTTCAAACACTTACTGAATTCCTTTTTCCTCCCCCAAAACCTTTGTGGCTGAAAATAGGCTTGCTTATGACCCTCAAGTATTGATATAATTACCAAAGTCACATGTAGCTAAAATCAGTATGCTTAAATTAATTTTGCTTCTTTCTAGATGGCATGTTTTCTTCCAATCAAGCTTTCAGGTTTACAGTGCGAACATGCTAACAGAATGAAACATGCCTATGGGAATTGCCCTGCCCTGCCCTGTAACATGGAACCACAGGCATTTTGTTACTTAATGATTTTTTTCATGATGAAAGTGCTCTGACAGGCAATCTAGAGGCAAGACTCCGCCCAGAATCTCTGTCGCGGAGGGGCAAGTAGGGAGAAACCACTAGAACAAATAAGATTTCTAACTCTAATACTCAAATCTTAGGGAAGGAGAAAATGAGCCATACCGCAACATCATCTTTTATATGTGCTGATAACTTTATGCAAATGGTAGTTACCTCTTGAAAAACAGTAAGTCTATGCAATAAACATCATTCAGAAACACCTATATAACCCAAAACAGGTAACTTAAAAAACAAAAACTAATCCCTTTGAGACAAAACTGTGATTTCTTTACATTCTATTCAGAACTCACTGGCCTATTATAGCTCACAAATAGTGTGTATACATTTATTATAATGACTTCTCACCACTTAAATGTCATGACAGCAAAACGGTAGGATTAAATGTAAAGTTACATTTTTCTGTGAGATAGAAATTTCCAGTTATGATGTCAAAACGCCTGTAAAACCAGTCTATTAGCAAATCAACACAAATGTCAGAACTAAAATTTGTATTCCTCAATGGCTAATAATCTGTCTTTAAGAAGTAAGATGTTCAGTAACAAAAAGATTTTTTATTTTAATATTTATGTAGCGTACTAGACATCCAGGCTCTGTATGAAGTATTAGGTGTAATGATGAATGAGACAGAGTCCCTGTCCACAAGGAACCCACTGTCTAAGGGAGATAACACAGGTACAAAGTAATAAGCACTTGTATTAAGGTATACACAACTACAGAAGTATATAACAGGGGCAGGAGAGAGCCTATCTAGAAAAATTCAAATGTCTTCACGCACAAGGTGATACTCATTTGGCCCTGAAAAAGGAGGAGACAGTATGGGACTTGGTCAGCCAGGTGAGGAAGAGGGAAAGGACATACCCAGCTGAGACTGTGAGTGCAAACGCAGAGTGGATTCACGGAACAGCCCAAGTACAATTATGACCCAATAAGTCATGGTGGGAAGACTGGTGAGAAATGAGTTTGACAACGTAGATTTGAACCAGGTTTTGAAGGGTCTCGCATGCGACGCCAGAGAGACTGGCCTTTAGCCAACTGAAAATGAAGAGCTAATAAAAGATTTTTAATCAAGGGAATAAGGTGATCTCAGACATTTTCTATACAAAATGGAACTCTGGCTACAATGTGGGAAATGGATAAAAAGTACAAGTATCATGGAAAAAAATTTTGGAGTCAAACTAATCTGGGTCAAATTTAGGCTCTGCCGATTACAACCTGTGCACTAAGTTTTCAACCTCTTCAAGTCTCATTTTATTCATCTCAAAATACAGAAGTAACATTATCTACCTTGAGAAGACGCTACATTAGAAACACTGCTGATTGCCAGCCTAACCTTCTCAGCACTCCTGAAGACACCTGGGCCAACCCCCTTCTCGTCCAACCCCTGGCTCTGTCCTGCCCGAGGTCTCGTGGGCACAGGTATGGACATCCCAGACTGCAGGCAAATCTCAGACCACAACCCACGCAAACAGCTGCCCTGTGGCCAGGCCTCAAGCCTAGAGATGCACATTCCCAAAGACAGAGGTGGGGAAAGGGCCCACATGCTGTTTCTAGAAGGAGGCTCAGCATAATCTAAGTAGGGAACTCTTAAGTCTCAAGTACTCAGAGCATGAGCTGAGGGTGCAGGGTGGGCTCTGGGTGGGAATGTGCCCTTAGCCCCGACGAGAAGCAGAACGGGGCCTCTACAACATGAGCCCAGGGCAGGGTCCCACCTCACCCAGCGCTTAGGGTGGTATGATAGCGCCTAACATCTTGTATGTCCAACAAATGATTGTTGTCATGGTACTTTTTCTTACTGGTCACACTGTCTTGTTATTATAGTTTTGGTGCTGATATTATTTACTGGCAGCGGAAAGACCTGGAAGAAGGAACTGCCCTCTGCTATAGGGGCGTAGTCCTGAAAGTACAATGTACTTGGGCCTGTATTAAAAAATGGAAAGGAGGAAACAGAACCTAGGGATAGCACAGGAGTAGAGAGGACCTACTGGAAGAACAGTTTTGAGGAAGGAAGTGGGAAGGATAATAACTATAGTTTTGTATATTTTGAGTTCAAGATTCCTTTGGGCATCCAAGTACTAACAAACAGAAAACTGGATGTACCCATCTGGAGCTCAGAAAAAATGTAGACAGTAGCCATCTAAAAGTGGTAGCTGAAACCTCGGAAGTGGATGAAAAGTAAAAGATGTAAAACAGAAGGACAGAGCTTAGAAAAATCCCTCCAGTCAGTGAGTGGAGAGAAAAAATGATGCCAGCAAAGGAAAAGTCAAAGGAAGCTGTGGTGCTCAAGAAGATGGCAGAAACAAGGCTGCCTTCAAGATATGTCCATACAGTATTAATACCAATCGGTCATTGAGTGCCCACTCTGTGCCAGACATTATGACTTGGCATATATACATGATCTCGTTTAATTTAGTACTTACAGCACTATGTAATAGGTAATTATTTCCATGCCATCAATGAGCTAACAGGCTCAGAGACAGTAAGTAAATTGTCCCATGTCACATAACTACTGTAAAGCATTAGGTGCCATTACAAGCTGAACCCTACTGTTAAAACTTAGGGGGCTTCCCTGGTGGCGCAGTGGTTGAGAGTCCGCCTGCCGATGCAGGGGACACGGGTTCGTGCCCCGGTCTGGGAAGATCCCACATGCCGCGGAGCGGCTGGGCCCGTGAGCCATGGTCGCTGAGCCTGCGCATCCGGAGCCTGTGCTCCGCAACGGGAGAGGCCACAACAGTGAGAGGCCCGCATACCGCAAAAAAAAAAAAAAAAAAAAAAACTTAGGAAAAACCAGGAACACTTTGGTCTCTGTTGTACAGAAGAAGGTATGGAAAGGAAGAGAAGTGATGAGCCCATCCAATGGAAGAGGCTGTGAACTAGGAACTTTCTCATTATGTTACCTCGTTTAATCCTCATGAGAAATAGGGCAGTGGACATTATCAAGTCCATCTTACAGTTCAAGACATGGAGGCTCCCAGAGCCAAGTAGCCATGGACAGAGCTGGTATATGGATGAGTCCAGATTCAAACGTAAGGAGTGTGTGACACAAAAGCCTTAACTACTATATAATGTAATTTGCTAAATTACATCAAACCTCAAATATCCTCTTAATGGTGAAGGCATCTACAAGGTGGAAACAAACACAGACCTTCCTGGAAATTAACCAAAGTAATAAAAAGTATTAATCATCCAGTTGTCTTATGTTCTCCCCTAAAACAACCCAGCAGCACAAGAAAGCCAGTGCAATAATCCCCACTTCTCTCAGGACAAGTACCATCAAGAATTGTTTCTGTCTGAATAAAGATGAGCTTTAGCAAGGATGTGGAGAAAAGGGAACCCTGTGCACTGTTAGTGGGAATATAAATTGGTGCAGCCACTATGGAAAACAGTAGGGAGATTCCTCAAAAAATTAAATATGGAATTACCATATGGTCCAGCAATCCCTTGTCTGGGTATATACTCAAATGAAATCAGTATCTAAAAGAAATATCCACATTCTCATGTTCATTGCTGCTTTATTCACAATAGCCAAGTTATAGAAACAACTTAAGTGTTCATCAACAGATGAATGGATAAAGAAAAGGTGATATCTATCTAGCTACACATAGAACCACACACAATGGAATATTATTCAGCCATAAAGAGGAAGGAAATCCTGCCATTTGCAACAACATGTGCTAAGACATTGTGCTAAATGAAATAAGCCAGAGGCAGAAAGACAAATACTGCATGAGCACACACACTTATATGTGAAATCTAAAAAAAGTCAAACTCAGAGAAAGAGGGAGTAGAATGGTGGTTGCCAAAGGCTGGAGGGCGGGGGAACAGGGAGACGCTGGTCACAGGGTACAAACTTTCAGTTATGAGATGAATTAGTTCTGGGGATCTAATGAACAGCTTAGTGACTATAATCAGTAATACTGTACTGTATACTTGAATCTTGTATACTTGAATTTTGCTAAGAGAGTAGATCTTAAGTGTTCTCACCATACACACACAATGTGAGGTGTTGGATGTGTTGATTATGGTAATCATTTCACAATGTATCAAATCAATACACTGTACACCTTAAATATATACAATCTTATTTGTCAATTATACCTCAATAAAGCTAGCGGGGGCAGAATGAAACCTTTTATATTTTGAAGTTACAGTCTCTGTCCCCTGTTTAAAGCGCTGCAGCTCTTTTCTCCACAGGAATTGAGAATCACTTTCAGCCATCCACGTACAGAGATGACTCCCTTTAAGCAATTCTTTTTTTTTTTTTTTTTTTGCTGTCGGACTCTCAACCCCTGCGCCACCAGGGAAGCCCTAAGCAATTCATTTTGACAATAAGCATCAGATAGAGAACAGTGATGTTACATTTTATTTTCCCATAAGCAGCAACTTCTCCCAGCAATAATATGTTTGTGGTATTTCAACAACTGAATATCCCAATACATTCAGCACTGCAAGCACTTTTTAAAAAATAAGTCTTGGGTGAAAGCCAAAAAGGTTAGTTTGGTTCCTTATTAGCTGCCTGCTTTAAACACATTATAGACTCTATACTTTCCCTCTCCCAGCCTGTACAGTCAGCTGAGTAAGACCTACATTAATCTGCCACTCAACAGGTAGGTCTGGCCTCACCTGATGTGAAGACAAAACTGGGATTAAATTTATTTTTAAAGGTTGGGTTTGTTATTGGCATTATAGTGCCAAATTGAAAGTTGCAGTTTTCAAACTTTGGCAAGTTACCTTTCGGCCTGTTTTAAACTGCCTTAAACATGCTCACCCTGTAGGCAGTTTTATTTACCATACATCAGCCATGGGCTACTTTATTCCTCTCAAGGTAATAGCGTATCTATTCTATAACTGCATGACCTTCCTAAATGCAATATGCACTGGAAGAAAAACAAATGCCCAGTATTTTTTTATGCACTGAAGGGAAGAAACAGTAGCAGACTGTCCTCTTAGTGAAATTTTTAAAGACCAAGACAGTAGCAGCAGCCTGACGCCAATCCCAGTCCAGGGCCTGACAATGGGACTGCAAAGGACTGAGCTGTGACTAAACAGGAGGGCCGTCCAGATCCTCCTTCTCATGGGCGTTCACATAAGTCTTCCTGGTGTTATTATCCTTGGCAAGCTTATCCATCAGAGGTCACAAAGAACAAATGCAACACAGCCATTCACAACAGTCTTGGCTGTAAATGCCCTAAATCCAAATAGAGACTTAGTGAGTTTGCAAAACTACATATCCCGCAAAATCAGTGGAAACAAGATAAGGTCCTCAAGACTGATAAAGATGTTCATATGGCAGAAAGGGAAATTTGTCAATGAATTTATCAAGTATTCACATATATTAAACACTATAACTATGATTCTGCTATAATTACTATTTTTATCGGTAAAATCCCACTATATAGACTCTTGTAGCTAAAGAAAAGAATCTCACCTTTTCCAAGGTAATGAAAGGACCCCCATTCAGAAAACGGAGAGTAACTGACTCGACCACATAAACACTCTTCCAGCTGCACAAGATGCCCTGTTACTAGGGTGACCTGACCCACTGTCTATATCACAGCAGGAACATGCTGAACAGGATCAGAAAGACCAGGAACCCTGCAGCTGAAAGACAGGGTCAAATCAACCTGGGAAATAAACATTCAGACTCAAGTTTATGGGCCCTTACTCATCACCACTCTCACAGCCACAGTGGGTGGCTGTCCTCTCTCCCTGGGGACAAAGAAGGACCCAATGTCCCTAGGCAGGCTGAGTTCCGCCCAGTCATCCCCGGAGACATTTCTGCTGGCATGCCAAGGCAGCCAGACCTGCCCAACTGACAGCTCAGGGTGTCTGAGCAGGGAGCGCCCCTGCTCTGGTGTAAGTGTGAAGGCCATAGGGAAAATCACAGTATCGTGGTGGGCAATGAAGTCTATTAACTGTGGCCCAACCTGGAGATTTATGATTTCGTTTTGGCCAACAAACATAGGGTATAATCCTGTTGCTGAGCTCTCTCTGGGACGTCGCTTCTACTCACGAGACACTGGGAAGGGTCTGCCCTTCCCAGCCCCCTTCAAAAGGATGAGAAGGATAAACTGAGTAGGAGATATGAAAAGGCTTTGAAGGCAAACACTTTATAGAAGTATCAGGGAGGTGTACTGGGAGAGGTGTACTGGGGAGAGTAAACTCTAAGGAAACCCTCTTTCGTCCTGGCTCAGACACCTGCCTTCTTTTTAAGTCTCAGCTGTCTTATCTGCAAGATGGGGGTCTCTCTATCACCTCTTCAAATTCTAAAAGCCTCTACTTCTCTGAAATGTGTGGTTGGCAGCCTTCTCCTTAGCAAATAGATTCCAACTTTGTTTTGACTGACAGTATGGTCAGCCTCAACTGGTAGATCAAGATTGGTCTAGGCCTTGCCGGAGAATCCTGTTTCCTACTTTTCAGCCTCCCCTGTGGCTCTGAACAACCTTTTGCTTTCCTGATATAAAGGACTAGACCTGTTTAGCTGGCACTGCCCTTCTGCCTTCAGTTTTTTTGCCTTCTGTCTTGGATTAGGATGTGATGACTGGAGCTGCAACAGCCTTTTTGTGGTATGAAGAGCCAACTATAATGGAAGGCTGACAGAATCCTGGACATACCAGTGCTGAAGGCCTAACTCCACACTGCATATTATATGAGGGAAATAAGCCCTATCTCATTTAAACTGCTGTTAGACTTTCCACTACTTACCACTGAAGGCATTCATAACCTATACACTGTGATAAAGCCTATTCCTAGAGAAGAGCCACTATTCAAATAATTGCATATATGCCTTCTCTCTCGATACATTTTTCCAAAGAGGAAAGGGGAAATGAAGGAACAGATAGGGACAACGTTCATTCCTATTCTAACACATCTAAATGACAGGTATTCAGCAAACATGCATCAAAGACATAGAATATATTAGTTAAAAGAACAATTTTCAAGTCAGACCTGTATTTGAACCTCTATCATATATTAGCTGTGTGACTTCAAGCAAATGGTTTTATCACTCCAATCTGTTTTATCATTAAAATATAGGTTAATTAGAACCTATTGTACTTGTTGTAAAATTTAATAAAGACAATGCATAAAGTCATTAGTACAATTCCTGGCATAGATCAATGCTCCATAATTGGTAGCCTTCAGTATTGTGGGGGGCAGCCACATTATATAGACCAGGGTCCCTGAGTATAAAGACGACGGAGTTTGGGGTCTAACTCGCGGAGCACACGAGTAAATCAGTTATTTGTGGCAGTGGGACAAGGCTATGATATCCACCTGTGTGCCCAGGGTGTGGGAGAGAAGCTTGGCTCCGTCTCCAAGGCCCCAGGCTTGTAAATGCCACAGATGTTTCAGCTCTCCTATTCCACCAGTTACCAAATACTCAATTTAGAATTTCAACTTGACCTGCAGAAGAAATAAAAAGGACGACAAAATGGCCAAACGACAGTCAGAAAAGAGGAAAAAGATCCCATCAAAAGATCTTCAGGTTATAGCGGCCACATTCACATGGGCTATCCTCCTACCCCTGTGTCCCTGAGGGTCACAGGATTCCTTTAGGGAGAGTGTACTGGGGAGGGTGCTTTCAGCTGCAAGTGATAGGAAATCCAACTCCCTAAGAGGCTTAAACAAGGAGGCAGGCTGGCTCCAGGCTGAGGTAAGTCCATGCCCTCAAGGCACAGCCAAGAACCCAGGTTCTTTCCATCTTTCTACTAATCCACCCTCGATTTGTCAGCTTTATCCCCTGGCTGGCTCCCCTCACAGAGACAAAGCAGCTGTAGTTGCTACAAGCATCATTCAAATGTGACAAGTTTCAGAGGAAGAAAGAACTTCACCTTGACAGGACTGAGACAGCATCCCTCTCACACTCCTTTCTGATACACGGGATGCAGGGCAAGCCCATGGCCACACCAGACAGTCCAGCCTGCAATGGGGCAGCCTCCTCTGAAGCACATGGCTGATAACAGAGGCAGTTCCTAATAACCAATCAGGCCTGTTGGGGGTACGGGGTGGTTAGGCAACCAAGGGTTTCTGTTCCACAGAAAAATGATGGTTCCAGTTCCCTATTTCAGATGCCAGAATTTATTTTAAAGAACATTTACAAGGGCCACAGTGCAGTTTTCCAGATCTTGCCAACTTGGGCTGATTTGTTTGTAATTCCCAAGGGCCAATTTGGCCTCTTTGTATTCTTGAAAATCAGAAATAACACTTAAATCCAGATTCTTATCTGCTCCTTTGTTCCCAGAACTTTGTTTTCCACTCTAACATCACACTTTGAAACTCAGGACCAGAAAAAAACAAAACAAAAAACCCTTAATCCTGCTACAAACTGCCAGAACACCGTGAGCCTCTTTTATCAGAGGGAAGTTTGTCTTGTGATTTGTTGTATATTCTGCAAAGTACTGTCTTATTTGATATCTTATGTAATCTTCATAAGACCTCAATAAGGAGGATATTGTTTGCAGGACTATGATAGGGCAATTTCCACAGCTAGTGGTTCTAAAAAGAATCCAGGGACAGTTCCACAGGCCTGTGAGGCAGGAGAACAGCCAGCCACCTCCCTCCAAAGCATAACCGCATGCTTGCTGGGCAGGCCTAAAGCTTTGGGGGCCAAGGCAAGGTCCTTAGAAAGTAGGGCTGAGAGAAGCTCCTGTTCTCAGGTATGAGGAAGAGTTGGTGACTCCGAAGAATGAATGATTTGAGATTCTGGCTTCTGAAATGGGGAGAAATGGTTCTCAAAGTATAGCCTAGACACCTGAGATCTTGTCAGAAGGTCCATAAGTTCAAAACTTTTCATTCTCAATCTCTTAGGAGTATACAGGGGAGTTTATCAAAAAAGAATATTCACAACTATTTGTGAAAAGCTGATGAAAATTGCCCTCCTGTCTTAAACCATTTGCCTGTTGAAGCTGGATTTGCTTTATCTACTTCAACCAAAGCAACAGATTGTAACAGACTGAACGGAGAAGCAGAGCTGAGGATCCACCTGTTTTCTATTAAGCCAGATAGTAAAGGTATTGGCAAAATGTAAAATTTGTTTTGAAAGCAGTTACCTTTCATTAAAAAAAGAGTCTTTACAGGGCTTCCCTGGTGGTGCAGTGGTTAAGAATCTGCCTGCCAATGCAGGGGACACAGGTTCAAGCCCTGGTCCGGGAAGATCCCACATGCCGTGGAGCATGCGCCACAACTACTGAACCAGTGAGCCACAACTACTGAGCCCACATGCGGCAACTACCAAAGCCCGGGCGCCTAGAGCCCGTGCTCCACAACTAGAGAAGCCACCGCAATGAGAAGCCCGCGCACTGCAACGAAGAGTAGCCCCCTCCCACTGCAACTACAGAAAGCCAGCGCACAGCAATGAAGACCCAATGCAGCCAAAAACAAAATAAATAAAACGAATAAAAAATTTTAAAGCCTTTATATTAATATGTACAGGGCTTATTTTTAATGAATTAAATATTTAAAATTTTCTATTTTAATGTCTAATATGGTAAATATAATCCAAAAAATTCTTTAAAAGTTCTCTGAGGTCCTCAGTAGTTTTTAAAAGCGTCAAAGGTCTTGAGACCAAAATGTCTGAGAACTGCTGCATTAATATAAACGAATGAACTGAAACCAAGCAGGACCCCATGGGGCTCCTGGGCGCAGAAGCCTTTCTGTCTCCCATTTCTTGTTTGTAGGCAAAAGACTCCAGGCTCCATGACCTTCCAAGAGTTTCAAAGGGGAGATTCCAACAGTTGCTAAACAGGGAAGGGAGGGCATGCAGAGACAAAGTAGGAGCAGCCGAGAAACAATAGTGCAGCCTTGGGGCAGGTTCTGGTTCCACCTCAAGGGATACACATAATATCTTTGAATTCTCTACAGAACTAAAACCCTCAACAAATAGAAGGTGTTAGCATTCTTCATTCCAGAGAAGACCACCTGAGGCCAGATTAAAGGAGTTCAGACCCTGAACACACCCTAATATTATCAGCAACCCCGCCCTGGAATCTTTGCTATAAAACTCCTCACCAAATCCAAGTTGGGACAGTTTTTGAGGGGCACGAGCCCACTGTGTCCCCCTTTTCCGGGCAAAGCAATAAAGCTATTCCTTTCTACTTCACCCCAAACTCTGTCTCCGAGAATTCGATTCAGCACCAGTGCACAGAGGCCGAGTTTTCAGCAGAACAGATAAAGAAAATGTGTGATTTTCTCCACCCACTTCCAACGGGGGAGTCCCCACCACCACCAAGCAACTCTCCAACATCAGTGGGGTGTCCTACAGTTCAACTCAAAACGCTGTCTACCTGGAGACGGCATCAAATTCCACAGTTAAGTCCCACAAGACTCACCCCCCCCACCCCCGTTCAGATGCCAATCACAAGTTAGGTTGTCACCTGTGCTTCAGACTGACCTGTCACAGAGTGGACGTTCTCAGCAGACCCTCCTTAGGTTGGATGAATTTGCTAGAGCGGCTCGGAGAACTCAGAGAAACATTTTACTTACTAGATTATCGGTTTATTATATAAGGACATAGCCCAGGAACAGCCAGATGGAAGAGATGCAGAGGGCAAGGTGTGTGGGAAGGAGATTCCCTGCTCTCTCCAAAGCGCTCCACTCTCTGCAAATCTCCACAAGGAAGCTCTTTGAATTCTGGGGGCTTCGTGACGCAGGCACAATCGATTAAATCATTGGCTCTAGGCTACAGAACTCAATCCCCAGCCCCTCTCCCCTCCGCAGAGGTCCAGGAGTGGTGCTGAAAGCGCCAGCCCTCCAATCATGTGGCTGGCTCCACCCAACCAGCCCCCACCCTTAGGTGCTTTCCAAAGTCACCTCATTAACCTCGTTAACATAACAAAAACACCTCTATCGCTCTAGTCACTTAAGCAATTCCAAGAGTTTTAGGAGTTCTGGTGCCAGAAATGGGATGAAGACCAAATACCGTGGACCCTTGAACACCTTGGCGGTTAGGGGTGGCGACCACCTGCAGTAGAAAATCCAAGTATAACTTTACAGGCGGCCCTCCTCATCCTTGGTTCTGCATCTGTGGATTCAACCAACCTCGGATCATGTGGTACTGTAGTATGCATTAACTGAAAAAAATCTGTGTATAAGACAGGACCCTCACAGTTCAAACGTGTGTTGTTCAAGGGTCAACTGTATGTGTATTCAATATTTATTATAAATCACAATATCACAGTGATTTGCATGTGTGTGTGTATATATATATATATATATATATATATATATACACACACAAAATGGAAAATTACTCAGCTCTAAAAGGAAGGAAATCCTGCCATTTACAATAACATGGATGAGGCTTGAGGGCATTATGCTAAGTGAAATAAGTCAGAAAAAGACAGATACTGTAAGATCTCATATGTGGAATCTAAAAAACCAAACACATAAAAATGGAGTAGACGGATTGGTGGTTGCCGCAGACATGGGGTGGGGGGATGGGTGAAAGAGGTCAAAGGGTACAAACTTCCAGTTATAAGATGAATTCTGGCCATCTAATGTACAGAATGGTGACTAGTTAATAATAATGTTATTGTATACCTGAAAATTGCTAAGAGAGTAAATCTCGAAAGTTCTCACCACGCACACACAAACTATGTGAGGTGATGGATGCGTTAACTAACCTTATTGTGGTGGTCATTTCACAATATACACTTAAATCATCACATTTTATACCTTAAATTTACACAACGTTATATGTCAATTATATCTCAATAAAGCTGAAAAAAAAGTATATATATATGCCAGTGACACAGAGGGTCCTGAGACAAACCCTGTGGACTAGAAGCTGCTTTCTCACTAGGATGCTGAGGAAATGTGAAGATGCAGGAGGGAAAACAGAGGCTCTTCCCCTGCCCAGGAGGCAGCAGGCAGGCATGGTGAGCCCTTGCTAGGGAGAGCTGGTCCGCACCTGTGGCCTGCAATGTGGTCCCTGCAGATCTTTCTCCTTTACATCTACTGCTCAATCAGTGATCACAGGGGGAAAACAGAGGTACCTACCTTCACCAGTGCCCATCCTTCCGTGTCCATATCCACTCACAGAAGCTGACAGGCAAAATGACTAGCTCAGGGTCCCAATGGCCCCTCATGGGAGCACCAGGACTTGCACCCAGGACCTAATGTATTACGATTATGTTTACCTTCCCCTCAACAAGCGGTGGGCTCTTAGAGGAGAGATTTTGTGTTTTGTTTCCCACTGTGTTCCCAGCACACAGAACGCTGCTTGCTCGGCCCTAACTCCAAACCCAGGACACCTGCTCACCCCAGCCACTGCGTCTTCCCCCAGAGCCCAGATTCCGCCCCCCCGCACTGTCCTCCTACTACTGATCAGGGCTCCAGATGCCGCCAACAGAGATGTGGACATTCAAGACCCAGAGCTGCAAGGCAATCAGCACGAACAAATATTTATAAAGGCGTCCACTGTACTGAATGCTTGGGCGTGCACACCTTAAACTAACAATCGCTTTGTTTCTTAATCAAATACCCTACTGACTTTAAATTACATCTATATTTTTACTATCTCTGAAACACATGCATGCTCCTCTCCCCTGTTTCAGCAAATATCATGTTACTGGCCTTATCGTCCACATCCAACTTTATTTCAGAGACAGAGATGGAGTGAAAATCCTGGAGGGTCCGCAGCCCTCCGCGGCCCAAGCTGGGCGGCCTCTGTGCTCAGAGCCCTCCCTCTGCCCTCTCCCCAGGACTCAGCTCCTGCACAGCTGGACCCAGTTTCCCGGCTTCTCTACCAACCTCTCCGAAATAAGCACACAAAACCCCTTTTGTTTTTGAAGGACTTTCCTCCCAGCTGGTAAATACAGAAAAACAAAATGGGGTTTACAAAACAATGCCAGCAATGGGGAGAGGAAAAAAAAAATCTTTGAAATGCAACAGCTCTCTGGATGTCACTAAATTAAAAATGAGCCTAGGTCTGCCCCCATTCAAAATACAACCTGTTCTAGATATATTCCTTTAGTTTAAGCCTAAAAATGAGTTCTGCCATAAGTCTTCTCTTGGTAATTCTGCAGGTTTCCTCATCTTAACCATCCCTAAAGAAAGCACCTCAGCTGCTACCTAGATTCTTCCCTCCATCAAGTAAGCAGAAACCTGGAGAGGTAAGGGTTCGTTTTTGAATCACATAATTACTCAGGCTTTCCAGTGTGTATTCACATCAATCCCAGACTAACATCTCTTTCATCTGAAGTCTCCTTTTGCCTTTCAGACAGGAGAAATCAATTTAGGTCATTTCCTGGCAAAGTCACATCTACACATTAATCTCGAAAGCTCTAAAAATTCGTGGCTCGCCCCTCATCTGCATATAGGACACTCCCTCTTTTAAAAGCTCTAGCTCAACGGAGATTGCACTTAAAGTTGCTTTCAATACAAAGTGGTCTCATTGATATTCCAACATTGGTAAGTTGTACTCATGAATGAGCAGAGGCTAACTATAGCCGATTTCCCAAGAGTTCTTTACAATCATGGTGCTCCGTCAAATAATTTGTTGCATGAAGTTTAGTTTTATGTACCTCAGCTTTTCACATAAATTACAAATTAGAAAACAGAAACTTCTCTGTTAAGTCAATAATGCGAGAGGTAATACTCTGTAATGGGTTAAGAAGGTGAACTTTGGGCTTCCCTGGTGGCGCAGTGGTTGGGAGTCCGCCTGCCGATGCAGGGGACGCGGGTTCGTGCCCCGGTCCGGGAAGATCCCACATGCCGCGGAGCGGCTGGGCCTGTGAGCCATGGCCGCTGAGCCTGCGCGTCCAGAGCCTGTGCTCCGCAACGGGAGAGGCCACAGCAGTGAGAGGCCCGCGTACCACAAAAAAAAAAAAAAGGGGAACTTTGACCCCAAGTCCTGACTGTCCCAGACTGGTTCAAGGAGTCTTTCCATCTCAGGGCTTCCCCCCACCTCACAGGAGAGCAGGCAGGATGGAGACCAGCATGTGTAACACCTAAGAGTCCCTGGTACATAATAAAGGTTGAAAAATGTTGACTTACTAGAACGTCCCAAATTTAGTTGGGAACATGCGAATCACAGGCAATTAAGCATGCCAAGAAGCATCATATTAACAGTACTGAACTATAAAACAGATAAAGGGAGAGCTCCTGTGTCAAATTAATTGGACTTAGCTTGAAAAATATCTATCAGGGCATTATGTAATTACATAATCCTACTGAGTTATAAACAGTTCAACTACACATAAATATGCAGTAAAATATAAATATGAAATAGTTAATAAAGATGCCCAAAGAAACTAAATACGATTCTAGTCTTTGTACCATCCGCAGTAGAAAGGGTCTAGCAGGTGAAAAAGAGAGATTCAAATACCTCACTGAGCCATTTACATCACTGAATTGATAAGCTCAGGTCCCTACCCATCTCTTGGAATCCATTTTTATAACCCGTCAATGTAAACAATTTCTCAGAGTCATACTTTGAAATTAAAGCAGGAAATCTAGACCTAAATTGCCTGTAAGACACCGTTTAATTATAAAAAGCACGCACAGACTAACCCACACAGCAAAAATCCTACCTTCATTCCACTCAAAAGGAATGAAAACCCAAAAAAGAAAACTCATGATTGGACTGTTAGACTTTTTCAAAATTGAGTATGTTTCCTTCTAACACTTCCCTTTAGAGCTAAGTGCCAAAAAATAAAGGACATCAACTACTTGTTACAAAGGAAGGATGAGAGGTCATGGCTGGTTTTGAACATTAATATGTTGCTCTCATCCCTAAATATCACTCAAGCCCAATAACCTCTACATCCCAGCTTGGGTAGGTTATGCACGTCTCTGACTGACTGCATCATTTAAAGTACTTTTAGGTCCAGGGCTATTAACAAGGAGAAGCTTTATAATTGAGAGTTAATTGTAAGTCTTCCTTATCAAAGGCGTTAGAACACAAAAACCATTAGAATTGGTTTTACAGGCTGGCAGATACACAGAAGCAGCTGTTTGTAAGTTAGGAAACAGTATATAGTACTGTCCCTTATCCTATGTTAAAAGGTGACAGGAATACTCTTTGTTTCCACAGCAATAGGGAAAGGAAAAAGAGAAACTAGATCTTCGGGGCACCTTGATTTCTAACGTGGATTTCAGCAGCCCCACTGCTAAAGGGTGGGCTTACAGGCTATTCCACATTCCACTTTCTCCCTGCAGACTGGTTTTTGTGGCTAACACAGAAATGTCACTCTGCTCACCTGTTCAGGGGAAGCCGGATCTCAGGGAGCTGGAACAGTTCAGGTCGACTTCACGGCAGGCCCTTGGTCACTTAAATGATTCAAACTGACCCCGGGCAAGATTGACAGCTCCCTCCATTTTTCCTTTCATGGCTCCGTGGGATAAAGACTTCTCTAAGACTGAGCCAGGCTTAGACTAACCAAAGTGTCTAAAGCCTTCTATATGTATATTTTTTTCTGGTGCAGAGCCAGGAAAAGATCAAGAAAGCCAAAACTTACTTACATTTGCGCGCCTCTGCAAACAGAAGTCAGCCGTGGTATGGAGGAAAGCCAGAAACCGCCAAGAGAGGAGACCTCAAGATGAGTTTAAATCCAGGAGAAGCACAGATGTTTGCAATTTACCTGGAATAAGGTGGAAGCCTCCTCAGAAGCACCTGTCATGCATTTATGCTAACATCCTCCCTTCAGTTAGCATAAGCTGAAGGACCTGGGAATTCTACACTGGCATCCCTTGCCTCCTCCTCTTGACAGCAGGAGGTAGCAAGGGGAGCCCAACACTTCTCCATGACATAAGAAAAGTGGAAACAACAATTGATGACATCCAAACTGCCTGCCAAAACCCACTGCTCCATTTTAAATCACACACAGTCCTTCCCAGTTGATGTGGAGACATATTTCTTCAATTAAAAAACAAACAAAAGGACTTCCTTGGTGGGGCAGTCGCCTGCCAATGCAGGGGTTACGGGTTTGAGCCCTGGTCCGGGAAGATCCCACAAGTTGCGGAGCAACTAAGCCCATGCGCCACAATTAAGTGAGCCTGTACTCTAGAGCCCACGAGCCACAACAACTGAGCCCGTGAGTCACAACTACTGAGGCTGCAAGTCACAACTACTGAGCCCACGTGCCTAGAGCCCGTGCTCCGCAACAAGAGAAGCCACCGCAATGAGAAGCCCGCACACCGCAAGGAAGAGTAGACCCCGCTCACCGCAACTAGAGAAAGCCCACGTGCAGCAACAAAGAGCTAATGCAGCCGAAAGTAAAAAATAAATTAAAAAAAAAAAAATTTGCACAACCTGTAGAAGTTGCCCCAGGGTTCAAAGCACAGAACTAAAGCACTAAAATAGATAAAAGCAGCAGAAAAGCAATTAAAACCATACAAAGAATAGGAAGCTATTATGGATGGTTCTCTCCAAGTATAAATGCTACTGAATGTGTTCTCACCCTACATGAAAGCTCAGCAGGTCCCCAGATCAAAATAAGGAGGAACATGTCAACATCTGGGCTGAAAGAAGTGTCTGGACCAGGAAGGCAAAATGAAGCTGGGTAGAGGCTCAGCCAGGGAGGGGATGGGAAGGGGTGGGGGACATATAAGGACAAATGGGAAGGAGGCTGTTAGAGTCTTTCTGGGAACTGCAACTGGCAGAAGAAAAGTAATTAGGCTGAGGTTGACTCTGAAGAATCATGGAGAAGGCAAGCAAAATGGCAGCTGAGCCATGGCTGGAGTAATGTCTGGGATTGTTCCCAAAGGGCACTGAGAAATGCCAACAAGAGGTTTGCTGCCAATGGCTGTCTTTTAACAAAATTGCTCAAGGATTCCCTTGACGGTTTTCTCTCATCTGGACTGGTCCTGTTGTAAATTACTTGGGCTTAGAGAAAGGGAAAATCCTGGATTGGAGACGGATGGAGGTGGAGATTCTTGAGTTCTTTAGAACAGAAATACTGCAAGTCAAATTCATGCTGGGGGCGGTGCATGCTTCTTCCAGGTGGGCCAAGGACTCTTCATGGGAACCCAGTGAGAGCTGAACCTCTTGTATATTCAATGTCCTTTGATACAGAATAGTAATCAGGGTCTTGATAACTATCACCAACCCTCAACCTCAATCTAATAATACACATTAGACTAGTCAGGGCTTTGGTTGAGTAGAGAGTAAGGGGTTTAAGACTATGTTAGCTGAGGACAATGGATTGGGCGTTGGGTTTCCGGCCTACTCTTTGGCACCTACTATTTTGGCCAGTGAGGTATTAGAGGTTCTGTCGCCAAAGTTGAGATTCCCATATTCTGGCACAGATTCTTCCAAACAGTATGTCTTCCAAGAATCTAGGTGATGAGGACACAGGTTTCCTGAGATGCACAATGCAGAGTCCGGAGAGGCACTGAACTAGGGGGTGAAAACATGAATAATTTATATATATGAACTCCTTGAGGATAGGGTCTCAGAACAGACTCCCTAAACAACTGCCAACCTGATTGATAAATGCCATGACAGAATCATGTGAAGAGTAGAGTGAGGGTATGAAGGAAAGATCACCGTAGCTCAGTCTTCAAGGGTAAGTAGGAAGAGGCAGTGAGAAAGATTGCATGCTACAAGACACACAGTGGACAATTTTGATGAAGAGAGCAGCTCAGAAAACATCCCCCTATTATTTTAGTGTCCCATATAAAGGGGAGTATTGGATTGCTAACTATAGACCTCCAGACCTGCTGTCTTGGTCTTGGCATGCAAGAGGAGGAGGACTTGTAACAAGTATGGTCTACTGCAACGTATGAGATGGGCCCCAAAGGAGGAGGGGCAGAGATTGGGAAATGCCCTCTGTAAAACCCTAGTATATGTGCAAGAGGGTATCCTGGAGTGGGGGCCTTACTAAACATGTCCTTGGTCATGGGAAAGAGCTTGTTTCTCTGATGGTGCATGCCACTGAGGTGCGATTCAAAGCAGGACAGGACCACAGTCTGTAGAACCTGGAGGAGGCAGAATAGAGCTTGACTTGAATGTGGCTGGCCTCAGAAGCTGTGAGAACTTTCTGACAGAATGGGGAGTGCGGGGCCAGAACTAGGGTAAGGGAGTTGGCCTTGGGTACAAGATTTAAGGGAGCACTAAAAACTCAGCCCTCGAGATAAATAACATTTTAAGGTCACATTTGAAAAACTCAAAATTAATGCAAAAATTCTATGATGAGCAAAACATAAAAATTTTGAGACAGGATCTGGCATGTACTTGTACAACTCAGCCTCACTCACCTCACCCTGGTCCCAGTCCTGGGAAAGTGAGCCTCTTGGAAACCTGGCAGGGAAGATGGAGTAGTACATACAAGAGCAGGCAGCTCAGCCATGATGTCCAAAGTGGTAGAGGCTGAACGTCTGTGGGCCTTGGCACAGGCTGAAAAGCACCCTCCTCGCAGATCTACACAGAGCCATGTGAGGGTATCCAGACCCAATGCTCCAGGATTTTGAGTTTCTTTTTTTTTTTTTTTAACATCTTTATTGGAGTGTAATTGGTTTACAATGGTGTGTTAGTTTCTGTGTGAATCAGCTATACGTGTAAGTATAGCCCCATATCTCCTCCCTCTTGCGTCTCCCTCCCACCCTCCCTATCCCACCCCTCTAGGTGGACACAAAGCACCGAGCTGAGCTCCCTGTGCTATGCAGCTGCTTCCCACTAGCTATCTATTTCACATTTGGTAGTGTATATATGTCCATGCCACTCTCTCACTTCGTCCCAGCTTACACTTCCCCCTCCCCGTGTCCTCAAGTCCATTCTCTACAACTGCATCTTTATTCCTGTCCTACCCCTAGGTTCTTCAGAACCATTTTTTTTTCTTTTATTTTTTTAGATTCCGTATATATGTGTTAGCATACAGTATTTGTTTTCCTCTTTCTGGCTTACTTCACTCTGTATAACAGTCTCCAGGCAGGATTTCGAGTTTCAAATCCACTAGAGAAGACAGCAGGCAGGGCATTCTGGCCCAGATGCCAGTAGAGAAGCTGACCACTTCCAACCAAGACTCAAAAGCAGAAGAACACTACAGGAGTCCATTAGAAAGGGAAGAACATTCCCTGGGAATGCGCCAGCAGGTCAAGAATGTTCTAAAAGAGCCAATGACTGCAAACAACAATGGTACTGAAAGGTCCACAGAAATGGCATAAGCCCTTTTCCTACTAACATATACGGTTAGATAAAAATATAAACTTTTCAACACTTCAGAGAGAAAAATGATCAGACAGATGTAAGTATCATCATAATCAAGCCAGCACAAAGACAGTGGGGCACAGAAGGGGAAGACCAATGCATCAACTTGCATGAAGCTAAACATTACAGAAGTTATGGTGCCTCCAGGTGGGCTTAAGCCTGGTGATGGCCTCACAAAACAGACATCAGCCCTAAATATTCATAACAAAAACCAGAGCAGCCCTGAAAATTCCATAAATGATCAGGTTACTTTGGTTATATTACTTGATTCCCAAAACCACAGGGAAAAAGGAAGAGGTATAGGGGGTGAGAGGAAGTAGAAAAACGGGAAGAGGAAACATGTAATACTGTTAACTACTAATAGTTCTTGATCAGCAGCTTCCAGGACCTATTTCTTACTTGGCTGAAAGACCAGCAGCCAACAACAACAGAGTCAGTAACTATTAGCAATACCTTGACTTGGGCAGACATTTTACCAAGTGTGCCACTGTGAGTGATCAACCTAAGCTGCCTTTTTTTTTTTTTTTTTTTGAATTTTATTTTATTATTTTATTTTTTTATACAGCAGGTTCTTATTAGTTATCTATTTTATACATATTAGTGTATATATGTCAATCCCAATCACCCACTTCATCCCACCACACCCTCCTTGCTTTCCCCCCTTTGTGTCCATATGTTTGTTCTCTACATCTGTGTCTCTGTTTCTGCGGACTCTCAACCACTGCACCGCCAGGGAAGCCCCTAAGCTGCCTTTTGCTAGTCACACGAGGAGGCCAAGGAGATGGTAACCCCAACCTGAGTGACAGCCTGAGCTCTGGAAGGCCTCTTTCTTGAGTGTGGGCACACCGCGATGGCGCACCAACTCACAGGTTTTATTCAACCCCGCGAAGTTGTGTAAGATCTGAAGTATAAGAAGAGGAGAGAGAGGAGGAAAGACAGTGAGGGTCCAGTCTCCACATGGAGGAAGATAAGGATGCTTACGTCTCACCCCCAAGATCAAAAGGAAGACTATGGGCAGGAAGTTGGAAAGATTTTCATGTAACTGTCTACTAACAAACTTGGGAAATATCCCACAGGGCAGGTTCCCTAGCCCTTCCTCCGTCCCTGACATTGAATCTCACTGGGCGCTCTGCGTGAATCCCCATCGTGGTTGCTAATGCTGCTCACCGTACCACCAACGAGAGTGGGCATTTGCTCAGTGAAAGAGCCCGGGGCAGAAATAAGCAATGCCTCTGACCACTCCTTCATTCCAGCTAAAACTTTTTCTGTGGGTTTCTCCACTTCAGTGCCTTATGCATGACCAACTCCAGTCACCAGAGTCACTAAAAGCATTCACGTGACATCTAGACTTTTGTTTTCACAAGAAGTCCTCAGAGCAATCAATGGCAAAAAAAAATAAAAGATAATACAACCATAGTTCTTTCAAGGTTTCAATTTTCTTCTGGTTTGAGCTATCACTACTAACGTACACAATTGATCAGAACAGTATTAGTAATTATCTATCAGAATGTTAACATATTTAACTTGAAAAGCAGTCAATTAATGGCAAAAGAAAAAATAAGAAAATCAGCACAGCAGAAGTATTTGATGCACAGCAAAGGAAACCATAAACAAAATGAAAAGAAAAGCCAGAATGGGAGAAAATATTTGCAAACAAAGCAACCAACAAGAGATTAATTTCCAAAATATGCAAACAGCTCATGCAGCTCAATATCAAAAAAAAAAAAAAAAAGACAATCCAATCAGAAAATGGGCAGATCTAAACAGACATTTCTCCAAAGAAGACACACAGATGGCCAGAGACACATGAAAATATGCTCAACGTCACTAATTATTAGAAAAATGCAAATCAAAACTATAATGAGGTATCATCACCTCACACGGGTCAGAATGGCCATCATCAAAAAATCTACAACTAGTAAAACTCTGGAGAGGGTGTGGAGAAAGGAAACCCTCCTACACTGTTGGTGGGAATGTAAATTGATACAGCCACTATGGAGAACAGTATGGAGGTTCCTTAAAAAACTAAAAATAGAGCTACCATATGATCCTGTAATCCCATTCCTGGGCATATACCTGGAGAAAAACATAATTCAAAAAGATATTATACTTGCACCCCAATGTTCATTGCAGCACTATTTACAATAGCCAGGACATGGAAGCAACCTAAATGTCCATCAACAGATGAATGGATAAGGAAGATGTGGTACATATATACTATGGAATATTATTCAGCCATAAAAAAGAACAAAATAATGCCATTTGCAGCGACATGGATGGACCTAGAGGTTGGCATATTGAATGAAGTTAAGCCAGACAGAGAAAGACAAATATCATATGATATTGCTTATGGAGTCTAAAAAAAGGGTATAAATGAACTTATTTACAAAACAGAAATAGAGTCACAGATATAGAGAAAAACTTATGGTTACTAAGGGGGAAAGGGGGAAGAGAAGGATAAATTGGGAGATTGGGATTGACATATATAGACTACTATATATAAAATTGATAACTAATAAGAACCGACTATATAGCCCAGGGAACTCTACTCAATACTCTGTAATGACCTATATGGGAAAAGAATCTAAAAAGAGTGGATACATGTATATGTATAACTGAATCACTTTGCTGTACAGCAGAAACTAACCATTGTGAATCAACTATACTCCAATAAAAATCAATTAAAAAATTTGTTCAACATCTTTATTGGAGTATAATTGCTTTACAATGGTGTTTTAGTTTCTGCTTTATAACAAAGTGAATCAGTTATACATATACATATGTTCCCATATCTCTTCCCTCTTGTGTCTCCCTCCCTCCCACTAAAAAAATTTTTTTTTTAATTTTTAAAAAGTATTTGGGATTTGATTTAGTCCTCATAACTCTTTCCAAAACCTGAAACAATAAAAAAACCTGCAAATAATCACTTCTACGTGATTATGTAACAGAAATGGAAACAATCTGAATACAAAATCAGAATGCCAAGAAATAGTTTATGAACCTGGCTTCTTTCTCGTATACTAAATATCATTGAAGAAAAAACTCATTAAAATAGAAATATAACTGAAGAAAAAAAATTCAATATATCCAAGTTCTTTCTTATAAGCAAATATTCACAGTGCCTAAATTAAAATTTTTTTTTTAGATTTATTGTTCTCAAACAATAGAAAGATGCCATGTTAAACATAATACTGGACAGAGTAAGTGCCCTGTGGGCTTAAAAATGCCTGGAAGAGGGCTTCCCTGGTGGTGCAGTGGTTGAGAGTCGCAGGGGACACAGGTTCGTGCCCCGGTCCGGGAGGATTCCACGTGCCGCGGAGCGGCTGGGCCCGTGAGCCATGGCCGCTGAGCCTGCGCGTCCGGAGCCTGTGCTCGGCAACGGGAGAGGCCACAGCAGTGAGAGGCCCGCGTACCGCTTAAAAAAAAAAAAAAAAAGCCTGGAAGATGAATCAAAGGATTAAAGGAAAACTGATTCACAACAGAGGAGGAAAGTCCACTATGGTGTATGTTCTCATTATATCACTTCCCTGATATCAAATGAAATAGACAATCAGACTTGATTCAATAGCTCGTTTTTGTTCTAATTATGGCTTATTCCTAAACCCTAAAAAAGGCTTTGAAGGGTTCTCAACTATTACAAATCACAGTCAGACTGAAACCTGATATGCATAAAATTCTACAATAAATTTATACTTGGTGCCTTTTAACAGTGTTTTCCAGCTACATTTGTCTTCATTCTCCTCCCTCGGAATATAAAACTGGGTGCAAGGTTTAAGTCTGCTATGTCTCATCCATACATTCAGTTCTCTGTACAAGAATGCCTGACGGACTTTGTCGCACACCTGGAAAACAATGACGCACATTCCTCCGTATACAGGATGACATCACCAGCTTTTTATCATTCGGACAAATACTCTGAATCATATTGCTAATAATGATAAAGATATGTAAACACACACCACACACGCACACACATATTCATATTCAGCCACGGTTCCTCATCCAGCAACTTTCCCACCAATTTTGTCATGACCTTCTATGGTTGAACAAGATGGCCAGCTGGCTCTGGGGTAAAGCTCAAGACCATGGACAAAAGTAACGATCAGTGGCTAAACGGGATCAAACACAGCCCATGAACACTGTACTTTCTCCAACTCATTTGGTCACACGCACACCTAGAGTTGGAAAATGCCAGTTGTCTTTTGATGAACATTCCCAGGCACTGTACCAGGAGCCTCTTCTGGTATCATCATCACCTTCTTGCCCCTAACACTGAAGGCAAACCTTATCAGAGACCCAAAACCATAAAGTCTCACTGTAGCTTCAACAACCCTTTGGATAGAGAAACAACCTTTAGAGCAGTGTCATCAAATGTTTTCACTCATACAGCCACTAAGAAAATTTTAAAATTCCATTTTTCACACATTTTAAGTTGACATTTAGATTTCTCAACCATAATTTTAATTAACGGCAAAGGCTGTAATCCTGGCATATTGGAATTAGTAAAATTTTAATTAAAACATATCACTCATTTCAAGGTACCTAATGAAATCCAAACACCACACCAATTTGAAAACCACCTTCATCCAACAAAAAATACGTGAACATACTCTTCTTTTAGAGTAAAAAAGGATGTATTGTTCTTTTGTCTCCTGGAATTTGTATTTCCACTTTATCCCCACCCCCAACCAGAGAATTTTCTCTTGATATAACATGCTTTAACACTTGATTTTATTAATCTCCCTATTATATTTCTCTGTAACAAAAATGTGTATAAAGTGATTTTTAAAAATTTCCTGTGGCTATAAGGCTTAAAAGTGTTCCATTTTCTTCTGATGCAAATGACTGATCCAAACAACATTAATAATTATAAGAATGTTAACATAGTTAACATGGAAATTACAATTTTATTGGAAATGTATTTCTAAAGAAATGGACAGGGCTTGTTTATTTTTCTCAACTAGTTCATATATCTATAGATGAATATTCTCTATTGCTAAAATAAGGTGGGGTTTAACATCAATTCCATACCTTTTTTTCCCAGGTTTAAAGACGTAAGAAATAAGAAACGTTTTTTATATAAGAAAGGAATGAAGGAGATTTATCATCAAAAAATCTTTTTGTCTATTATCTCATAACCAGATTAGGTCCTCCTTCAATTTTGTTGAAAGCCAAGAAGTAAAAACTAACCTGAAAAAGATGTGTGCCCTGATCACTGTATTCATCCCCTTTATCAACACAGACACTAATATTTTCATAGTCCTTCGGTTGGTAGGAAGAGGGTTTTGCACCCCAGGAAAACACACCACAGTCAGACTCGGGATAGGATGGGTAACAGCTGTCCTTTGTCAGGAGAAGGTTAAGAAGTGAAATGGAAAAGGAGACGTGGCAAAATCAGTTCTGAAGCAAATAATTTTAAGACAGGGTACCTACAGAAATTGGGAAATCGTCTCCATTAAAACATCCACGCCTTCGTATCTCTTGGAGTGTTTTCACATGGATACCCCAGCTGGAATATACCTCCTCCAGGCAAGACTGTTGCTGCCAGACATTCTACCCATTTAAAAGTTTTATACCCACAAAAGTACACTTGGTTTGATTAACATATGAATTACCTTACAATATATCAGCCTGTAGCAGACACTACAGGAGAAGTAATACATTTTTTAAAAAGACAGAAACATAAGTCTTGTTCAATCTACTTGAAAAGAGAACATACCTAATAGATCAGTGTCCTGACAATATAGAAACTATATGCAACAAAAGATTGTTTTTAATAATCTCAAAGAAAAATCTGGAAACGATCCAAATGTCTAACAATAAGAAAACTGCGAAATAATTTATGTTGCAGCAGCCATACAATGGACGTATATGCAATATTCTAATTTGAAGAACATATATTGACATTAGAAAATGTTCTTCATATGGTGCTGACCGAAAAAACAAGCAGGAAACAAACTTGTAAATAAAACTTCATATTAATTTGTATGTGTGCTGGGAGCAAAGTCTATTAAGAAAATCTATTAAGCCACGTTCAGTGGTTATCCTTAGGTGGTGTAATTATGGGTAACTTTCTTATTTGCTCTTTCCCAATTTCCACAAAAAGCATGTATTTCTCTCACAATGGTGGACGGGGGTGCGGAGTGGGAAGTTGAGGAATTGGGGAAATAGATTCACTGTTTCAGGGCTGCTGCTGCTGCCTATAAAGTTTGTGAGATGGTGTCCAACCAAGGGGCCAGTGAGAGCTTAAATCCAACCCACATGGTACAGGGCTGCTCTCCCACTAAGGGGGCGCCATTTCCCAACTCACAGTGGAAGATTCTGTCCACTGTCCACATCCTCACTTAGATTTTGGTCATTTCTCTCCTTGACCAATTTTATCCTTTCATCCCTGACTTCCACAGCTGGTTCCTTTGGATTACTGACTTCACTCACTCCAAGACAGGTAGAAATCAGTGCAATCAGCTTCCCATCATGCTAACCTCATGAAATATCCCAGTTTGCTGATGCAAAAAAGCCACCAGTCAGCAAGTAAAATGCTGTAAACCAGTGAGGTTTTCTGGCCCTTCAGGAGAGCACAGCGGGCAATTTTTACTTCCACTATATTATACAACTCCAGCCTCCTTACCTCAGCAAGTGTGGAGGGATCTTGACAATGGTATCCACACTATCCAGGGTTTCTGCAAAGGGAAAATTACAAAGTTAAAAATAAATATGTAAAGACTGAGAATTTAAATTGTATACAAATTTCACTGTTAGTTTCTTCTTCCCCCCTGGAAATTCCTAAAATTATAAATAGTCAATTCTCAATTATCTGCATGCAAATCATCCATACTTAAAAATCCTTTTCCTTTGCTAGCCCACAAGACTTCCTCTCGGAGCTTAAAGATTAGGACGCATTTCGCTTAGAGACAGAATAAATAGTTAAATTCCTAACGTGAAACAGAGTACCAATTTAATCTAGTTACAACTGGCTAAAAATGTTGCATTCTTGCAATAACAATAGAGAAAGAAAAGCTATTTCCTTGAAAATACTGTTTTAATACCCTTAAATAATAACTTATACTTGTGAGAGACTTTCAGGTTCACAAAGCACTTTATGCAACAGCTCATCTCACACACATTTATGACATGGCAGATGAAACTTTTTAAAAATTATACTATAGTTAGGGATACTGACTGGGAGGCTCACCCCCAAGTCTCATGACTCTGACCTGGATGTTCAGTACTTTACCACTGCTGTTGATTATTCACCCTCTTGCTGCCTCCAGTTGTTGAGATAATGAAACATTCACTATTCTCTTCAAAAATAAAAACTGTTCTATTTCAATAGCTCCAACAATCCTGCACCCAATTCCAGTGTGTGTGTGTGTGTGTGTGTGTGTGTGTGTGTGCGCGTGCGCGCGCTTCAGGGTTGGGGGGGGGTTTCCACACCAACAAGCAATTCCCTGACAGCAGCTGGGTGTCCTATTTAACTCAACTCTGACACGAACTGGAGAGAGCATCAGATCCCACAGATTTGGGCTCAATCCTACAAGCCTGTAACACGCCCCGCACCCCACCTTCAGATGCCAATCTCAAGTCCGGTTGTCACCTGAGCTTCTGACCGACTGGCTAGAAATTAAAGTTTCCAACAACCCCCTCCTTGGGTTTAATTAATTTGCTAGAATGGCTCACAGAACTCAGAGGAATTTTCACCTAGTAGATTACTGGTATGTTACAGAAGGATATAACTCAGGAACAGCCAGATGCTAGAGATGCATGAGGCAAGGTGTGGAGAAAGGGCAGAGAGAGTCCTTGCTCTCTAGGTGTACCACTCTCACCAAATGTCCCTGTGTTCATCGGCCGGGAAGTGCTCCAAACCCCATCCTTTGGGGGTTTTACGGAGGCTTCATTACATAGGCATGATTGATTGGTCACTGGTGTTTGAACTCAATCTTCAGCCCCTCTCCCCTCTGTGGAGGTCAGGGGGGTGGGACTGAAAAGGATGGTTTTCCTGGCAGCCAGCCCCCATCCGTACGTGTGGTCCAACAATCACTTCATTAACCTAACAAATGACTCTATAGCTCTCTTCACTTGGGAAATTCCAAGGGTTTTAGGAGCTCTGAGCCAGAAACAGGGACCAAGACCAAATATATATATTTCTTATTATAAACCACAACATCACACACTCCAACCGGTCTCCAGTTTTTCTGTTCAAACTCTTGCCTTCTCTCTTCACTGTTTAGAGTCAACAAGCCCTGTCGATCTGAACTATTTTTATTGGGGAAGGAGAAACATCTCTCCCCACCCTGCTAACAGATCAGAGGGAACAGTGGACACCAAATGTATCCCTGAGACTCAGGACTAAGAACAGGCCAAAACATGATGATAGCGTCTGGGCTCGCTGTGGTCCATGGGGCAAAACAGTGGGTGTAAGCCAGACAGTTAGCAAAATAGAAAGATGGATCAGCAGGGTCGGTGATGGTGTGGTCACAAGGCCAAGGGAGGAATTAGAAGGACTGAAGTCAGTTCTTAAAATGAGACAGGATAATGAGAAAACGAAAGCCTGAGATGCAGATGCAGGGAGTGAGTCTGCACCTCATGGGTGAGTACAGGCCAGCAGTCAACAGGGCAGAGCCAGTGCCCAGGACAACTTGACGCTGCTTCCCAAGAAGAGGGTCTGACGCTGAACAACCAAATCGCTGTGGTTTTCCTCATCACACAGAAGAGTTTATATTCAACTCAGGATGTGCAACAGTGCCCAACTCTACAAGTGCTAACAGAGAGCTAGAGGAAAGGGAAAAGAGAAAGAGAGTCACAGAGCAGCCATAATGAGCCCATCCTGTTCCAGGAGGGACGCCGGGTAGGAAGCTGCATCGGGGGTGGCATGTCAGAGCACAGGTGAAGCCCAGGGATGTAAATGTGGGCATCGCATTCTCAGAAACTGAAGCTGTGGTTCTGAAAGTCCAGTAGGGCTGCAAGTCAGAGATGAGAGCTCATGGCTCATTCTTGTGAAACGCAAACTTTTAGGCTGGGGAGGAGCTGCAAAGGGGACGGAGCAGCTCAAGAGGTCGGATCGAAAGGGACGGGGTGCGGGCATGAGGCCAAGGTCAAGTGGGGGCCCAATGTGGCTGAGAGGACTGGTAAGAGGGATGTGAGAATGGTCTGCTAGACTGAGGTCTAGGTATCTTATTCTTCAGTTGGTGGAAGAACAGAGGAGAAAGTCAGATCACAGTGAGTTGAAAAGTAAGCAGGAAGTGAGGATGTGAACACAATCACTACATTCCCTTTTTTTTATTATTAATTTTTATTGGAGTATCGTTGCTTTACAATGTTGTGTTAGTTTCTACTGTACAGCAAAACGAATCAGCTATACATGTACGTATGTCCCCTCTGTTTTGGATTTCCTTCCCATTTAGGTCACCACAGTGCATTAAGTAGAGTTCCCTGTGCTATACAGTGTGTTTAGTTACATTCACTTTTTAAGAAGGTTAGCTATGAAGGTAACAGATGCTGTGGCTGGAAGGAAAAGCGGGTGGAGAGATAGACGGAAGGATGGTGGTTAGATAGACCATCCTCCTTCTCTTACTTGGTATTCAGGCCTCTAATTTTCTTTCTCTTCTCCATTTTCCAAATCCATTCTACAGGAGCTCCCTGATAAACGCAAACACCTAAAGTTTATAAAAGGGACATGGTCCAGTTCTAATGTTCTGCCATTCTATTTCATCCTGCCATTCCCAGCTCCCAAGCCTCCAGGACTGCCAGTGCTTGAAGGAGGATGCTATTCTTTCAGGCTCTCCACACGCTGACCCAGGCCCTTGTTCTTTTCTATTCCTTAGTCAGACCGTTTCCTCACTGACAAAAGTATCTAACCTAGATAGCTTAAAATAGAGAAAAAGTACATACATGTTCCTTGCCCGTTATTATGCAGCCATTAAGAAAACTGATTTTCAGAGACATATTAATAATAAAGTAGAAGAAAAGCTGAAGTTAAAAAACAAGGAACAATCTGCCATATACGTATAACCCTTTGCAGAAGGGAAATACTCCAAAATGTGATTAGTGTTTTCTCTGGGTGGTGACATTATGGGTGATTTTAATTTTTTCTTTATACTATTCGAATATTTTTCAATATTCTAAAATGAGCATATATAACTAGAAAATAAGACAAATATCACTTAAAACCCAAATAAGACATTAACACATTGATTTATTTATGTCCTGAACATGTGCCTCTCATATTATAGGTGCAGAAGCCACAGACAAGCATAAACAACAGTCCCTATGCTCAAGAAGCTCACGTCTACACTGTAGACATTTGTTGCTTTGGTCGACTGGCATCCACTCTGCTGCCTCTGAAGCAGCAAACCCTAATTTTGTTTTGAGGAAGCCATCCTTCCCTGACTCTGGGATTTCACTGGGCCTTGTAGCCAGCTAGCCCAGAGGACTAGTTCAGGGATACATATTCAACCCATCAGCACAAAGAGAGAACTGTGACACCAAGGGCTGGGTGGGAGTGACTGGAAGAGCCCCATTCTCTTGAGATGATCCCATGATAGGCCAAGTGGGAAATGACCCCTTTCTCCTATAAAGGCCTAAATGTGGAGATGCTCTCTCTCTCTCTTCTATGACAGTTTTAATGGGAGATGACTCCTCTCTCCTGTGATGGTCTAAATGTCTTTCTCCTGTCATAGTCCAAGTGGGAGATGAGCTCTTTCTTCTGAGATGGAATAAGTGTGAGGATGACCCCTCTCTCCAATGGTACTTTTGATAAGAGATGACTCTTTCCTGAGATGGTCTAAATGTCATGGTGACCCCTCTTCCCTATAATGACCCAAGTGTAAGATGACCCGTCTCTCCCATGATGGTCTAAGTCAGAGACGATCCCTCTCTCCTGAGATGGTCTAAGTGTGCTGATTCATGAACCCAAAGCTGTGGAGACTCATGCTGAGAGTGTTCATCATCCCAAAAGAGCAGAGCGAGGTCCCTGAAACAGTATCTAATTCCTGAACCAAACTCAACCCACAGCTAGCCTTCCAAGGGGTATTTAGTTCATAGAGTAAATACATTCTATTTTGCTTAAGTCTGCTTGAATCAGTTTTGTTGGTCTCCTGAATCCAGTATATTTCTCAATCATCCTGCCCCTAAAAGAGTAGCTTTGTGCATAACCAACTATAATCCCCAGCAGCAGGTGCTATAAGAGGGTCCTGAGAGCAGGGCTCAGAGGCCAGAGGAGCAACTGATTCGACTGCAGAGCTCAGGGGAGGCTTCGTATGTGAGCTGGGCCTTGGGATTCTGGAAAGGGAAGCTGTGGCAGAAGGATTAGCACAAGCCCAGGCAGAGAAGTGGGCAGCACATGGCATGTACAAGAAAGTACGTGGCTTACTGGGGACCGACGAACCCTTGCTATGGGGGCGATGGGAAGGAAGGCTGGGGCTAGATTCCAAAGAGCATTCTAAGGAATTCACACTTTACTCTAAAAAAAAAAGTATGGGGGTTGAGGAGTGAAAAGCATTTTATAGCAAAAAAAAAAAAAAAACAAAAAAACATGGAACAGTGGAAAATGGACTGGAGTGGGAAAGAGAACAGGAAACCATACCTTCATGTCTTTGCTTCTGCCTCATTCTCCCTCCAACATACCCTTCTAACAAACTAATTATAGGGAGAGAGCATTTTATTCATCTTTCTATCCCCACTGCTCACAGAGGTCTTAATAAATCTTTGCTACATAAGTGAAGAAGAGAAGAAACCCACAGCTACCCATTCTCCACGCCCAATTTACTTCAAAAGCCCCACCAGCTCACACCAATCCCCCCAGCACACCCCTGACCCCACATTCATCCCCTCTTCTTTGATCTCTTTTCCTGGTTTACTCATTCCAACCTGCACAACGAATTCCCCGCACTGTTATTTAACTGTTTCATGAGCTCCCATCTCTTCTTGCTTACTAAGAACAGCCACTGCGAAAAGAATCACATCTACTCTTCCAGGCAGGCTGGACTCCAGGCTCTGCTCAGATCATCTACCTGCCTCAGCTCTGGGCTTCCCGGTCACTTCAAGGACCTAAACTAGGCAGCACTGCACTTTAACTTAACAAGATGTTGAGCATCAACATGAAAATTAAAAATACTAGATTCCTCTCCTCCTCCCTGTTATCTAAATCTGCTTAACTTACAGCAAAATAATAAGGAGTACAAGGAATAGCATGTTTAGAGTGCAGTCAGCCCTGATTTATTATGTTACCCAGCCATCTGTGACCCTTCATTAGAGGCATTTGAGAATCTACCCTGATCACACTGCTGAATGACAATGGCAATGCAAAAATAGCACTGTGGCTTTAAGAGCCTTGCTTCTCACTTATGTACCTGTTCCATTTTTTTTTTTTTCCTCTAACAGTAAACAAATGGTCAAGTTCTGATTCTGCCTACGAGATAAACTTCCTAGACAACATTCTAGGAAATTTTGTGATAGGCAGACATAAAAAAAGAAATGATGTGGCTGTGATTGTTTGTACACACACACTCAAACATGTGTGAATTCAGACCTCAATATTAACCGAGTCACCACCTAAAGCACCATCAGAATTCTCCATTTAGTGGAAAACCTGCTAATAGCCCTTCTCTATCTCTTTTCAGGCTGTACCACAGTACAGTGTCATGACAAGCACTGATGGCTCTTTGGTTGAGAGAGAAAGGGATTCAATTTTATGTTTTAATTAAGTGGCAACTGAGGAATCACATGCAGGCTTGGGCAAGGCCAGAGGCCAAGAGAGCTGCCTGGTTTCTCCTTCGCCTTTCCTTTTTTTTTCTCCTTAAGCATCACTGTCACCTAAGCATGCTCCTGATCTCTCTTCATTCCCACCCAGACAATTCTGATTGCCCACGTTCTTGCCTAATTGGAATGTCATTCGATTTTCTCCGAGGTTGAGTTCTACAACCTGAGTCTGATGGGAAACACAAATTTGCTACCTGGAACTTCTTTCAATGCTTGCACAGCTCACAAATCTAAAATTCCACCTGTCTGAAGGGCAGACGACAACAGAATTGCAGAGGTAACACCATCCCACCCGTACGTTATTCTTCATGTAGAATAACCATGAAAGCTAATACTTAACAAGCTGGCCTCTATCAGGAAAATCAAATTAAATAAGCTATTCCTTCCCGGTTACACTCGCCAAGGTTTTGAGATCGGGGTTGATGGTTCAACTTCGCTGTTGCCCACAAGCGCTTCGGAATCAGGCCCCTGGATTCCCACCGGCTTGCGGTCCTGACTCGGAGATGGGTGACCGCCGTCCGCCGTGCTGGGGATCTGAAGAAAGGGGCCGCCCGGAGGGGAGGACTGCGTTTCCCCGTTAAGGTTTGTTAGAAGATACAGAGACCAGAGGGGAGGCGGATGGATGTCAACGCCCGAACCCAAATTCGCGTATCACACATCAGTTTCCCGAGGCAACTCTCGCAATTGCGCGAAATGCTTCGGTCACAGATGCTCAGCGAAAGCCCCCCACGCAGAGGGGCCATTGCAGCCAGCCCGCGCGACCCTCTGGCGGCGGCGAGCAGGACCCACCGGCAGGTGCCCTACGCCCCGCGCCCCGCTCGGCGCGCTTACCAAGGGCCCAGGTGCAGCTCTCTTTGATGGCTTTGTACTTGCTCCCGGACGCTTCCTTCTGCAGCTTCCTTAGGATCTCTTCCATCTTGACCTTCGCCGGGGGCCGGCCGCAGACAACAAGGGGAGCGCACGCTAGGCCCGGCGGCACCCGGCCCTAGGCGCCTAGGCTGCCGCTACGCTCGCCCCGCTCCGACCCCGCGCGGCGGCTGATGAATCACGCCCGCTCCATGCAGCGGCCACGTCAGGCCCGGAGCCCCGCCCGCCGCCCCGCCCGCCCGGTCAGGTGCGCCCAGCGCACGGCGACGGCCACGGCGACTGCGGGCTGGGGATTGGAGGCCGCGACTCGGCCCCGGCCCCCGAGGCGGTCTCGGGGGCACGGAGGCTCGCGGAAAGGTGGAGGTGGAC
>NW_006795376.1:2009144-2016639 GCF_000442215.2 Lipotes vexillifer
ATCCGGAGCGGGCGGAGTTGGGGCGGCCCGGCCCCGGCTCGCGGAGCTCCCGGCGCCGGGTGGCGTGGCGCCCGCTGCGTCCCGCCGTCCAGGCGCTGCTCCACGCTCTGTGCCAGGCTCGGGCGCTACCTGTGAATAGACTGTGATTCTGCCCAACCATTTATTCCACACCATCTCACGTGTGTGTGTGTGTGTGTGTGTGTGTGTGTGTGTGATGAACATCCTCAATATACACAGGTTAAGATACTTCCCAAAGCAACAAGATCTGGACTCGAAACACACGCTTGCATCCAAAACCCCTTTTAAAAATCTCTCTTTCTTCCCTTTCCATTCCTCTGTTGACCTTCATTGTTTTCCTCTGAAGAAAAATAAAGGCGGGGGCGGGCGGGGGAGTGGCGCACAAGGGCTAAGTGACTTGGGTAGGGGTGGGAGAGGTGAACAGAGAAAGCTTCAGCAATGAAGAACCTTCAGGCTGAACTTGGGAGGCGGACACGGACGTGGGGGACCGGATGGGGAAGGCAGTGTGAGGCAGGACCTCTACTCTTGGGAGAGCACCTGTGTTTCAGGAACTTCAAGTCGGGTTCGGAGCCCTAGGATGGTTGCTGCAGGAAGAAAGGAGAGGAAAGCAGGAGTCTTATTTGGAGTCTCATTTTTTTTCCTGTTGTGCAAGCTGTGGTTGGGAACCAAGAAAGGATTTTTGTTGTTCTTTAGAAATGTAACTGTAGTGGTAGTGAGGAAGTTAAATTTCAGAGGAGTAGACTGGCAGCTGGCAAAAGAGTAAGAAGATTCTGCAGTAAAATCTAGAAATAAGTTAAGCCGATGATAGATGGAAAGGAACAGAGGAAAATATAGCAAGAGGTATTTAAGGTGTCGAAGCAGTAGGATTTACTGACTGATCGAGGTAGTAACATATGGGATAACTTCCAGGTTTTTTGTTTGGGAAAATGGGAGGATGGTGGCCCCAACCTCCAAGTTAAAGAAGAGAGGAAGAGAAGGGTTTGGAATCCAGGGGGTATATGAGTTCAGTTTTGAACACGTTTAGGTTGAAATGGTAACGAGATACCATAAGGTGTTTTGTTTATGGGCAGGAACTCAGGACAGGGCTCCGAGATAGAAATGAGGATTTGAAACCATCAAGTATTGTGAATTGTTGATGCCTAGGATTTGGCATCCTAATAGAGATAAAATGATTCAATAGCTTTTTAAAAAAACTTTTACAAAGTATTAAAAAAAAAAACAGATGCACACTTTAAAACAATAGGCAATAATATGAAGTCATTTCACAGAGGAATAAATACAAATGACACAACCTATGAAAAGTGTTCAAGCAACTACTAATCAAAAGAGCACAAAATCTTTCAATAAAAGGTGATTTTCTTTTTAATAAAATTGGCTAAGAAATTTAAAATACTATTGCCTGGTGTTAGTAAGGAGCTGGCCAATTAGGTCCTCTCATGTTATGGGTGCTAATGGAAGGATAACTTGGTACCCATTCCTGGAGGGATTCTGAATGTGTATACAGCAGAGGTATGGCTCCAACCCAGAAATCCCACTTTTAGAAATTCATCTTAAGCAAGTGATTATGGAAGTGGATAAAGGTTTTGTTTTTTTTTTCCACAAGGATTTCAGTGTGTCATTCAATTATCTTTAAAAATTGAAAACTATCTAAATGTCCAGCAACAGAGAAATTGATGAATAATTTATGATGTATGTATCCATAAAGCAGCAAAGTATATAGCCTTTAAGATTAATGCAGGAGAGGAATATTGAATGACATGACAAGCAGTTTCTACTGTATAGTTAAATGAAATAGAAGGTTGTAAAATGCCATGTACTTCTTTGCACTAAATGAGCCCCATTTTATTAAATATTTGATATGGATGTACATATGTTATAAAATACGTACATATATATAAATGGAAAATAAACAAACTATTAACAGTGCTTATCTCTGATGGGGTTATAGGTGAGTTTACTTTTTCCTTGAACATTTTTACTTTTACAATTGCAAATTATTTTTTTTAATTGGTGGGAAAATGAAATAAAAGTAGTATCTGGGCAACAAGGTCAATGGCCACAGAGAGGACAAAGATAAACACAAAAAAGGATTAAATGGATGTGAGAGTTTAGTCAGGAAGCCTGCCCCAGAAGAATAATGAGGGCAGAATCTGGTTGCAGTGGATTAAGAGCAGGTAGAAACACATGTCTAAATAACCCACTCAAGATGTTGGCTGTGAAGGAAAGTAAGAGTAGAATAGTTAAAAGACCTTTGTTTTAAAAAATGTCAACTCACAGCAAAAAATGTCCTGAGTCCACCCAGTATACACATAGGTACATGTATAGCTAGATTAAAAAACTGAAACAAAAATTTTATTTCTAAAACAATACTTACTGTTAAATAAAATAGAATTACTATTAAATATGATTTTTATGCATTGTTGCAGGCACACTTACCCATTCGGAAATTCAATCCAGGTTGGAGACATGAACACAACGCTACATGCGTGACACAGGTGCTTTGTGCTTTGAAGTCTTATTTCTTTCCACTGTTTTTAGTTATGTTGGTTAAAAACTCTGGTTCACACACAAATAAGTGGTGTGGATGCTATTAATAACAATATACTCTACTTAGCAACAGAAATTGCAAATTTCAGTGAAGTCTTCTTTAATCTTAATCTAAAATGGTGATAAATTTATAATCATTCTTCAAGATATTTGAATAACAAAGTATTAGTAATTAGTTTCCTTCTTTGGGCATCAACTTTAACTCAAATATGCATCCGGGATTTTAAAAAACAAATGGATCTTTTATCTAAATGCTTTTCCTTGATATTTCAAATTTCTTTTTTGGAAATGTTTGAAGTTTCAAACAAATACTCGCAATATTATTAGTATCTTTCATTTTATTCCATTCAAAATGTTTTCATTAATAATGTTTTCTTCCTGTGTTGCAAAATGTTGAGGACGTATAGTAACCACAGTGATTACTTAAAATATATTTTGTAACTGTTGGATATCGTCAACATCTTGAAATATATTTTTACTTTTTCCCTATAGATCCAAATTCAGTTAATTAAAAATGTCAAAAAAATCTAGTTATATGTGCCAATTTTGTTACTGAAACATCATCTCCAAAAATGTTAGCCAAAGGAGATTGCTTTTAAACAGAAAAATGTTTTTTAGTTCATATAACTTAATTAGTATTTTCCTCATAGCAATCAACTACTCCAGTATGATATAACATATGCACATATTATTCAATGGAAAGGCTAACAAAGATCCAACAATACAGTGGTTTACAGAACACAGACTTTTATTTCTCGCTTAAATTAAGTCCTGAGTTGGTGGTGCAGGTTGATACAGCAGTTCTAGGAGATCATTCAAGGACCATGTACCTTACATTTTACTCCTCTACCATCCCAGAGCAAGTTGTTCTCATCTGTGTGACCAAGGATGGGTCCTAGGCAGGTTGTGTTCTAGTTCACAGGAAGAGGAAGAGAGAGTAAATGAGTCCAGGTCTCAGATGTAGATGTCACACAAATCCATTTTCCTATATTCCATTGGTGAAGACAGTTGCAGAGACACACCTGGGTACAATATAGTCCATCTGGGCCCCCAGGACCCCTGCCACAGCTCTATTCCTGTGGCAGAGAGAGGAGGATTTGGTGGGTGACAGCTAATCTCAGCCACACCTTGAATTTCTGAACAAAGCACATCAAAAAGTGCTTTCTCTTAATGAAATCAAACAACTATGATTGGTTTTCAAGAGATTCAGTAGAGACTCAGTAGAATCCTTAAGATGCCAAATCTTTACAATGTGTGAAACAGTAATTCCAAATAGTAAAGTAGATGGTAATTTCTAATAATATTTTAAATTACTTTGTTATGCTTCCTGGTCATATTTACTTCTGAATCACTTGCAATTCTGTTACAATTTACCAGTTTAATTTATGTTTTCCAAATAATATATTTTTCTAATTTTATCAGGTTACTTAAACCAGTTACGGGTTAGGTTAAATTTAAACAACACAATAAATCCTTTATAAAAATTGTCTTGTCATATACATTTGGTGTAAACTGAAAGTATATTAGTGCTCTTGTTAAGTAGAGTCACATAATCTATGTCTGCTCACATCGGCCTAATAATTATTAATTCTATTCTGTATGTTCTATAGAACCACAAATGTGTTTTAGAGAATGTCTTATCACTTAGAAGTATATTTTTAAATTTCTCAGCTGATTTATCATCAAGAATCATATTCACCATGTCCATTTATGCTGAGAATAGTTTTTTCAGTAACTATGTGAGTAATTTTCTCTCTTGCCACACATATGCAACTAAATATGATAGTAATATTTTTTCATTAACTGACCTGAAATAGTGTTGACAAATTTATGTCTTTTTTTCTTTCTTTGAAAATATTTGAGGGCCTTACCAACCAGTTTGGCTTGTATTTCCAAGTTTATATGTGTGTACAAATTTAAGCTTTCATTTGCAAAAATATTACAAATAATAAAGTTTCAGTGGTGTTGAGCATTTGACAATCTACATTTAATCTTTATTAAGAAGGCTTGAATTTATTTTTTTGATTAAGCTCAAATTTTAAAATTTATTGATTAAAAGAAACATTTTTCCCAATGCTTTCACTATTTGTAGGTCCAGATCTGGCAGTTCAACCAGAACATCCTTCTGTGCTTTTTACATCATCATTCTCATTTCTTGTAATAATAAAATAAACTATTTTAAGAATAGCTTATACAGGTTTGATTAAAATGTACAATTATTGCAAAGCCAAAAAATGCCTAACAATTACACCTAATCCAAAAAAACGCATAACCAAAACTTGATGGGAAGTCTTGCCAATAGTGAATAAATTCTTCTAAACTTCATTTCATGATTAACTGTAAATTACACTGACACACATTAAACTATAAAACAGTAACTTCCTGATACCATTATGGTCAAATCCAGAAAATCAAATGAGATACCAGTGAACAGAAGAGTGAATGGCCGGCTGACTCCCAGCCAATGCATATAGTCATTACATCCCCTCCACCAGCTGTCACTCAACTCAGGTTTCCCCAGTACTTGCTGCAATGTGGACAGCACCACTTAAAATATATATACACATGGCATTCTGATATTGAAGGTGCCACATTACTTTACTTCTGAAAAGGATATTATCTGATGAAACAGACCAATTGATTTCACAATCCTCTAATGGGTAGAGAACTGAAATTTGAAAAACACCAGACCAGCAGGAGATTTGATGGAAAGGATATTATACAGAAAAAAGACATAAAGGCAGAAGCTGAAGAGGTCGGAGGTAGCCAGCCTAATGGGTGAAACAAGTATTCTAAGAATAGAGGGAAGATGGTATCTAGAGTACAAACAGAGTCGTTGGTCCAGTTAGGGGATGAAGGTCAATCTTCAGACAGGGAGGGGAAGCCAGGAGACTGAGTTTTGATAGTGTTTAGTTTGTTGATATGGGGATAGGAATTTGTGGGAGAAACACCTGATAGCTTCTGCTTTTCTTGTGAATTAGGAAGACATTTATTGAGTGTAGGAGAAGTGAATAGACAGAAGACCAAAAGTTTGGAAAAAGGAAAGAGAGATGACTAAGAATGCATAGAAGACTTCCTTGAAGTATTGAGAGCCTTAGTCTCTGAACCTAATGTCTATGAACATTTAGGAAGCAGTCCCAATTCAGCAAAATTTCCAAGTCTGGTAATATCTAGTGAATTTGCTATTGCATCAAATGCTGATCACAAAGGTTAATGGTGCTAAATCCATATTTCCAGATCAAATCTCCCTTCCAAACTTATTTTACCTGATATTCAAATCATTGATCTTTTCACTTACTCTGATGCCTAACTCACAGTATATTAATGAGACTTGTTTGCAACATCATTTAACCCAAATATGCACCAGTATAATCTAAAAGTAAAATAACCTTATTTTTGGGTTAAATTCAATTTTGTATTAAATTCAGCCTAGGAAAATAACATTTAATTTGAAGATGGTTTATAAAATCATTAGTGATCTTGAGCATTTAAAAAAGTAAATTATTTTTTATTAGAGAAATGCAAAACTACAATGAGGTATCACCTCATACCAGTCAGAATGTCCATCATAAAAAATCTACAAACAATAAATGCTGGAGAGGGTGTGGAGAAAAGGGTATGCACTTTTGGTGGGAATGTAAATTGATACAGCCACTATGGAGGACAGTATGGAGGTTCCTTAAAAAACTAAAAATAGAACTATCATACGACCCAGCAATCCCACTACTGGGCATATACCCTGAGAAAACCATAATTCAAAACTAGTCATGTACCACAATGTTCATAGCAGCACTATTTACAATAGCCAGGACATGGAAGCAACCTAAGTGTCCATTGACAGATGAATGGATAAAGAAGAAGTGGCACATATATACAATGGAATGTTACTCAGCCATAAAAAGAAACAAAATTGAGTTATTTGTAGTGAGGTGGATGGACCTAGAGACTGTCATACAGAGTGAAGTAAGTCAGAAAGAGAAAAATAAATACCATATGCTAAAACATATATATGGAATCTAAAAAAAAACAGGTTCTGAAGAACCTAGAGGCAAGACAGGAATAAAGACCCAGACGTAGAGAATGGACTTGAGGACACGGGGAGGGGGAAGGGTAAGCTGGGATGAAGTGAGAGAGTGGCATGGACATATACACACTACCAAATATAAAATAGATAGCTAGTGGGAAGCAGCCAATAGCACAGGGAGATCAGCTCGGTGCTTTGTGACCACCTAGAGGGATGGGATAGGGAAGGTGGGAGGGAGACGCAAGAGGGAGGAGATATGGAAATATATGTGTATGTATAACTGATTCACTTTGTTATAAAGCAGAAACTAACACATCATTGTAAAGCAATTATACTCCAATAAAGATGTTTAAAAAAAAGTAAATGATTTTAAATACATTTTAAGTAATTTGTATAATATATAGTGTACCCTTATGTAAGGATAAAAATTAAATACCCAAAATAGATAATATTAGTAATTATTAACATTGAAAAATGATTCCTTTATTTGCAAAACAGTTTTCTATCTTAGTAATAATTAGTATGTACTTCAATGTGATGCATTTGGACTTTTGCTTCTGACTATGATAACAGCAGCTTATATTAGAACAAACTTACTGTTGAAAGCAATTGTAAAACTGTATTTAAAAACTTAAAAGCATTGTTTGAAGGCATCAAAAGCAACCAAGACTGCCAGGACTTGAAGGGCCAAGATCCTAGAGTGAAGGGGAATGCACAAAAGTGAGCCAGATGTTTACAGTTACCTTGTCCCCTTGGAGCACTTGCTAGTTCACATCATAGCACATAGAGGCCAAGCTGAAAATGGTAATCTAGAGATGCGAGAGTTCTCAAGGTATGGGATGATAAAAATTGTAGTTCTGAGTTATTAAGGCAATTAGAACTTGAGGAAACAAGGTGGTAGGGAAA
>NW_006795376.1:2017340-2045337 GCF_000442215.2 Lipotes vexillifer
ATATATATATATATATATATATATATATATATATATATATATATGTAACATTATAAACAATAAAATAAATAACTCCAAAAAGCTTGACACCTACTCATTAAAAAAAATTTAATGAACAGACTTTCTCATAGTTGTGATAAATCTGTGTGTGCAGATGTGTATATGTATGTGCAAATATTGGTATACTTTTATGCAAATGAGGTAACATTACACATGTTCTTATACATTCTGCCTCTTTTCACTCAATATTTTGTCACAGTCAAGTCTTCCTTTTTAATGGCTGCTTATTATTCCTGTTGTATGACTCAATCTATATTGTTGGTTCTAGATTTTACTATTATAAAGAAGACTTCAATGAACATTTAGTTATTATATTACTTCCCTACCTCCGTACATACCTTCCTAGAGTAAACTCCTAGAAGTGGAAGTGCTGAGTCAAAAAGCATACACAGTAAAAGGGTTTGACAACTTATTGCCAGAATATGATCAAGGTACACAGATATCTGTTTCCACAAACAGTGCAGGAAAGAACCAGTATTGCTATTCTTCAGCATCACAATGTATTGAAAATTCCTCAGAAGTTTAGAGAAAGAGCCCTACAGCATATTATGGAAGCATTTATTATTCCTCAACAATGTGTCCATTTGAGATTCAGATTCCGAAGCAAGCACCAAAAAGAAGGATGGGACATAGACCTGAGATAAGAATGTTCCAGTCACCACTTCTATTCAACTGTATACTGACTAAAGACCTCAGGTGGCACAATGAAACAAGAAAAGAAGTACAAGAATTAGAAAAGGAATAAATGAAATAGTCATTATTTGTAGGTGATATAATTATTTACAAGGAAAATCTAAAAGAATCTACAGATAAATTTTCAGAAATAATAAGGGTTTAGCAAGATTTCTAGATGTGGTATTAATATAAAAAGACAATTGCATTTCTATTCATGAGCAAAACCTCCCCAAAATTTAGTAGCATAAAATAATATAAAGCATCTAGGAATAAATATAAGAAAATGTGTGCAAGTCCTTTGTTCAGAATACTCCAAGTCTTTACTGAAGAATTTTAAGGAGATCCAAGAAAATGGAGAGATATACCTCATTTGTATAAAGAAGATGAAATATTGGGTTATAAGCAATTCCAGTGAAATTCCCAACAGGTGTTTTCATGGAGCAGAAATGGATGACTTTAAAATTCATTTGGCCCCTTTGTCATAAATTAATTGAACATATGTGTGTTGGTTTATTTCTGAGCTCTTTACTGTGTTCCATTGATCTATATGTTTATTTTTATGCCAATACCATACTGTTTTAATTACTATAGCTTTGAATATAGCTAAAGTAATATAGCCAAGAATGTACAATGGGGTAAGTATGGTCTCTTCAATAAATGGGTTGGGAAAACTGAACAATGACATGCAAAAGAATGAAACTCAACCACTATCTTACACCATGCACAAAAATTAATTAAAAATGAATTAGAGGGCTTCCCTGGTGACGCAGTGGTTGAGAGTCCGCCTGCCGATGCAGGGAACACGGGTTTGTGCCCCGGTCCGGGAAGATCCCACGTGCCACGGAGCAGCTGGGCCTGTGAGCCATGGCCACTGGGCCTGCATGTCCGGAGCCTGTGCTCCGCAACGGGAGAGGCCGCAGCAGTGAGAGGCCCGCTTACCGCAAACAGACAAACAAAAACTGGTTCTGTTTGTTGGTGGACATCAGACCTGAAGCCATAAAACTCCTAGAAGAAAACATAGGCAATAAACACCTTAATGTATGCCTTGGCAATGATTTTTTGAATCTGACAACAAAAGCAAAAGCAACAAAAGCAAAAATAAACAAGTAGGACTACATCAAACTAAAAAGCTTCTACCCAGCAAAGGAAGCTATCAACAAAGTGAAAAGGCAACCTACTTAATGGGAGAAAATATTTGCAAGTTATACATCTGTTAAGGGGTTAACAATAAAAATACACAAAATCTCATACAACTCAATTGCAAAAATATTCAATTAAAAAGTTGGCAGAAGATCTGAATAAACGTTTTTCCAAAGAAAACACACAGATGGCTAACAGGTACATGAAGAGATGCTGAACATCATTGATCATCAGGAAAATGAAGATCAAAACCACAATGAGATATCACTTTACACATTTTAGAATGGCTATTATCAAAAAGACAAGAAATAATAAGTGTTGAGGAGGATGTGGAGAAAAGGGAACGCTTATGCACTGTTGGTGGGAATGTAAATTGGTGCAGCCACTGTGGAAAACATTTTGGACATTCCCCAAAAATTAAAAAATAAAACTACCATACAATGAATGCATCAATTCCACTTCTTGGTAGTTGTCTGAAGAAAATTAAAACACTAACTCAAAAAGATATATGAACCACCATGTTCACTGCAGCATTATTTACAATAGGCAAGACATGGAAATAACCTAAGTGTCCACTAGTGGGTGAATGGATAAAGAAGATGTGGTATATATACAAAATGGAATATTATTCAGCCATAAAAATGAATGAAACTTGCCATCTGTGACAATATGGATGGACCTCAAGGGCATTACGCTAAGTAAAATAAATCAGACAGAGAAAGACAAATACCATAGGATCTCACTCACTTATATGTGCAATCTAAAAAAAGCCCCCAAACAAAAACCACCAAGCTCATAGATATAGAGAACAGATTGGTGGTTGCCAGAGGTGGGGGGTGGGGGTGGAGTGGGAGAAACATGTGAAAATTTTTAAAAAATAAAAATAAGTTTAAAAAAGAAATAAATGGACTTTGTAAGATCTTATGATCAAATTAAAGGAAAAGGTTTTAAGTTTAATTAGCTATGCATATTGCTATAAAAACCAATATCAAAAACAAATCAGTCTTGAGATTAGGAACCAGGATGGCAGAGTAGAAGGATCTGCTCTCACTCCCTCTTACGAGAACAACAGAATCACAACTAGCTGCTGGACAATCATCAATAGGAAGACACTGGAACTCACCAAAAAAAGACACCCCACATCCAAAGACAAAGAAGAAGCCACAATGAGACAGTAGGTGGGGTGCAATCACAGTAAAATCAAATCCCATAACTGCTGGGTGGATGACTCACAGACTGGAGAACACTTATAAAACAGAAGTCCACCCACTGGAGTGAAGGTCCTGAGCCCCACGTCAGGTTCCCAACCTGGGGTCCAGCAATGGGAGGAGGAATTCCTAGAGAATCAGACTTGAAGGCTACTTGGATTTGACTGCAGGACTTCGACAGGACTGGGGGAAACAGAGACTCCACTCTTGGAAGGTACACACAAAGTAGTGTGTACATCAGGACCCAGGGGAAGGAGTAGTGACCCCAGGGGAGACTGAACCAGACCTACCTGCTAGTGTTGGAGGGTCTCCTGCTGAGGCAGGGGGTAGCTGTGGCTCACCGTGGGGACAAGGACACTGGCAGCAGAAGTTCTGGGAAGTACTCCTTGGCGTGAGACCTCCCAGAGCCCACCATTAGGCCCACCAAAGAGCCTGGCCAAACAACCAACAGGGAGGGAACCCAGCCCCACCCATCAGCAGTCAATCGGATTAAAGTCTTACTGAGCTCTGCTCACCAGAGCAACAGTCAGCTCTACCCATGACCAGTACCTCCCATCAGGAAACTTGCACAAGCCTCTTAGATAGCCTCATCCACCAGAGGGCAGACAGCAGAAGCAAGAAGAACTACAATCCTGCAGCCTGTGGGAAAAAAACCACATTCACAGAGAGATAGACAAGATGAAAAGGCAGAGGGCTATGTACCAGATGAAGGAACAAGATAAAACCCCAGAAAAACAAGTAAATGAAGTGGAGATAGGCAACCTTCCAGAAAAAGAATTCAGAATAAGGATAGTGAAGATGATCCAGGACCTCAGGAAAGAATGGAGGCAGAGATCGAGAAGATGCAAGAAATGATTAACAAAGACCTAGAAGAATTAATGAACAAACAAACAGAGATGAACAATACAATAAATGAAACGAAAACTACACTAGAAGGAATCAATAACAGAATAACTGAGGCAGAACGGATAAGTGACCTGGAAGACAGAATGGTGGTATTCACTGCTGCAGAACAGAATAAAGAAAAAAGAATGAAAAGAAATGAAGACAGCCTAAGAGACCTCTGGGACAACATTAAACACAACAACACTCACATTATAGGGGTCCCAGAAGGAGAAGAGAGAGAGAAAGGACCTGAGAAAATATTTGAAGATATTATAGACAAAAACTTCCCTAACATGGCAAAGGAAATAGCCACTGAAGTCCAGGAAGTGCAGCGAGTCCCATACAGGATAAACCCAAGGAGAAACATGCTGAGACACATAGTAATGAAACTTAAAGTGATGAAAGGTAAGAAACTACAGCCAAGATTACTCTACCGACAAAGATCTCATTCAGACTCGATGGAGAAATCAAAAGCTTTACAGACAAGCAAAAGCTAAGAGAATTCAGCCCCACCAAACCAGCCCTACAACAAATGCTAAAGGAAATTCTCTAAGTGGGAAACACAAGAGAAGAAAAGAACCTACAAAAACAAAACCACAACAATTAAGAAAATGGTCATAGGAACATACATATAGATAATTACCTTAAATGGGAATGGATTAAATGCTCCAGCCAAAAGACACAGGCTTGCTGAATGGATACAAAAACAAGACCCATATATATGCTGTCTACAAGAGACCCACTTCAGACCTAGAGACACATACAGACTGAAAGTGAGGGGATGGAAAAAGAGATTCCATGCAAATGGAAATCAAAAGAAAGCTAGAGTAGCTATACTCATATCAGATAAAATAGACTTTAAAATAAAGAATGTTACAAGAGACAAGGAAGGACACTACATAATGATCAAGGGATCAATCCAAGAAGAAGATAAAACAATTATAAATATATATGCACCTAACATAGGAGTACTTCCATATATAAGGCAATTGCTAACAGCTATAAAAGAGGAAATTGACAGTAACACAATAGTAGTGGGAGACTTTAACACCTCACTTACATCAATGGACAGATCATCCAAAATGAAAATAAATAAGGAAACAGACGCTTTAAATGACACAAAAGACCAGATAGATTTAATTGATATTTATAGGACATTCCATCCAAAAACAGCAGATTACCCTTTCTTCTCAAGTGCGCATGGAACATTCTCCAGGATAGATCACATGTTAGGTCAGAAATCAAGCCTCAGTAAATTTAAGAAAACTGAGATCATATCAAGCGCCTTTTCTGACCACAACACTATAAGATTAGAAATGAATTACAGGGGAAAAAACGTAAAAAACACAAACACATGCAGGCTAAACAATATGTTACTAAATAATCAAGAGATCACTGAAGAAATCAAAGAGGAAATCAAAATATACCTAGAGACAAATGACAATGAAAACACGACAATCCAAAAAGTATTGGATGAAGCAAAAGCAGTTCTAAGAGGGAAGTGTATAGCTATACAAGCCTACCTCAGGAAACAAGAAACATCTCAAATAAACAATCTAACCCTACACCTAAAAACACTAGAGAAAGAAAAACAAACAAAACCCAAAGTTAGCAGAAGGAAAGAAATCATAAAGATCAGAGCAGAAATAAATGAAATAGAAACAACGAAAACAATAGGAAACATCAATAAAACTAAAACTGGCTCTTTGAGAAGATAAACAAAATTGATAAACCATTAACCAGACTTATCAAGAAAAAGAGGGAGAGGACTCAAATCAATAAAATTAGAAATGAAAATGGAGAAGTTACAACAGACATCTCAGAAATACAAAGCATCCTAAGAGACTACTACAAGCAACTCTATGCCAATAAAATGGACAACCTGGAAGAAACTGACAAATTCTTAGAAAGGAATAACCTTCCAAGACTGAATCAAGAAGAAAGAGAAAATACGAACAGACCAATCATAAGTAATGAAATTGAAACTGTGATTAAAAATTTTCCAACAAACAAAAGTCCAGGACCAGATGGCTTCACAGGTGAATTCTATAAAACATTTAGAGAAGAGCTAACACCCATCCTTCTCAAACTCTTCCAAAAAATTGCAGAGGAAGGAACCCTCCCAAACTCATTCTATGAGGCCACCATCACTCTGATAGCAAAACCAGACAAAGATACTCCAAAAAAAGAATATGACAGACCAATATCACTGATGAATATAGATGCAAATATCCTCAACAAAATACTAGCAAACAGAATCCAACAACACATTAAAAGGATCATACACCATGATCAAGTGGGCTTTATTCGAGGGATGCAAGGATTCTTCAATATATGTAAATCAATCAATGTGATAAACCATATTAACAAATTGAAAAAAAAACACATATGATTTTCTCAATAGAGGCAGAAAAAGCTTTTGACAAAATTCAACACCCATTTATGATAAAAACTCTCCAGAAAGTGGGCATAGAGGGAACCTACCTCAACAGAATAAAGGTCATATACAACAAACCCACAGCAAACATCATTCTCAGTGGTGAAAAACTGAAAGCATTTCCTCTAAGATCAGGAAAAAGACAAGGATGTCCACCCTCACCACTATTATTCAACATAGTTTTGGAGGTCCTGGCCACGGCAATCAGAGAAGAAAAAGAAATAAAAGGAATACAAATTGGAAAAGAAGAAGTAAAACAGTCATTGTTTGCAGATGACATGATACTATACATAGAGAATCCTAAAGATGCCACCAGAAAACTCCTAGAGCTAATCAATGAATTTGGTAAAGTTGCAGGATACAAAATTAATGTACAGAAATCTCTTGCATTCCTATACACTAGTGATGAAAAATCTGAAAGAGAAACTAAGGAAACACTTCCATTTACCATTGCAACAAGAAGAATAAAATACCTAGGAATAAACCTACCTAGGGAGACAAAAGACCTGTATTCAGAAAACTATAAGACACTGATGTAAGAAATTAAAGATGCTGACAACAGAGGGAGAAATATACCATGTTCTTGGGTTGGAAGAATCAATATTGTGAAAATGACTATACTACCCAAAGCAATCTACAGATTCAGTGCAATCCCTATCAAATTACCAATGGCATTTTTTACGGAGCTAGATCAAAAAATCCTAAAATTTGTATGGAGACACAAAAGACCCCGAATAGCCAAAGCAATCTTGAGGGGAAAAAAACGGAGCTGGAGGAATCAGACGCCCTGACTTCAGACTATACTACAAAGCTACAGTAATCAAGACAATATGGTACTGGCACAAAAACAGAAACATAGATCAATGGAAAAAGCCAGAAAGCCCAGAGATAAACCCACGCACCTATGGTCAACTAATCTATGACAAAGGAGGCAAGGATATACAATGGAGAAAAGACAGTCTCTTCAATAAGTGGTGCTGGGAAAACTGGACAGCTACATGTAAAAGGATGAAGTTAGAACACTCTGTAACACCATACAGAAAAATAAACTCAAAATGGATTAAAGACCTAAATGTAAGACCGGACACTATAAAACTCTTAGAGGAAAACATAGGAAGAACACCCTTTGACATAAATCACAGCAAGATCTTCTTTGATCCACCTCCTGGAGTAATGGAAATAAAAACAAAAATAAACAAATGGGACCTAATGAAACTTAAGAGCTTTTGCACCGCAAAGGAAACCATAAAAAGATGAAAAGACAACCCTCAGAATGGGAGGAAATATTTGCAAACGAATCAACAGACAAAGGATTAATCTCCAAAATATATAAACAGTTTATGCAGCTCAATATTAAAACAACAAACAACCCAATCCAAAAATGCGCAGAAGACCTAAATAGACACTTCTCCAAAGAAGACATACAGATGGCCAAGAAGCACATGAAAAGCTGCTCAACATCACTAATTATTAGAGAAATGCAAATCAAAACTACAATGAGGGGGCTTCCCTGGTGGCGCAGTGGTTGAGAGTCCGCCTGCTGATGCAGGGGACACGGGTTCGTGCCCCGGTCCAGGAAGATCCCACATGCTGCGGAGCGGCTGGGCCTGTGAGCCACGGCCGCTGAGCCTGCGCGTCCGGAGCCTGTGCTCCACAATGGGAGAGGCCACAACGGTGAGCGGCCCACGTACCAAAAAAAAAAAAAAAAAAAAACTACAATGAGGTATCATCTCACACTGGTCAGAATGGGCGTCGTCAGAAAATCTACAAACAACAAATGCTGCAGAGGATGTAGAGAAAAGGGAACCCTTTTGCACTCTTGGTGGGAATGTAAATTGATACAGCCACTATGTGGAACAGTATGGAGTTTCCTTAAAAAACTAAAAATAGAATTACCATATGATCCAGCAGTCCCACTACTGGACATATACCCAGAGAAAACCATAATTCAAAAAGACACGTGCACCCCAATGTTCATTGCAGCACTACTTACAATAGCTAGGACATGGAAGCAACCTAAATGCCCATTGACAGACGAATGGATAAAGAAGATGTGGTACATATATACAATGGAATATTACTCAGCTATAAAAAGGAATGAAATTGGGTCATTTGTAGAGACGTGGATGGAGCTAGAGACTGTCATACAAAGTGAAGTAAGTCAGAAAGGGAAAAACAAATATCGTATATTAACGCATATATGTGGAACCTAGAAAAATGGTACAGATGAACTGGTTTGCAGGGCAGAAATAGAGACACAGATGTAGAGAACAAACGTATGGACACCAAGGGGGAAAGCGGCGGGGGTGTGGGGGTGTTGGTGTGATGAATTGGGCGATTGGGATTGACATGTATACACTCATGTGTATAAAATTGATGACTAATAAGGACTTGCTGTATAAAAAAATAAAATAAAATTCAAAAAAATAATAAATCTATACAAAACCGTTCTGGGATTTTGATAGACATTGTATTAAACCTGTAGATCAGTTTAGAGAGAATTGACATCTTTATTATGTTGAGTCTTTCCATTCATGAACACAGTGTATCTTTTCATTTATTGATTTCTTTCATCAGCATTTTATATTTTTTTAGGATATAGATCCTGAACATGTAAATTTTCTTTGAAGCAATTATAAATGGTATTATGTTTTATTGTCAGTTTTCACTTGTTCATTGTTAGTATATAGAAATGAGGTTGATTTTTCTGTGTTGATTTTGCCCTGTGCTTTTGCTGTCTCATTCATTTGTACTAGGTTTTTTTCTTTTTAGTAGATCTCTTGAATTTTCTATGTAGACAACCATGTTACCTGCAAATAGAATTTTATTTTTTTCTAATACATATGCCTTTTATTTATTTTTCTTGCCTTATTGCAGTGGCTAGAGTTCCTAGTATGATGCTAAATAAGAGTGGTAGGAGTGGACTTCCTTGTCTTGGAGTATAATGTGGAATTACCGCTCCTGTTTGGGCCATTTTACCTTTCTGCTTTTAAATATCATTGCCTTGATTATCAGTTGGTGTTATAATCTTTGCTTTAATCATCAAATATAATTTAGAAAATTTATATAAAAATGGATAGTCTATTGTAATTTCCCATATTTCTGCTCCTTGTATTCTACATTCTTCCTTCTGATGTTCCAAAGTTCCTTCTTCTATCATTTCCTTTCTGTTTGAAGAGCTTCCTTTAGCTAGTCGTTAAGATGAGGGCTGTTGGTAACAGATTCTTTTAGTTTTCCTTATCTGAAAATGTTTTTATTTTCCTTTTTTTCCTAAAGGGTAGTTTTTCTGTATATAGAATTTTCAATTGACAGTTCTTTTAACACTTGAAGGATATTGTGCCACTTCTTTCTGGTCTCCATGGTTTCAGATGATTAATCCAGTTATTCAAATTGTTGTTCTTTCTTAGGCAATATGTTATTCTGGCTGTTTTCAAGATATTTTCCCTTGTTTTTTGTGTTCAAGAGTTTAATTGGGTTGTGTCTTGGAATGAATTTCTTTGGGCTTACTCTTTTTGGGGTTAGCTCAGCTTCTTGAACCTGTAGATTCATATCTTCCACCAGATTTGAGAAGTTTTTAGATATTATTTCTTAAAATACTCTTTCAGCTCCACTTTCTTTCTCTCTTTCTTCTGGAATTCTGAGAAATGACCTTACCTGGGATGTCTTTTGTTTCTAGGTGAGGAGTCCGGAAACACTGGATCTGAGTGTCTTCCTTCTGTTGGTGAAGGAACACAAGATACCCTCCTGCTGCATTGTTCCTCCAATCCTAGGGTCCCAAACTAGTTTTATTTCTTTTTTACCACCTTTAAGAGTTCTCCTTTGGTGTCTCATTATTTTCATAGTTTGTAGCTGTGCTTAGCAGAGAGGAGTAGGGAAAAATGTGTCAAAGCCATTTTGTCCAAGCTGGAAGTTCCTTGTATATGTTTACCTTTTATATTTCTTTATACAAAAATTCATTTTGAGTTTTAGTTACCAGAATTTATTTTTAAAGTCTTATATACATGATGAACAACATAAGCTCATGTTATTTTGGTAATTTTTTTTTTTTTTTTTTTTTTTCTTTTTTGCGGTACGCGGGCCTCTCACCACCACGGTCTCTCCCGCCGCGGACCCCAGGCTCCGGACGCGCAGGCCCAGCGGCCACGGCCCACAGGCCCAGCCACTCCGCAGCATGTGGGATCCTCCCAGACCGGGGCATGAACCCACGTCCCCTCCATCGGCAGGCGGACTCCCAACCACCGCGCCACCAGGGAAGCCCTATTTTGGTAAGTTTTGATAAATTTAGATATTTAAATATGTGGACACAAGTCCTAGATGAACACTTGTATATCGAGTATATAATGATTATCCAACAAAGTATATTCTTTATCATGTGTTAAAAAAAAAACATGTGTTCAAGTTCATTTTTAGACCCATTTTCTTCTCATATAATGTAAAGCTTTCGTAGCTACAGTGATAGAATTTAAAACTGCTTTCTTAAGAGCTGAGTAATAACAATTTGACATCCTTTTTGATAGCAAGGGAGTATGCAAGTGTCCATACACAAAATGGATAATTGTGTTAAGTTACTATATTTTTCACATTTGTATTTTAAACATGGGTGTAAATGCTCTGAAAAATAAGTTACTAATAGTTGAAATGATTAGTGAGGAGTCAGAAGAAAATGTTTCCTGACAAAGCCATACTCTTAAAATTCTGTGTACATGTGAGAAAGGCATTGTACAAAGAAACTTATTAGCAAACACATTATTTAAAATGGAAACTTTTATTTGTACACTGATATAAAAACAAACAGAGAGAGATCTAATTTATAGTTTCTAGTTTCTCTTTCCTTCCCTTATGATACAGTTCATGCCCTAAAAATTTACAAGCTATTATAGTTTCTGAAAAGAAAGAAATCTAAATGATATTGAAAACACAAATCACTTTTTCCTAATCTCTTCATTTTCATGATATGGCTGCATTTCATATAAAGGAGAATCATCTTGTTATTAATTACACTGCAATTAATTGAAGAAACTGGAATATTGACACTACTGGGAGACATAGCATTCAATTGTTTAAAAAATATACTTTTTAAGCACAAAACTTTCTCTACAAATAAACTCAGATTATAACTCAGAAAGAAGAAAGCAGCCATTTACCCTGCTGCAGACCTCCAGACACCTCCTTAGAACTTCTGGGACATCAGGGATTTTTGGAGCCCATTTTTCAGATGAGGAAAAATGAGACTCAAAACAAGGGACTTTATTGAAATCACATAGCTAACCACAAGGCATCATTGGTTGAAACATAATGTCAATACACATGCTACCTCTGGGTCCTTTTTAGTAATTTCCTTTTGGTGGGATCTTTTTTTTAAACCTTACATCTATCTCCAGTAAAAAAGAACAGCCAAAAATTTATGGTAACTCCATGAATATTTAATATAATTCTGTGTTACAAGATTTTATAAATAAATTATCTTCATTCATTCAAAAAAAAAAAAAAAAGAAATCAGTCTTAAAACCCATAACACTTTTGATGATTCTTGTTCCCCCTTTATGTTGCTACCATTCTCTTAGCCTGATTCTGTTGTTATTTGTGATGAATGTAGAAAAGACCCCTGGAGTTAAAGGGAGCTTTGGTAAATGTGCAGGCAAAAGAGACTTTAAAATGTTCCACTGGAAAGCTATTCTCACCTCATAGCAAAACTTAAAACTCTTATTTTTTAAGTAAGAGTTTTTAAGTAAAATAAGCAAAACTCTTATTTTCTGAGACTCTAAGTTGTTTATTCAAGAATCACAGTTTAACTTTAGTGGAAGATGAGAGAAGAAAGACCAAAAATATATTGAGCAACTCCTAGGTATTAGGAATTTTTACAAATATTTCTTTTAAAAAATTGGTTGTGCATAAAAAATAATAAAGTAAAATAAAATTCATTTGAAAAAGCAAAGGTCAAGAAGAGCTAAACCATTGTTGAGGAAGAAGAAATAAGGAGGGGACATGACTTACCAGAAATCAAGACTTATCCAGCTATAAGAAATGGCGGTTGTGGGGGGGGCTTCCCTGGCACAGTGGTTAAGAATCCGCCTGCCAATGCAGGGGACACGGGTTAGAGCCCTGGTCTGGGAAGATCCCACGTGCTGCAGAGCAACTAAGCCCATGTACCACAACTACTGAGCCTACAATCTAGAGTCCACGAGCAACAACTACTGAGCCTGCGGGCCACAAGTACTGAACCCCGGGGGCCACAATTACTGAAGGCCGCGCACCTAGAGCTGGTGCTCCGCAGCAAGAGAAGCCACCGTAATGAGAAGCCCGCCCACTGCAATGAAGAGTAGGCCACGCTTGCCGCAATTAGAGAAAGCCCGTGCGCAGCAACAAAGACCCAATGCATCCAAAAACAAACAAATAAATAAATACATTTTATAAAAAAGAAAAAAAAAGAAATGAGGGGGAAATCTCAGAAGAGTGCTCAAGAGGCTTCAAAATCATGACAGCAGTAGCTACAGAAGTGTTCACGCTATTAGTCTTTGAACTGTACATGTTATATTCCCTTTTATATGTAAGCTCCCCCTCTTAATAAAGTGAAGGCGCAGGGAAGAGTTTGGAATTCATTCCTGCAGTGATATGATGGCAGTGGCACCCAGCATCTGGTGGCAATAGGGGCGATGGAACCAGGTAGGGGATGGCTGGCTAACCTACCCCCCACCTGGAGACTTGATCTTGCCACTGTATCCCACATTGCTTGGTCTCCTTTAGAGTTGTCCTGTTTTCTAAGCTTCATTCTGCAGCCTTTCCCTGAAAATTCTGTGAACTACCAAATATCCTTTCAAAAAACTGTCTTTCTGCTTAAGTTTATCAGAGTTGTTTGCTGCTGTTGACAGTCAAGGAAGAAATATGGTCATTGCCATATGGGAAGTAAACAGTGCTTATAGAAGCATATAGCAGGGGCACCTATTCAAGACTTGGGGTTGGGAGCCTTCCCACAAGTAGCGCCATCTAAGCTTTGACCTGAACGTGAGTAGAAGAGAACCAGGTGGCCAGAGGGGAGATCAAGGGTTCCAGGTTCCTCATGTTCTGCCTCTCCCAACGCCTCCTCTTCCAAGTGGTTTGTTTCTGTGCTGGCTCCTGCCTCACCGCTCCTGCCAGGTCTCTTTAAATAATTTAGGCAAGCTCCATTTTATTGTATCTCTTTATTTGATATCATTGATTACTTTGTCCTTGAAACACACTCCTTTGCTGGATTCTGTGAAACCACATTTCCCTTGTTGTCTTTTTATTATTCTAATTGCACTTTCTAACTGTACCTCCGTTTTCTCTACTGGTTCTCATTAGAGAGAACCAGTTCTCAATGCTAGCTCTCTTTTTCTCATGGTTCTTTCTCTCTGTCTCTCTCTCCCTCCCTCCCTCTTTTCTGCCTCTCCTCTCTCTCCCTCCCACCCTCCACAGGCTCTTACACCCACTCCTGGAGCTTTTGACACTATCACTGTGCTGATCACGCGCCAGCTCAGCCATCTCTTCCAAGTGCAAGTAGTTTAACAGCCAAGAAGGAAGTAACCATGCCTGGTTTGCTCACTGTTGAATGCCAATGCCTAACTTGGTGCCTGGCACACAGCTGTTATTCAATAACAATACATGAATGCTTGAGTGAACAATTTTACTTACATTACTCCAGGTGTCTGGAAACACCTATCTTTATGTTTCTATTCGACCTTCTGGCTTACATTTAAACCTTAACTGTCCATTTACTAAGGGAACAAATAAACTATTTCAAATCTTTTTGGAAGTAGGTATACTTTTAGATAAAGGATTGTATTTTGTTAGCAAGCTCTGAGAGACTCACCAAGTCAATAATTTAGTGGTTGGAAGAGAAGTAATTTTCTCTTGGGACTTAGGAGTGGATTCAAGAACCAAACAAAATGGACTTCACCGCTCTAATCTCAAATGGTCTCATCTACGGCTGAGTATAGAAGTCAGGGGAAATGGGAAAGAGAATTAGAATCAACCAGATATATCTGACCTGTGGAAGCTTGGGTAGCAGTGTTCTACTCCTTGACTACAACTCTGTGGGGTGTGGTTTAGAGTCTAGGAGTCCAGGACACACAGGGAGATGGTGGCTGGTGGAGCTGTCTGGCTGGTGGGATAGGATAGATGCTGAAAGTGAAGAACCCTCCTCCTGGGCCTGCTTTTTTGGAGAAGAAACTTTTGGTCCCAGAAGTAGAAAGACATGAAAATTGCCTTTTGGGCAGTAAAACTACACAGGGATCTTCTCTAGAGCTCTACTGTGATCTGCCTTTGTCACAGCTGGAAGTTTATACTGCAAAAATGTTCTGTTTTTTTTTTTTCTTCTTCTTTATTTTGTGGCTGCCCCATGCAGCTTGCAGGATCTTAATTCCTGGACCAGGGATGGAACCTGGGCCACGGCAGTGAAAGCGCCGAGTCCTAACCATTATACCACCAGGGAATTCCCCAAAATGTTCTGTTTTAACAAACCCTCAAGAGATTTTTGAAGAAATTCAGAAGTGAGGAAGGCTGAATGTTTCTTCTCTGCAATTCAGGTTATTTATTTATTTTTGATTTAGGGGGAACAATATGTATACGTTTTACAAGCACAGATCATGCCCCCCTCAGAAGCTTAAGGGTTTTGACACACAAACAAATGTAGAAGGGAATTGACAAGCCATGTATTTGAAGGGGAAAGAAATTCTGCTTGCCTTTATGGCTGGTAGATTCTTTCAGTTAGCTGCAGGCATGCCCAGAAAGGAGCACTTCCCTTTTTATCTTTACAGTTGGACTGGGCTTTAATATTAAAGATAAAATGTGCATTTGATTTAATATTTTATCTTTTTTTTTTTTTTTTTTTTGCAGTACGCGGGCCTCTCACTGTTGTGGCCTCTCCCGTTGCGGAGCACAGGCTCCGGACGCGCAGGCTCAGCGGCCATGGCTCATGGGGCCAGCCGCTCCGCGACATGTGGGATCCTCCCGGACCGGGGCACGAACCCGTGTCCCCTGCATCGGCAGGCGGACTCTCAACCACCGCGCCACCAGGGAAGCCCAATATTTTATCTTTTAAATAATATTTTATCATTTTAAAAGATGAAATTTTAATGTTCATCTTACAGGTAATTCCAACTTATGAAAGGTATATAACCTGAAAATTATTTTGTTAAGTCTATGATTATAAATGGTGGCTACATTCTTAAGCCAAACTCACAAAATCTTATTTAATCCATCACAGGGATCACATATTCCTGGGCGTAGTTCTTAGTATTCCCAGAAAAAGAGACTGGACCACCACCTCACACTCTAAATTCTAAGCCCTAACACTTCAGGGTCTTGAGACCCTGAAGCCCTGATGATTTTGTCAATGGGAAGAACGGGTGGAGGTGCCACTGGCCGGAGAGGCCCCAAACAAGGGCTCCTACTGGTCTCCACAGAAATGGGAGGAAAGGGCTCCATGAATCAGGTGTCGCCAGCACAGGAAGGTTCTTGGAGAAGAGGATATCAGTGATAGGAGAGGAACTGTGGGCACGTGGGAGTGGTCATTCAGTTATATTATTTAGTCAAGTGTTTATAATTCAGGGGATATTTGTACATATAATAGTTTCTAGACATTTCATTCTAGTTATTCTGATTGGAAATGTTAATTAATTCAACAAGTACTATGTTAAGTCTATGGATGCAAAGATAAAAAGGCACGGGTGATCTTCAAAACCATCTGTGGTATATATATATCACTTCCCTCAAATATTAGCATTTGATAGCTGTTGTAGAGCAGACAATTTGCCTCTAAGGACTTTGGTAAATACTTGATCTGGAAAAATGGGAGAGCCCTAGACTGTTTATTGGAAAGTGATCCATGTGTATTGAATACATGAAAAAAATGACAAAGTTGACATTTGTCATGAAAATTCAATTTCTTGACCTTCTTATACAAAGTTATCCATATCTTCACTGAAGTCAACTCTTTTTTTCCACCTTTACAGAGAAGATTTAAAAAATATGGATTCCTGAGATGAAGATCTGATTGACTGGTAATTACAATGAAATCTTCTGTGATGTCCATAGCTTAATTTCAAAAATTAAAAGGCAGCAAACAGATTGATAATATTTAGACTTCAGAAAAATGTTATTTCTATAGAAAATAATAAACAAAATTAAAATGTAAATGACCAAAAATAGTATGATGAATTGAGAAAAATATTTGCAATGTATATGAGAAAGATTTAATATCCCTAGTAAGGGGGTGTTATATGGTAAAAGTGACATTAGAGAAAATTAGGCAATAGGAGGTTATATAAGATGAAATACAAATGACCAATAAACCTATGAAAAGGTATTCAAGCTACATACATATTCATAAATGAACACACAAAATGGTAAGACCTGACACCCTTCCCTTATTCTTCCTCTTAGGGGTAACACATTCAGTCTTTCACCATTACTTATGATGTTAGGTGAAGGATTTTTGTAGATGCCCTTTGTTGGGCTGAGGAAGTTCCCTTCTGTTCCTAATATTCTTAAAGGTTTTATCATAAATGATGATTCTATTTTTTTCCAATTCTATTTTAGTTTAATGAAATAATCATATATATTTTTTTCTTTTTAGCTTTTAATGGGAAATTACATTGACTGCTCTTCAAATGTTAATCCAAACTTGCATTCTTGGGATAAACCTGATTTGATCATGATGTATCATCCTATTTATGTATCGTCCAATTAAATTTGTTAATATTTTGTTTAAGGTTTTTGTGTCTCTATACCTAAAGGATATTGGTCTGCAGTTTTCTCATCTTATAATGTCTTCTCTGGCTTTGGTATCAGAGTAATGCTGGCCTCATAAAATGAGTTGGAAAGCATTCCTTCTTTCTAGAAAAGTTTATATAGAATTGGTATTATTTCTTCTTTGGTTGAATTCACCATTAACTTTTTCTGGGCCTGGTCTTCTTTTTGTGGGAGAATATGTAACTGTAATTTCTTTAATAAATATGGGGGCTATTCAGATGATTTCTTCTTGAGTGAACTTTAGTAACTTATGTTTTTCAATGAATTCCATTTAAATCAATTCATATAAATTGATTATATTCTTTGTATCATTGATTTTTTGTAACAGCTTTATCGAGATTCATGTATCATGCACTTCACTCATTTAATGTGTAAAACGTATTGATTTTTCATTTATTCAGAGTTATGCAACTGTCAACTACAATCATTTTTTTAACTGTTTATTCCACTGTCTAGGAGGCAGAAATATGGGTGGAACTGCTCAGCTCTTCTCTACTTTCTCCCTCCTCCCTGTGGCAAGAGGATGACCTAAGTGGTTGGTACATTTTTAAAAAGGGACTGAATGTTTTGGCTTAGTCTCTTCTGGGCTTCTGTTCCCTTTGGACCCAATCCCTCTGCAGAACACATACATTCTCAGTGCACCTGTGTGGCAAGGCCTGAGGTGGCCCAGGTGGGCCACTGACTTAAGTGACAGATATACAAGGAGGCCCATTGTTACAGCACTTGCAAGTTACCTTCACTAGTCCATCTTCTATCAGTAATCAAACCCATATTTTGCTTTCCACCTATCTGATTCCAGCATTGATCACTCACTTACTTCCAAACTCAGAAAGGGATAAAAGTTGTGTTGCTTATTGATCTTTTGCAATTTCCAGCTAGAATGAGTGAGAAAAGTCAGAAGGAAAATTCAGCTGGGGTTTGGGGGCAAGGAGGCATACTTTGAAAACGACTAACTTTGTTGAATAAACTTATTTTACAGAAAAGACTTCTAAGGCGCAATGATGTTAGAGAAGTTTTAGTTTACATGGTTAGTTACTGTAGAGTCTGAGTGAGAACCCAAGAATCCTGACCTTTTGAATCAAAGCTTTTACCCTGGGAAGCTCTGTTATTGTCATCTCTCAAATATTAATACACTTGGGATTCAAATTTATTTATATAAATTCACCTGTGTGCAGCTGTGTTTCCTTCAAAAATTTTGGAGAAGAAATTATAGGCATACATAATAAAACAGGAAAGGTCTTATGAAATGACATGGTGTCTTTTTTCTTAGGTATCTTTGAAACTGTCTTAACATAATCCTCTAAAAACTCAATTCTGAAAACCAGGACTTAGTCCATATATAGAAAAAAGTGATTAGAAGTTCCTCAAACTTGATCTATTTTTCCTGGAGTAATATACAAATTGTGTCAGAATAAGCTATTACAATGACCTTACAAGAAGTTACACCGACTGTGATTTTGTGAACGCTTCCATTCCATACATTAAAGAAAAAAAAAAAAAGAAAATATCTTTTGCATCTGGGATAAAATACAGAGAAACCGTTTCAAAGGTTGAAGGAAAGTACACTCCATTCAGTACAGCTGTGCAAAGTGCAACGTTCTGTAAAGACACACGCTGCTGAGTACAAAATTATTGTACTATTTCAGATGGTGACTGCTACTGTTCTCGCCCCTTGGGAGCCAGGCAAGGGTGGAAATCCCTGCTTCTGCAGTCTATAGCAGCTGAGAGCTGCCACCCCATCTTAGAGCAAAGGAACTCTTACCAGGAGCTGCGCGGCTCCTTGCTCCCCAGCTGTACTTTTGACAGCCCCTTTCTCAGGCGCATGCGCGCAGTGCAGACGCCCCCTAGCGCTGACTCTTTAACTTGCCCTACTGTGGTCCTGCATCTCCCTCTCAATTCTTTCTCCAGTGACCTCTCCCCTCCTTAGCCCCTACACCCCATCTTCGCACCTCTCTGGTCACACACTTGGTCCCTCTGACTTCTCTCTGAATCCACATCAGTGGTCTGGGTATACATTTCCCCTAACACGTCCCTGGATCCCGGCCTCCCAGGGGCCCCTATTAAAGAGGCGATTTTCCCTGCCTCCCTCAATAAGAACTTCCAATTGTATGAGATCCCTTGAACCTCAGGCTCTCTTTCTCTCCCGCTCTGCATTAGGCCGTGAGGGCCTTCTCCTTCTAAGTGAGATAAACAAGTGCCCAAGCAGATAGTAACCAATCCCAGCTGACCTCTGAGGAGGTCTTGGGATGAAATGAATTCATGAGAACTGAAGCCCCTCTTCTACTAAAACAAGCTTGAGTAGGGAGACCAGCGGGAGGCTGGGCCTAATATTTCACACACTTTTCCTTCTATTGGCTTCTCCCATTCCGAAGTCTCTGGAAAGGCTACTTTGCCTGGTTCTCCAGGGTAGGCGATAAGGTCCCCATTTGCCCAGGACTTGGTTTTAGCATTGAAAGTCCCCTTTCCCTGGGGATCCAGGTAAGCCAGGATGTCTGCACCCTCTCCCTGTAAGACGCCCTTCGTTGTGACAGAGCAGATGGTTCCCTCTGGGTAGAAACTCTTCCTAGAAGTGCTCTAGGTCCCCAGAGACGGAGGGAGACGATTAATTCCCTCAGGGGCATTCCCATTCTCTCTCCACAAGAATCACATGGAATTCTTGTTAAGTATACACCCAGACCTACTGTTAGTGACCATATGGTCTGGTTTGCCAAGGCCATTTCCTGTTGGCCCAGCATAACATTTGGAAGATAAATTTGACACAACTCTTCCTTCCTACAGAAACATTTTCTATAGGCATGAAGCCTAGAAAGTTGTGATTTTAATAAGCACCCAACTGATTCTTATTATTATTACCAAAGTCTATGGTTAGTATAGAATCTACTATATCAGTATTTGGCTTACCAGGGCAGAGTAATAATTTTTCGAAAAACAAGGGACCCACACTTGCCTAAACAGGAGCAATGTGAATATCATAAGACTGTGGCTTTAGTTAGAGCTTAAATTTATTGTTCGCAGTAGGTTTTATTCTACTACAGCAGGATTTACTATTATTCTGATTATGCAAATCTGCAGAGCATATAGATACAGGTATAGATATATCCTCACATCTTGTTTTCTTTTTCTCTAATAATCCCTTTCATCTCAAAACACAGATTCCCACAAAATAAATACAGTTGAAATTATTTATCTCTGTGTCATCACCCTACCATAAGCATCATCCCTTAAATAATTCACTTTCTGTTGTGCCTTAATGCTTAAGAAGCTATGAACTTTTCATTATAGTCATACTCCAGCATCATATTAGCTTTAGGAAATCATTAGTCCAGGAAACAAATTGTCCTGTCATGTATGACCAGTTCACTCTGTGGTTCATGCCTGAATCCTGAATAATCATAAATGTCTTCTTAGCAGCATTTTTAAATGAAAGAAACAGGTACAGGGATTTTAAATCATTTTTATCTGTTACATGTTTGTGAGTTCTCCCATCATTTATAATTAGTGGGCAGAGGAGACAGCAAAAACTATGCATCAGGGGATGTAATCATAAAACACCGCTCCCCCTAAAGCAGAAATGTTCTAAATTGGAAACTTATTTATTGAAGGATTTTTTTTTACTCTGCTGGAATACATTGCAAGAAATTAATACATTAGATAAAAAGATATTTCCACATCAGGAAGTTCAAAAGATTAAGATGCTACTGAAATGTAAATTAAAGGAATTCATAAATGTTTCAGAAAACATTACAGTAGAATTAACTGTAATTTGAGAAAGGCAAGCTCTGCAATAAGGTGAGATTCATTACAAAGCCAAAATTATTTTTTAAACCCCTGACATATTTAGATAGAATTTTCATGCCAAGTCAAATAATTATGAAATTAAAACATTGCTTGAAAGGATGCTTGGAATTTTATGCTAATGAGGACTTAACTTTAGAGGCTTGTTTTTCTTTGTGAAAATGTTATGTTTTATGACTTTCTTGTAAATACTTATTCAAATGTTCCATTTACTCATTTATTTATCCATTACTCATTTATTTATTCATTCAGCAAGTATCTATTGAGTGTCTGTCTGTGCCAGATGCTGGGCTGTGCAGCATAGGAGGACACAGACAAGGTCTTTCTGCCTTCATGGAACCATCTGCTAATGGGGAAGATAGTCAACAAGCAATGAATAAATTAACAAGGACATTTCAGACTGCACAGTAAAAGGTTAGCTTAACAGGCCCAGGTTGTTCAAACCCTGCATGTTCTAAAGAAAGTCGGGTTTTCAGGGGGAGTGGTCTTTGACCATCTCCCGGGAGGTAACCTCTGAGTCCTTGCAATGTCCTGCCTGATAAGAGTGTTTTCAGATGCCTGAGGCCTTGGCCATGCTGTGTCAGTTTGACCTCTGCAGAGAGGTGAGCTGGAAACTGAGTAGTAAGTCAGCCATGTGGGCACTGCAAATCTATGTGACTGACACTCAATAAAAACCCTGGACACGAAGGCTCAGCAGCACTTCCCTAATTGGCAATAGTGCACCCGTGTCGTCACACATTGTTACTGGGAGAATGAAGGGCGTCTTCGTGTGACTGTGCTGGAAGCAGAGCTGGAAACATGCATCCAGTTTCTCCTGGACTTCACCCATGCACCTTTTGCCTTTGCTGATTTTGTTCTGTATCCTTTCACTTTAATAAACCACAACCTTGAGTATAATAGCTATTCTGAGCCCTGTGACTCCTTGTAGTGAATCACTGAGTCTGAGCCTGGTCTCGGGGACCCTCTACATACAAACCATATTAAATGAAATAAACAGGGTGATGTGTTAGATGAATGGGGTGGGCGTGGGGTGCCTAGTTAAGATGGGAAATGAATTAAATCCTGAGGGATAAGAGGGTGGTGAGCATGGGAAGAGTTTAAGGAGGTGTGCTCCAGGCAGAGGGAAGAGTAACTGCAAAAGCTTTGGGATAGTGAAGTGCTGGGCATGTGGGAGGGACAGTAAGGACGCCAAGAGCCTGGGGGGCAGAGGCAACGTGGCAGCAGATGGGGTTCGTAAGAGTAGCAAGGGCCGGATCATGCGAGGCTTTTAGGTCTCAGAAACGGGTCTGGATTTTGTTGGAAGCAAATGAGTCTTGACTGGGTGAGGTTACACCCAGTTCTGTTGCTTTTTTCTTTTTAACTGCATCAGCAACTCGAAGCAAGTGAAGTCACTTTATGAAGCGGCTCAGTCAGGTTGCAGCCTCACTTACAGCCACCCCTGTGTATCCCTGGGTTCTACATCTGCAGATATGGGGGCCTGATTTCACTGTACCACTTTACATAAGGGACTTGAGCATCCGTGGGTTTTGGCATCTGTGGGGTTCCTGGAACCAAGTCTCCGTGGACAATGAGGGACGACTGTAAATCTTACAAGAAACAACCTGCAAACAACTCTGGAAGGGCAGGGGTCTTCAGGCACTGAATACGAATTCAGATAAGGGAGAGGTTACTCCTTCTCCGTATCTTCTGCTCTGAGTAGCAGTTACCCTGCTTTCAGTGCTGTGAACAATCTTAATTTTAAATCACTAAGAAATACAAATGTCCAATATACATGTTCCAACTCACTTAAAATAAGCTGAAAATCAAATCAAGGAGATGCCTATTTTTTTCCTTATCAGACTGGCAAAAATGGCGACATTTATAAAACATGATGTTGGCAAGCATTTGTCAGAACTCCGTGTGCTTTCACTGGAAATAAAAATGGGTGCCACCATTTGGGAGGGCAATTTGTTAATATCAGTCAGTTTGCAATGTCATCTCTGATCCATTATTTCCACTGATAGAGATTTATCCCAAGGAAATATTTGCAGAAATACACAAGGGGATGTTTGTTGCAGCAGAAAGCTGGTAACAACTTAAATACCCATCAACAGGAGAATGGTTGACTTAACTGTGGTTACTTTATACCATGGAATTATGATGCATAATGAAAAGTGAATAAGGTAAAACAGTGTCTGCAAGTATTGAAAAAATTGTTGCACAAGCCAAGATTTATGACCATGTCACACCATTTCCCATTTTTATCTCTATCCATATGATGATCCAATTTATTTGGTGGTTATATTTCCTGAAATCAAGAGTGATGGAGGGCTCCCCTGGTGGTGCAGTGGTTAAGAATCCCCCTGCCAATGCAGGGGACACGGGTTCAAGCCCTGGCCCGGGAAGATCCCAAATGCTGTGGAGCAACTAAGCCCGTGTGCCACAACTACTGAGGCCACATGCCACAACTACGGAAGCCCACGCACCTGGAGCCTGTGCTCTGCAACAAGAGAAGCCACCACAATGAGAAGTCTGCATAATACAAGGAAGAATATCCCCCGCTCGCTGCAACTAGAGAAAGCCCGTGCGCAGCAACGAAGACACAAAGCAGTCAAAAAATTAAAAAAAAAAAAAAAAAAAAAAAAGAAAAAAAAAAAAAAAAAAAAAAAAAAAAAAAAGAGAGAGTAATGGAGGCTGGTAGATTAAGTTGTCATTGTAGGAATACAGAACAGTATAAACCTTCCCTTGGAGGTTTTTAAGGTCAGTTTGGGAGATGACATGGACACCTGTGTAGAGGCAGCCACCAAGACCAAACGGGCTCTGAAAAGTCATTATGGGCTGGGCTGAGGTGACCTCACATAGTGGGTCAAACGTAAGCAGGAAAGAACTCACAGAAATTTCCAAATAAAACAAAATGTCTGTTTCAGAAACAGAGTGAAATGTGGAAATTTTAAATATAAAACGTCTTCTAAACATTGATGGTCCCTTCAATTTGTTAAAGTAACAAGTTTGTGTAATTTTTTAATACAACTGTGATGTGCCTTCAGTTTGCTAAAGAAGCAAGTCTGTGTAATTTTTAATAAAACCTTACTCAGCCTAGGTCTGTGCTTTCTCATCCTCTTCCCTATCTTGCAAGTGTATTTTTTAAAAGTGCATTTTGAGAGCATGTATTACACATTTAGGTCTTAGCTGAATATTTATTGGAAATTTTCCAGGCTGACCTGCATTTGAGTGATCTCCCAGGAGCACAATAATCTCCTTTGTACTGGGGGTGCGGGGTGGGGGAAGGAGGGGGAAGGAGAGGGAGGGAGAAAGGGAGAGGGGGAGAGAGAGAGAGAGAGCGAGAGAGAGCGAGCGTGAGAGCAAGCATACTCTTGAATTGGTTTGGAGAGATAACTAGAGTCTTAAAATATATACTGACAACTGGCTATGCTCTACAGATTTCAAATGTGCGCCAATAAATTTAAGAATATGCACACTAAAACTGCGTTTCAGGAGTTAATCGTGCAGGCTCTGCAGCAAAATATCTGGGCTTGACGCCCAGCTCTGCCACTTACTGTGTTATCTGGGGAAATTCATTAACCTCTCTGTGCCTCAGTTTCCTCATCTGTAGGAGAAGTGATAGCTGTACATTGCTCATGAGATTGTGAGGATAAGAGAAATGAATGGGTCTTTAAAACGGGGACTGGCACATAGTAAATGCTAGAGAAGGGTTAGGTGCTATTATTATTATTTGCACAGTGGTACTGAGGTCTTAGACTAAGAAGGTTGGTCTGGCCTTGTCCTAGCTCTAACAGCAAGCTGCCAAGCAATCTTTTTTCTTTTTAATTTATTTATTTTATTTATTTATTTTTGGCTGCGTTGGGTCTTTGTTGCTGTGTGCGGGCTTTCTCTAGTTGTGGTGAGCGGGGTCGACTCTTTGTTGCGGTGCGCAGGCTTCTCATTGTGGTGGCTTCTCTTGTTGCGGAGCATGGGACGTAGGCGCCCGGGCTTCAAGAGTCGTGGCTCACGGGCTCTAGAGCACAGGCTCAGTAGTTGTGGCACACGGGCTTAGATACTCCGTGGCATGTGGGATCTTCCCAGACCAGGGCTCGAACCCGTGTCCCCGGCATTGGCAGGTGGATTCTTAACCACTGCACCACCAGGGAAGCCCTGCTGAGCAATCTTAAACAAGTAATTTAAACTATGTGTGTTTCAGCATCTCTGTCTGCAAAGTAGACAATAATTGAGCCTACCTCATAGGATTGCTCTGAGAATAAAGAAATGAATACATATCACATACTAAGAATAGTGCCACATACCTTGAAACACTCAATAAATGTTAACATTTATTATTTCTAATTAAACTTTTGTGTTCCAGATGACAATTTTTGAGCTCAGTATTTCAGCCTCTATTTGTTTCATGGCTTTCAGAGCTTGGAACAGATGTTGAGATTTAACCATTATCTATTCATAGTATATGCCTACACTAACCCTTCATTAACTCTGTTTCCTTGTTGGTTCCAAATGCTGTACTTACCTAAGACACCATCTTTAGCTCAACTCAGAGATCATGACATCAGTGTGATGGCGTGGACATGGCATGGACATTGCACAAGTAGGTCAGAGTCTGAATCCCCTCATTTACTAAAGTAATTTACTTAATAGCTCAGTTTTAGTTTTCTTCATTTGTAGAATGGGCATAACAGCATTTTTAAAAATTTTTTTTAAAAATTTATTTTATTTTATTTTTTACTTTTTTTGGCTGTGTTGGGCCTTCGTTGCTGCGTGTGGGCTTTCTCTAGTTGTGGTGAGCGGAGGCTACTCTTCGTTGCAGTACACGGGCTTCTCTTGTTGCGGAGCATGGGCTCTAGGTGCATGGGCTTCAGTAGTTGTGGAACACAGGCTCAGTAGTTGTGGCTGATGGGCTTGGTTGCTCCGCGGCATGTGGGATCTTCCTGGACCAGGGTTCGAACCCATGTCCCCTGCATTGGCAGGCAGATTCTTAACCTCTGTGCCACCAGGGAAGTCCCAAATGGGCATAACAGCTTTTAACTCACAGATCGTTGTGAGAATTTAAAGAGATATTACTTGTATGATAACTTGGTGGAGCTCTTGGAATGTAGCAATTTTAAGCGAATGTTAGTTGTTCCCACTCAGTGGAAGGCTGTCAACAAGTCCCTTTTGGAATGTTGGTACACTAGTCTCAGGGAAGGGCTTAGAATTGGAATTGAGTTATAATCAGGCACAGAGAACAAACAGACCTGAAACAAGCCTTATGTCCCACTCTTAATAATTGTGCTGATTGCTCCAGAGCCATCGGTGATACACACTCTACTCTGCTCCTGCAGCCCCAGGCACAGACCTGCATTAGGACAGCACACAGTGCTGGCATCAGCAGTATCACTTGGTATAATTATCTTCTGCAAAGCCCAAGTATCGAGTGGGTGGCTATGGGGCCATGTCCTCTCCAGATCTCTAGACTATTTCCTGGCACACTGCAGTGTGCATGAGTGGAACTCAATGGATATTTCCTGGAGGAGTAAATATAATATTCAGTATTATACGGAAATGTAAAGATCCAAACAGAGAAAATAAAGGTAGCGGAGGTAGGACAAATCAGGTATTAAATACTGTTATGGAAAGTGTAAACAGAAAAGCCACTTGGCAAGGTGTATCAAGAACTTCCAAACATTCATATTTTTACCTATCAAATAAAAAAAACAGGATACCAAGTTATATTTAGAGTTTAATCCTAATTTTGTAGAAACCCCCAAATATATAATCCATATAATGTATATGTGTGATATGTGTGTGTCCATACAGAAAAAAAGAGAAATAGAAAGAAGAAATAGATCAAAATATTTTGAGGTAAGGGAGGAGCCAGTATATATAAGAGTTTTTGTAAGGAAGCAAGCAAGCAAACAAACAGAAAACCCAAACAATCAGGTAATTAAACATCAAAAGATTACTGCTAATTAAAGAAAAACCAGACATCTCAAGTTAATGAATTTAGTGCTTTTCTGTGTATGGGAAGAGTCTAGGCCTAATGAAATCATTCCTTTGATGTGCACATTAACTATCTAGGGCCATTATCCTGTTTTCCTCTATCCTGAATCCTCTCAGGGTGCACTTTGGGTGAGGGTGGCTTCAGTGGCTGATGGGGTCATGGCAGCAACATCCTTTGTTTACTGTTGCGGCTCCTCCCTAACCTCTTTGTAACAGTCCCTCAGAGTTATCTTAGAGGCTGTACCTCAGGCTTAAGTCCTCAGTAATGCCCCAAGTAAAACATAATTTTCAGCTTTTAGGTTGTGCTTTTTTTTTTTCAGTCGACACTGGATACCTAAAAACATTTTTAAAATTTGAAGATTAATTATTGATTTTAGGGTTTTCATATTTAATTTTACATGAGGAAAATGATTGATATTGGAATTTTCATTTTCTTATGAGGAAAATTATTTACCAAGCAATATAGAGGTATTGAAAAATCAAAAGGGGCTTCCCTGGTGGAGCAGTGGTTGAGAGTCAGCCTGCCGATGCAGGGGACACGGGTTCGTGCCCCGGTCTGGGAGGATCCCACGTGCCGCGGAGCGGCTGGGCCCGTGAGCCATGGCCGCTGAGCCTGTGCGTCCGGAGCCTGTGCTTCTCAACGGGAGAGGCCCCAGCGGTGAGAGGCCTGCGTACCAAAAAAAAAAGAAAAAAAAAGAAAAATCGAAAGCATTTTTGGAACAGTTTCAGATTTACAGAAAAATTGCAACAGTACAGAGTTCCCATAAACCCCTACCGATTTCCTCTGTTATTAACATTTTACATCAGTACGGTACGCATGTTACATTTAATGAATCAATATGGATATAGTGTATTAACTGAAGTTATAGAATCATCCTGAAAATCATACTATGTGACTTATAGTTTCTCTATGGTCATTTAGTCGATTTTGTCTTTCACATGCTATATGAATAACAGTGTTCTACTGCCATCTACTGTTCCGAATAATTTTTTTTTCAATTTGATTCTTAGAATTTTTTCATTTATCTATACTTTCATACCCTTTTAGAGCTATAAGTTT
>NW_006795376.1:2045347-2045737 GCF_000442215.2 Lipotes vexillifer
TTCCCTACAGTTCATTTTTTTAACCACCTCAATAAATAAGTGACTATATTGAGGCTCAGAGAGACCAAGGCTCACAGGTAGCTATTGACATAGCCATTCATCCATTCATGTATTCATCAAACAATTACTTAACACCTGTATTAGAAAAGGTGCTGGGGATACAAGGAGAATGGTCACTTTCCTCAAGAAGCTCACCATCTAATGGGGACAAGAAAAAGATGATTATAAAACAATGTGATTACTATATATGCTTCAAGTCTTCTGGGAGCACAGGAAAAGGACACATAGATACCTTAGATCGGAGGCGGGAAGGTAGGGAATATGCCAAGATTCAGGGCCATCTTGTTGGAAGACATGTGGTCTGAAGCAGATCTTAAAAGATCAGCAGGA
>NW_006795376.1:2045747-2047392 GCF_000442215.2 Lipotes vexillifer
AAATGGGTGAATAGGGTGGGGACTGGGAAGACAGGAATTCCAGAAATAACATCAGAAAGAAAGGCAAAAATAGTACACAGTATGTGAGAAATTTTTAAAAAGAGCAGAAAGTGTAAAATAAGCAGAGGTGACAGATGAAGCTGGAGAGGCTCACAGGGGTCAGACCACGGAGGAATTTGTGTGTCACTTTTGGAAATCTCATTTTTTTTTTTTTTGTTTTTTTGTTTTTTTGCGGTACGCGGGCCTCTCACTGTTGTGGCCTCTCCCGTTGCGGAGCAAAGGCTTCGGATGCGCAGGCTCAGCGGCCATGGCTCACGGGCCCAGCCGCTCCGCGGCATGTGGGATCTTCCCGGACCGGGGCACGAACCCGTGTCCCCTGCATCGGCAGGCGGCCTCTTAACCACTGCGCCACCAGGGAAGGCCTGGAAATCTCATTCTTGATCACAGAGGTGACGGAGCAGCAGTGAAGGGAGGCTGGAGGAGTGTCAGGGTCAGGTTCACATTTAGCTGCATCATGTTAGTAGTCCTGTGGAAGACGGATTAGGGAGGGCGGGCGGTGTCCAGAACTGGAAACAGGGAGGGCAGTGAGGAGGCGGCGCGGCAGTGAGGAGGTAGAGCAGGAGGAACAGGGATGGAGCAGAGAGTCTGCGTTGTAGAAATACTGGGGAGGTAAAGTAGGCGGCAAAGCTTTCAATGCTGCCTGTATATTGGATACACAAGAAAGAGTCAAGGATGATCTTGGAGTTTTCATTTTGTTGACCAAGGTGATGGAGATACTACAGAAAGAAGCTAATGGTTTAGGGAAGAGAGGGCCATTTGAACTCTGCACAGGTTGAGGTTAAATTGTCTGAGGGAGAATCCAGGTGGTGCCATCTTGCTGGAAGTTGGTCTAAAGGTTTGGAGCACAGAGAAGCATGCACTGGAGATATGTGTTTTCAAGTCATGAGTATGTAGGTAGGGGTTGAAATCATGAAAGTGGATGATGTAACTCAAAGCAAATGTATAGAAGAAACAGAAGAGTGGTGCAAGGAAAGAAGCCCAGAGAACCCAACCCTGGATGAAGGCGGGGGCAGAGGAAGACTAGCACAGTAAGGACTCAGGGAAGGGGTGGACGGAGAGCTACCGTGAAAGAAAAAGACATCTCTGACAGCTGCTAGTTGGCCTGGCAACCAATAGCTAGACTATGACGATCCAATGCCGAGCATAACTAATTTCACAGACTATTAACACCAGACAAGGTTACTCTGTAATTGTGGTAGCACAAGACAAAAACAAGACCACTCCATAATTAGATTTGAATGCAGAAAAAACAAAAACACCGTGCAATTCTTCTTGACATAATGTAACTCAGAACAAAACACCCACTTCCTTGAATCCTCTTCAAAATCACCCAATAGAAGCCTAAATCTTATTACTAGCCCCCCAACACCCTCTCACTGAGACATCCTCATGGGGTACAACCTCCCTAGCTGCAGTGAGTCAGTAAATCTAACTTTATTTGACTATCAGTGTGTTCCTGGTGGTCTTTGGCACTGGAATTTAACATCTTTTTTTTTTTTTTTTTTTTGGTCCACGGGCCTCTCACTGTTGTGGCCTCTCCTGTTGCGGAGCATAGGCTCCAGACGCACAGGCTCAGCGGCCATGG
>NW_006795376.1:2047406-2089359 GCF_000442215.2 Lipotes vexillifer
TGGTCCACGGGCCTCTCACTGTTGTGGCCTCTCCCGTTGCAGAGCACAGGCTCCGGACGTGCAGGCTCAGTGGCCATGGCTCACGGGCCCAGCCGCTCCGCGGCATGTAGGATCTTCCCAGACCGGGGCACAAACCCGTGTCCCCGCATCGGCAGGCGGACTCTCACCCACTGCACCACCAGGGAAGCCCCTAACGTCTTTATAGAAGCCAAGAGAGTAGAAAGCTTCATGGAGGGAGATATTTAAGTATCTATTGCCACAAAGAGGCCAATGATATCCATTGAATTTGGCAAATAGCTTACTGGTGACCTTTGTGAGAGCAGTTTTAGTAGGATATTGGGAGTAGATGCAGTGGTGTGCTCTTACTAGCTTGAGACAAATGATTATATATATTCTTCCTAAATCTGTGTTCAGTGACATCAGATTGGTAGCTGGAAATCAGCCATGGGAGAGCAGCTACCCTATAGGAATTGGCAAATACTACATGTCAAGGATTTTTTTTTTTCTTCAGAGAGTTGGTTGTTAAACTTTGGCCATCACATCACTAGGTAGAAGGAAAATTACAGTTGGCTGAGGAAGGAAAATGGAGAGAGAGAGAGTAGTGATTATTAAAAGGTTGCATAAGCCAGGGAGAAGAGATTGGATGAGGATTAGAGGGGAAATACAGGGTCAGCAAGAAGCGGAACCCAGACTACCTGATTTTCTGTTCAGTGCTTGTTTTACTATCACCTCTTTACCGCACTGCTGTCAATTTGGTTTACTAGTGAGAACGTGACAACTTACACGGGGGTCATTTCACTACAACTTGGGAGAGAACTGGCAGTGGTTTGGATGCTTTTGAGGGCAAGGAGAGGAGAGAAAGAAGGAAACTTCTGGAGGAATATCTCCCAAACTCTAATGAGTGGCTGTTATAAACAGTACTGTCTCTGGTGTCAAACTGGGTGGTGTGTGGTTTTGCCACTCAGGGACTGTGTGGTTTTGAGCAAGCTGCTTAACTTCTTTGTGCCCCACTCTTATCATCTATATGCAGGCGATAGTGGTACACACCTCATAGGGTGGGTGTGAAACACTTACTGGCACATAGCAAACTCCCAGCAAATGTGAGTCAGCTATTATAATTACTGTTACTTTTTCTGGACAGGAGGGTAAAACAACTAAAAATTTTCAGTTTAAAATGATATATTTATGTTTTTTTGTTTATAACACTCATTGCTTTTATAACCATAAAACCCCCAGATTTATAAGAATAGAAACTTTTTTCGGGAACAATTTACGTTGTTGAGTGTTCTGCAATCCATATATTGTCCAGTAGGGGGCGCTATTTAACCATCTGCTATCCACTATAAGCCATCGTTTCAGGAATATGGCTGGATGAATGATTGCATTGTCTATGGTAATGATTTACTGTTAATATTCATACATAGAATTTGCCCCTTACAAACATGAAAAGCCCCATTTCCAGCCCTATTAAAATGGAAAACCTATGTGAAAATCATCATCATCATAATCATCATCACCAACACTTTTGTTGCAGCTTACTATGTGTGGGCATTATCCTGAGCATTTTACATATATTAGCTCTTTTGATACTTATTACAATGCTGTGGGGTGGGCACCATCCATTCTATAGATGAGGAGACTGAGGCACAGAGAAGTTAAGTGGCCCAACGTCACACAGCTAGTATGAGAAATGATCTGAACCCGAGCTATCTGGTTCCGCAATCTGGGAATCATGTGTGAGGTATGTTATTGTTGGAACCCAACCAGGGTCAGTTTGTGTCTCTTCCATAAATTCTGAAGAGTTACTTTCCTTGCTTTCACTTCAGCATTAATGAGCTCTATTCCTCAAATCTACTGAAACAAGACAAAGAAATCATATCTCGTCCAAAATTATCTGAAGATGTTAAGACACCAGTGAAACTCTCAATTTGTTTGAAATCACTTTGCCCGCAATCAGTACTTTATTTGATTTGTAAGAATATGATTTTTTGTCACAAATGTATTATACAGCTAATAAAACAAATATTTTCATTACTTTTGAAAACTGAGAGCATTTTCTTCACACAGTCTACACCGTATGCAGTTAACTCTCGGCAGAATAGCCCCTCGTGCTACTTAAAAAAAAAAAAATTAATTTTTTGGGCTGTGTTGGGTCTTCGTTGTTGCACGCGGGCTTTCTCTAGTTGCAGGCAGCAGGGGCAACTCTTTGTTGCGGTGCGCGGGCTTCTCACTGAGGTGGCTTCTCTTGTTGCGGAGAATGGGGTCTAGGCACGCAGGCTTCAGTAGTTGCAGCACGTGAGCTCAGTAGTTGTGGCTCACGGGCTCTGGAGCGCAAGCTCAGTAGTTGTGGTGCACGGGCTTAATTGCTCCGCGGCATGTGGGATCTTCCCGGACCAGGAACCCGTGTCCCCTGCATTGGCAGGTGGATTCCTAACCACTGCACTACCAGGGAAGCCCCTTTGTGCTACTTTTGAAAGTGAAAATTTTTGCTTTTAATGAAAATATGTGAAGCTGTTTTATGTAAAATGAAGGCTGGAGAAATTATTTCAGGTGGTTTCAGACACTAACTTTCTCAGTAATTTTATTTTATTCATCCTCAAAAATTGCCAGAGAACTGCATAACACAAGATATAGTATTTTGTTTCTATTGAGAATACCAAACTGAAATATAGGAGACTAAATTTTAAACACTGCTAAATATTTCCCACTTCTTTTATTTTAAATTAATGGAAAAAGTAAGGGATTCACATCTGAGAAATGCAAATCTAAACCCACAGTGAGATATTTCCTCATGCCTGTCAGAATGGCTATCAACAAAAAGACCACAGATAACAAATGTTTGTGAGGATGTGCAGAAAAGGGAACCCTCCTACACTGTTGGTGGAAAAGTAAATTGGTGTAGCCACTATGGAAAACAGTATGGAGGTTCCTCAAAAAACTAAAAATAGACCTATCATATGAACCGGCAATTCCGCTCCTGGGAATATATCTGAAGAAAAGGAAAACACTAATTCAAAAAGATACATGCACCCCAATGTTCACTGCAGCGTTATTTACAATATCCAAGATACGAAAGCAACGTAGTGTCCATGAACAGATGAATGAATAAAGATGTGGGGTGTATATATATATATATATATATATATATATATATATATATATATATATATATACACACACACACACACACACACACACACAAGAATATATTTATATATATATATATATATATATATATATATATAATATTAAAAAAGAATGAAATTTTGCCATTTGTAACAATATGGATGAACTTGGAGGGTATTATGCTTAGTGAAATATGTCAGAGAAAGACAAAGACTATATAACTTACATGTGGAATCTAAAAAAATAAAACGAAAGAATAAAACAAAACAGAAAGACTCACAGATATAGAGAACCAACTAGTGGTTACCAGCGGGAAGAGGGAAGGGGGAGGGGCAAGATAGGGGTAGTGGATTAAGAGGTGCAAACTTCTATGTATAAAATAAATAAGCTACAAGGATATATTGTACAGCACAGGGAATGTAGCCAATATTTTACAGTAATTTTAAATGGAATATAATCTATAAATATAATGAATCACTATGCTGTACACCTGAAACTAACAGAATATTGTAAATCTCCAATTAAATAAAAAGGAAAAGTGATTCAGAAGAAATCTTTGCAAGTACAAGGTAAGATATGACCCTCATTGGATATTCTTCATGCTTTGCCCAAGGCCATGGCGGTGTGGACACTGAGAACTCGTTTCTCCTCAGTCCCCCTCCCATCCACACCAGAGGAGTCATGGTGGTGACAGAAGCAGGGCCAGGACACAGGAGGTGGGGCTTTAGGTGCTGGTTGCATGCTGACATGACATATGATTTTTATTTGGAGAAACCTCAAAACAGGAAATGAAAAGGGTAGATGCAGCGGGATGTAAATAGGTAAGAGATTTGTGGGAGGGAGTGGACCGTGGCAAAGAGGACCTGAATTTATCTGGAGAAGCCGGGTGAAGCGCTTCTAGGACAGAAGTGAGCATTTGTTAATTTCAGTGTGTTCACGCATAAAATGTTTATTGTGTCCCCCTTGAGACCCAGACACCAGGGATACACAGATTAATAAAACATGGTCTTTCTGTCAAAGAGTTGGCACCCGAGTGGGGAAGGTGGGGATGTAAGCAGTGAAGAGTCTGAAGCAGCCATGGTACAAGGTCCAAAGGTGGACCCCAGAAGGAATCGTCCAGCCCTGCGGGGGAGGGTCAGGGACCGGCTCCTGGGCTCGGTACACGCGCTTAGAGTGCGGCAATGACCCCTGTCCAATGCGAACACTCATCTCAAATGGCTGGAAACTTAAATATCGTATTGTTGAAAATCAAATCGTGATCCGACTTCAGGGGTTAAATATTTAATTGGTGATGCGCAGATTAAAATGTGTACACGTTGAAGCACTGAGAAGAAAAGCACTGGATGCGAGAGGACCAAGTGAGAGGGAAACGAGGCAGTGGGTCCCCGCGGCTCCAGGTCTCTCCGGGCAGGGTAAGCTCACACACACCCAGTGTAACCCGACCCCGACCCCTCCTCCCCCGCGCGCGCCCGGGCCCGCCGGCCGGGCAGGTCCAGGCGGTGCGCTCTGAGTCACCGGAATCTAGGTGGGGCGGGCGCCTCGCCCCCGCGGCCAGCCCCGAGCCGCGTCCTCCAGGAGCCGCCTCCCCGCGGCCTCCTCCCTTTTGTCGCGCGGCCGGCGCTCTAGGGTCACTCTCCGCCGGCGTCCGAGCCCCACGCGCCCCTCTCCTCTCCACCACCGCCGTCGAGATGCTGGCCTGCGGCCTGGCCTGCGAGCGCTGCAGGTGGATCCTGCCCCTGCTCCTGTTCAGCGCTATCATTTTCGACATCATCGCGTTGGCCGGCCGCGGATGGCTGCAGTTGAACGGTACCGACCAGGAGTCCTCGCTGTGGTGGCGGTGTACCAACGCGAACAACTGCGAAAGCCTCATGGACTTTGGTGAGTGCCGCCGCCTCCGTGAAGTCCTCCGGACGGCTGCTGGGCGAGCGCCGGCGCCCTGGGAGTGCGGAAGTCGCCCTATGAGAATGGACTAAACAGGGTCGAGAAGGGACTGAACAGGGTCGGGGGTAATGGGTGATTCGACAAATATCTCTTTAGAGCCTAGGTTCGTACATCCGACCCGAACAGAATAAAGCAGTAGCAGCTTTCCGTGTCCAAAACCAGGCTCGACACTGGAAGAAAATGGCCCTAGTTCAAACTACGTTTATTCATAGGGTCTGTCGGTACAGCAAAAGATGATTTCAGCCATTTGAAAAGGGTTTGATGAGTAAATGTAATGAACAAAGTGTGTTTTCTTGGAGACCTACTGAAATTTCTTCCCATTCCGCCACCTATTTTATATTTTAAAATATGAAATATGCCTTATATTTTAAAATGTAAGTATTTAAAATGCGTACCTTCCCTAATGTATTATTCGTTTAACTTGAACTAAGTGAGAGCAGCTCTTCTTCCTTCAAAAAAGCCCTTTAAATCAAAGTTTCAGCAGAGGGAAGATTTCAGTAGATACTGCAGTGTTTAATGCTTCAGGCTAATTCTTGTTAGAGGGAGTGTCTTTTGGGCTTAGGCCTGGCATTGCTGTGTAGAAAACTTTATTTTAATCTGATTTGAAATCTAAAAAGCAAACACATTTTCTGCACCAGTGAAATGAAGCAGAGTTGACAACTTAATATATTGCAGATAGAGTATTTTATTTTTCCAGCGTGGAGGAAGCCTCAGGGACTACCTGTTACTATTACGCGGGACTGGAGAGGAGCTTGCTCTGGGCCGGTACCACCCCCTGCTTTCTCGTAGAGGGGAAGAACAGCCGGAGTCTATCGTGATTAGCATTGTGTGAGGGGTCCAGGAGAGGAGGGTTTAAGTATGAGGATAATCAGAAGCTTAAAGTCAACTACTACTGAATGGAGCCTTACCAACTGAGTTTAATAGTTTAAAACTGAGAAAGAAGGCTACCCTGCTTTTTTTCCCCATTCTCTGCTAGGATCTTTGATTTGCCCCGCACCTCCAAAGTGGCCCAGGGGCTTCAAACCAAACTCTGTTCATTTCTGCGACCCTGTATCAGGGGCTTGGTGCTTTATCTTATCTACTGTGGAATTATTTGGAAGTTCTCCCCCAAAATTTACCCCCCAAAGGAGGCATGGTTCTCCTTAGCAGGTAATAAAATGTAAAGACTAAATGGAATTCCTACTTTCCTTAAAGTCTGTGTTTTTCCTCTCTTAAAGCACAAACAGCACACCTGCCAGGGTTTGTATTACCCCAAGTCTTTTAGGTTTTCGAAGGGAATTAATTTCTTTGAAATAATATGTCTCTATCTTCTGGTTAAAATGCAGCAGAGTTCAGTAACTTATAGGGGATTTAATAGACTTGCTTAAAACAGGTGTGTTTTTAAACAGACTTTGATAATCGTATCTCACTGCAAAGACTAATACAGACCCAAAGAATATTCAGCGATCCTGGGCATATGAATTAAGAAGGTTAGTGTGCCGTGGGGAGAAGGGTGCAGGCAGAGCCTAGATCAGCACTATTGCTGGGACATGATCTGGCCTGCACAGCTCTGGCTGTGACCACAGCCCTCTTGTGAAAAATGCACAATGCAGTTTTTATTTTTCTTGATTTGCAGGATGAACTCACCTTCCTAGGGTGTGGCTCTTCTAACCTCAGGCTGATAGAGTGCTTTGATATAGAAGGGAGTAAGCAGGTTTTGTTTCTGTTTTCTAATTTTTCTAATTTTTTAATTAGACAGGAGTCTAAAGCATTAACTTTTTTTAATTGTAGAGAAAAGACAGATCCAGTCAGTGTACAGTTGATGTTTCAATTTGATATAGAAATTGGTCTTTAGAAAAGTTCGGTTTTCCAAGTGAGCCTTGAGGAATCTAGTACTGCCTTTGTAATGCAGCAAGAATGATTTTCATAAGTGGTCGGTGACTTTCACATTCCAATTTGGTTATTCTGGTGACCTTTGCAAAGAAAATCAAGTGCCAAGAATGTGTTAGACGTGGCTTTTGCTCAAGCCCTAGAATCAAATCATGAATCTAGCACCCACTGTCATTAGGTGACCTTGGGAAGAAGGGTCTCCTGCCATGGACTGTTGGCTAGTTTTGCCTCACAGGTGTAGAAATTGTGTATTCCTATCCCGTAGGTTGATTATCTAGGCGTCTCTGAACTTTTGAGATTTTCAGATAGCTGCAGTTAGGCCTTGCCAAAAACAATATGTTCACATGAGGTCATATTTTATCTAAAATACAGTAAGCAGTTTACACATACTCCCACGTATGTACAAACACAACAAGGAATAAGGTAGATGGCTCTAATTAAAGTGATATCTCAATATTGAGAATTAAGTGTGTATAATCACTTTTTAAAAAATTCTTGCTATGTGCTAGAAAATAAACCTTGTGATTTACCACTGTAAACTACAGTATTAAGAAAGTATACCTGTTTATTACAAAGTGCTTCACTATCTCTTTTATTTGCTGACATTTGTAACAATATGTTCATTTTGCTGGCAGGCATCAGCAATAATACTAAATAATAGAGACTTTTTAAATAAAGGTAAATAGTTCCATAGAATTATGTAAAAAGCAGAATGTTATATTCTTCACTGTCATTAACGTTTTTTTAAAGAATTTCAGATGACCATATCACCTCATTTTTCCTCATCAATGAATCAAATTAAACACTAAATATTTTCTTTTACATAATAGTAACAACTAAATAAATACAAATTCTTGTTTGAATTTTTAAAAAAGTCATGGTTTCTAGCCCTCAAAATTGGAAAAGAAAACTCTAGATTTAAACATTGAAATGATCATTCAAATTTCGTGTATAAAGAAAATGCAAAGTTAGGACTTCCCTGGTGGCACAGTGGTTAAGAATCCGCCTGCCAATGCAGGGCACACGGGTTCAAGCTCTGGTCCGGGAAGATCCCACATGCCGCGGAGGAACTAAGCCCGTGGGCCACAACTACGGAAGCCTGCGTGCCTAGAGCCTGTGCTCCACAGCAAGAGAAGCCACGGCAATGAGAAGCCCGCGTACTGCCACTAGAGAGAAAGCCTGCGCACAGCAACGAAGACCCAACGCAGCCAAAAATAAAGAAAGAAAGAAATAAAAGAAAATGCTAAATTAAATTTGAATCCATTTTCACAGACAGTATTTTTGCACTCCTGGCACCTTCTTTTACAGTTTTAAGAAAGAGTACATCAGGAGGATATTTTCAGCATCAGAGATGTAGATTTCAAGTCCTAAGCAAACTCCGACTTGTCAGGGTAGAGACTAATGAAGATAAGTTTATGCATAAATTACAGGGACAGCTGAGATGAATTTATGCTCCAAGAATGACGGCGGGGAGTCTGTGGCAGCATTGGAGAGCCTTTGCCTTGGATCTGAACTCAGAAGTGTAGAGCCTCATTTTTACCAAAGATACCACATTGAATGTTTTTTACATGAAATCAGCCTTGGATAAGTCAAAGAATCAGGTTAATACAGGAAATATTTTTAGATCATCTAGCCCTATGGTTCTTAAATGTACGAGAAATGAGAAAAATATCAGTAAGTATGAAGTTAATAGTTTTACATTAGCCTAAATTCAACTTAAAGGATTTCATTTTGAGATTATGTTCTTGTGGCTTTTTTGCAGAGGGGCAGGGTCAGGTATTCAAATGCTCTTATTTTATGAAATTAGGCATTAGTAGATAGATTAATCTTTGCGGGCATGTGTTCACATTCGTACATAGTAAAACAAAAAGTTGGACACTCTCAATTGATTTTCATAATTAAAAAAAATATATGTTGATTTATAAAATCTAGACGTCTAGGAACCAGTCATCTTGATCAGTTTACTCCACATTTGCTGCGCTTAGCACTACCAGAGAGCCTCAATTCCTGATTTGTCTTTTCTCCTTGTAAATGGCCAGAGACTCCTAGACTATTAGATCTAGGAGGGATGAATAGTGCGCCTACTCAAGCTTTCTCCAAAGCCCACCTATCAGCATCGCCCGTGGCTGATCTAAGCTTCTTCCCGTTGTTCAGCATCTTAACTCAATTTTCTCCACGATGCCATTTGTTTAAAAGTACGTCTCTTACACCGACAAGAGGTGAAATGTGCTTCTCTGTAAATTCTTCTTTCCAGTCTTCTTCCAACGGACAGATTTTCAAACATTTGAGGGTAGATTCCAAATTTGCTGCTAGTTATTTTGTCTGAGTTCACACAGAATTTCCTGTATTTTCCCATCTTCCCATGTAGGATGGTTTCCCCACTCAGACTTTCAAAGAAGGCCATAAAGGGGTAAAGTTCCATAAAAACCAATGGGAAAGGGTTATCATCTGGCTCAGTTTCAGAGGAAAATGTAGAGCATGTAAAGAATCTCACACCTACTGTGGAATTTCTCCCCAGAGACCCCGGCATCATTCTTCCTTTAAGCCATTCCTTTCCTGCCCTCCAAACCTTCTGCAGAATCATTCTTCCTGTGTCGATTTTTTTTGGAGGCTTTTCTGAGTCATCCTCCAGATTTTTGCTACTCGTGTGTTACAGACCAGCAGCATCAGTATTATCTGGGAGGTTACTGGATATTCAGCATCTCAGGCCCCACCTACTGAATTGGAATTTTAACAAGGTCCCCAGGTGATTCGTAAGCACTTTTAAGTTTCAGAAGCACTGGCCTGTATTACTGCAGATCTCCTCATTGACTCTGCAACAGTCTTTTTGAATATATCATCTACCCATGTTTATATTTATTTGTAGATAGCGGAGTATAATTGCTTTACAATTGTGTGTTAGTTTCTGCTTTATAACAAAGTGAATCAGCTATACATATACGTATAGCCCCATATCTCCTCCCTCTTGCATCTCCCTCCCATCCTCCCTATCCCACCCCTCTAGGTGGTCACAAGATAGCATCGTTTTTATTTTTTCAATTATGGTCTTGTCCAGTTTTCAGTTCTGCTTGTGTATGACATAAAGAACTTTATAGAAACAATAGGAAGGAATCTGACAAAATCTTGTATTCACTGGGTAGGGCTTTCCGTATTGTTCATAGATGAATCCTTTGTTCTGGAAAGGAACCATCCTCTTGTTGGGTGACAATTTGGAATCTGCAGGGCACTGAGTAAAGGGCTAGGCCACAGACTGTTTTGGTCAATGTTTGGTGCCCACATGTAAAACTACTGAAGAATGCAGCAAATCCATTAAAAGAAATACTAATTTGGGGTGAAAAAGTAATGACAGTCTCCAAAATATCACCCAAGATATAGCAGTAGTGCTCTCCTTGTCTTAAAAGTTTTTTATTTTTTATTTTCACAAACTTAACTTTGATTTATGGTTTCTAGCTTGATATTCAAGGTATTTATTTATTTTTACTTTTTCTTTCTTTTTTTTTTTTTTGCGGTATGCGGGCCTCTCACTGTCGTGGCCTCTCCCGTTGCGGAGCACAGGCTCCGGACGCGCAGGCTCAGCGGCCATGGCTCACGGGCCCAGCCGCTCCGCGGCACGTGGGATCCTCCTGGACCGGGGCACGAACCCGTGTCCCCTGCATCGGCAGGCGGACTCTCAACCACTGCACCACCAGGGAAGCCCTATTTTTACTTTTATTGCTCTTTTCTTATCAGTCGATCTTACTGGTCTTTTCCCAGCTGTATTTGCCTTGTAACATCATGTTTTAGTATATAATCTCTGGAAAAACGTATAGCATTATCCCTCATACAGAAAACTTAAAAACATTTTTTAGAAAAAACTCAGAATTTCATTAGTAACCAGTGAATGGTTTCCATGTTGTTGACTTAATGTTGAATCTTTGCAAGCAATAGCAAAATCTGATAAGCCATTCATTACCTAAATGGATCTTTAATGAATCTTATCTAAAAGTGGATTTATAATGTTGCTGGTTTCTTTGATAACATAAATTTCTTCAAGTGGTACTTAGAAAATAAACTTAGGACAGAATAAATTATATATATATATGAAACACCAAATTTATCTTCCCTTAAGGAAACAAAACAAAAACAACATTCCTGTGCAGAAACTCTGTTTACCTGCAGTGCAGCATGCTTTTGTGGTCTCAATTCAGAGAAAGATAATTGACAATGACAATCCTTCCCCAATCCCCTACACACACACACACACACACACACACACACACACACACACACACACACACATTCTGCTTATTTGAATTTAATGATAGTATTTAATTGAATTTAATGATTGGCAGTAACCATGAAAAAAATCTATAGAAATGAGACTATAATTGACAGTTGGTCACATACTGAAAGTTACGTGCTCTTTTTTGGCAGTGCTGCAATCTGTTTTTATAAGGAGGTTAATCATCTATCTTAGTTGTTCTCAGATTTTAGTATGGATGTAAGAAATACCAGTAAAATGCGGATTAGGAAAGGCAGAAATCTAGTGTATAAAATATTAATGAAGGACAGACTTGTCTTCAGAATAGATGAAGATGGACTGTCTTCAAAGAACTGAGGACCATCTTTTGATGTTGAATCATGAAAAAAGTAGCTTCAAGATAAGTTTTAAAAATTGATGTTTTTCCATTGAGGCTGGTAAATAGGGTACAATTTAGACCAAGGTATAATATAAAAATATATAGTTCCCAAAGGGTTGGGTAAATTTATAGATATTAGACTCATTCTGGGTGATTAAGGGAGACCAAAGGCACTTAGCCTACAGATTTATCTTAAGTTTTCAAAATGTATGTCATGGAGAATTGCCATGTTGTTAGTCTACCTGGCTGTTGGTTCCCTTCTCAGGCAGAATATTGGGCTGGGAGGACCCTGCTCAGACCTGGTAGGATCCATCTCATCATCTTACAACAAAATAGTCATTGACATGAGACAGCAGATTACCTTCCTTATTATCCATCAGTCAGGACCTTCAAAAACATGTCAAGATTTGTATCTTTTTTTTTTTTTAGTTGATACCTCATTGTAATTTTTTTGTTTTACATCTTTATTGGAGTATAATTGCTTTACAATGGTGTGTTAGTTTCTGCTTTACAACAAAGTGAATCCGTTATACATATACATATGTTCGCATATCTCTTCCCTCTTGCGTCTCCCTCCCTCCCACCCTCCCTATCCCACCCCTCCAGGCGGTCACAAAGCACCGAGCTGATCTCCCTGTGCTATGCGGCTGCTTCCCACTAGCTATCTACCTTACGTTTGGTAGTGTATGTATGTCCATGCCTCTCTCTCGCTTTGTCACAGCTTACCCCTCCCCCTCCCCATATCCTCAAGTCCATTCTCTAGTAGGTCTGTGTCTTTATTCCTGTCTTACCCCTAGGTTCTTCATGACATTTTTTTTTCTTAAATTCCATATATATGTGTTAGCATATGGTATTTGTCTTTCTCTTTCTGACTTACTTCACTCTGTATGACAGACTCTATGTCTATCCACCTCATTACAAATATATTTGTCTTTCTTTCTGACTTACTTCACTCTGTATGACAGACTCTATGTCTATCCACCTCATTACAAATAGCTCAATTTCGTTTCTTTTTATGGCTGAGTAATATTCCATTGTATATATGTGCCACATCTTAAATGATAGTTAAGTGAATCAATGTGGGTGTTTCCACTCTCAAGGAGCAGGTTTTACACGTTTTACTTCCAAGGCAGCCTTTCTCCAGACAGACTGCTGCTTAACTTTCCATTTTGATTTTCTTTAGACTCAGCATTTTAAATAAGGAAGATGCTAATTGAGTTGATTTAACATAACATAGGAAAATTTCTTAAAATGATCTGTTTATATTTACATTCACCTGTTGGTTTTAGGTTAGGTGAATTGGCTTACTATTTCTTTTATTTAGTTCCTTTCAAGTACCTGAAACTAAATGTAAATTACACCTCAGCAGTAATGTCAGCGGAAGCGGTAATAGCAATGATCTAACTTTGTATTAATCTTCCTCAAATAAACAGGCAAAATGATTGATGTTACTCTTTATAGCAACATCATACATAATTTATTTAGCTATACTTTCAAAACCTTAATCTGTGATTGTCAAAGTTTGATTACTAAATATGTTCCCTGTTAGGATGCTTCTCCTGTTTTTATTGAAAACTCACATTCTGCTATACAACTGATCTTCACTGTTTGCATTCCTCTGTATGGCTTATATAGTTGTGTTGCCTTTTCACTGAACAGTTTCAAACATGTGAACTCACCTTAAAAGGAAAACTCAGTGTCTGCTTATTGGAATTTTTTTTTTTTTTTTTTTTTTTTTTTGCGGTATGCGGGCCTCTCACTGTTGTGGCCTCTCCCTTTGCGGCGGAGCACAGGCTTCGGATGTGCAGGCTCAGCGGCCATGGCTCACGGGCCCAGCCTCTCCACGGCATGTGGGATCTTCCCGGACCGGGGCATGAACCCGTGTCCCCTGCATCGGCAGGCGGACTCTCAACCACTGCGCTACCAGGGAAGCCCTGCTTATTGGAATTTAATGATTGTATTTAATTGAATTTAATGATTGGCAGTAACCATGAAAAAATCTACAGACATGAGACTGTAATTGACAGTGGGTCACATACTGAGTTACATGCTCCAGCTATTTTTATAAGAAGATTAATCATCTCTCTTAGTTGTTCTCAAACTTTAGTATAAATGTAAGAAATACCAGTAAAATGCAGATTCCTTTCCAACTCTGATTCAGTATGTCTGGAGGGATGCATAGGAATCCATACTTTTTTTTTTTCTTTGCGGTAGTGGGCCTCTCACTGTTGTGGCCTCTCCCGTTGTGGAGCACAGGCTCTGGACACGCAGGCTCAGCGGCCATGGCTCACGGGCCCAGCCGCTCCGCGGCATGTGGGATCTTCCCGGACCGGGGCCCAAACCCGCGTCCCCTGCATCGGCAGGCGGACTCTCAACCACTGTGCCACCAGGGAAGCCCGGAATCCATACTTTTTATAAGCACCACTGATGATTTTGAGTCAGTGGTTTATGGGCTAGACTTCAAGATGGTCTGATTAATTAATGTTCTTTCCAAAGCATGGTCCCTTTTCTCTGGAAAGTTACCTTACTCGAAGGACAAGGCAAAAGTGAGAAAAGAGACTTACTCAATCTCACATTTTGGCTTTATCCATGTCTATTTTGAAATAAAACATTTCTATTTTACCTTGGTCTTAACTGATCTCACGGGAAGAGAGCAAGATGTGGAGGAAAGTAACAAAAATTATAAACCAACCAACAAACAAAACACACACACACACACACACACACACACACACACACACACACAATTATAAACATATAACTAGGCCCACTCAGGTACTGCCATGACGCCATCCTGACCAGTGCCACTAAGGGGTAATTTGTGTGAAAACATGGTATTTGAGCATGTAAAAAACATTGAGCATGTGTCGTTTCCTTAATTACCTATTATACCCCAGTCATCCCTGAATCTAGATGAAGATTTGGAGGGAGTGCGGAGGCTAGAGAAGGGAACAGGGGAGCTCAGCCCAGGTTTGTCTCTAACAGTTGAAGATGTAAACATGCAGAGTGGAGAACTGAGGAAGAGTCTTCACGTGACAGTGTAGAACCTTGAGAACATTGAATAAAGTGAAAAATTGAGGTACTGGAGAAAGTCATCGGAATACATGAGGACGTTTTTGAACAGAGAGGGCTGGAGAATTAATAGCTCCATGACTTTTCACACAAGAGCTCTCATCCTCACCGTAATCTTGAAAGAAGGCATTTTAGCCTGGGTTAACAGAGGAGCAGACTGACAGTGGCTAATAGGTAATAGAGGCAGGGTATAAACGAGGGCAAGCTGGCTCCCAAGCCCTTGTTCTTTCTGCTAGTCCTTATCTTTGTCTAACACTGACCAGTCCAATGACCCCAAATTAAGTCAGGATATGTTTGCCAGCCAAGGTCGGTTAAAGCTGGAGTAAAACCAGTGCCGAGGTACACGCAGCTCTCCTTTTCAAATGCAATAAAGAGAAATAGGTTAAGGGTGCATGTTTATCCATTAATGAATGAGTGGGTAAACATAATGTGGGCTATCCATACAATAGAATAATTATTGGTCATAGAAAGGAATGCAGGGCTTCCCTGGTGGCGCGGTGGTTGAGAGTCCGCCTGCCGATGCAGGGGACACAGGTTCGTGCCCCGGTCCGGGAAGATCCCACATGCCGCGGAGCGGCTGGGCCCGTGAGCCGTGGCCGCTGGGCCTGCGCGTCCGGAGCCTGTGCTCCGCAACGGGAGAGGCCACGACAGTGAGAGGCCCGTGTACCGCAAAAAAACAAACAGACAAACAAAAAACAGAAAAGCAGCCCTAATCCATGCTGTTCCAACATGGGTGAACCTTGAAGACATTATGCTAAGTGAAAGCGTAAGACAGTCGCGAAGGCCACATAGTATATAATTCCGTTTATATGAAATGTCCAGAATAAACAAATTTATAGAGACAGAAAGTAGATCAGAAGGTGAAGGAAGCCGGGGGGAGAAGGGCACTGCTAGCGGACAGGGCGTTTCTCTTTGGGGTCATGAAAATTTTGGAATTGCAAGCGGTGATGGTTGCACAACCCTGTGAATTGAGTGAAAACTACAGAATTGTACACTTTAAATGGATGAATTTTCTAGTCTGTAAATTATATCTTAAAAAAAAAGAAAAAAGGAGTCCTGTTCTGGGTTCAGACAGTCTGGAAATCAAACTTGGCTGCCAGCTATGTGGCTATGGGCAGCTTATCTGGACTCTCAAAGGCATAGTATAATCTCACTTCTAAAATAGAAATGATAACAGAGTGTGAACCTTAAAAAGTTATTGTGAGGATTCAGGTTGCTAAGGCATGGCGGGTTCTTAGCCCAGTGCCTGGCACAGAGCGATTACTTCCTACATGTCAGTTACTACCTCTAGAGAGAAGGTTGTGTGGGAAGAGATTTTACAAATCAGTGCAGTTTGAACAATAAGAATTATTTGCTGGAATCCTTAGCTTGGGAGTCATGACTCTTCTCTTCCCACAGGGGCAGAGCAGAATGACCCAGGGCTAGAGCTGCCCATGTAGATCTTCAAACCTAGAGCTCAATTTCCACCTCATCCTTATTGTTTTTAGGGCCCATGTCAATAACTGAGAATTATTGTGCAATAAATTCTGAATACTTCACAAGTTAAAATTTAGAAATGTTGTTTGCACCTAAACTTGTTACAAAAAGCACAGCTAGCTACTTTACAATTGTTTTATTTTATATCTCTGTCTAGTCATAAGTACTATGAGTTTTCAGTAATTATTTTTGCATGGGACCAAACCTTAATATGGAACAAAGATCCTTTTAAAGGTATTTGAAACAGTTCCCGAAGAGATTGTAATTTGGATTGTTCCATAGTAAAAATGTTGTTTATTGTGGTCATGTTATAGTAGAACTTGAGTGACTTTTAAAAATATACCTGTTTATATGCCAGGTTATTAAATGAGATACAGTTTAATGTAGTTTACTTTTCATTTCGGAGGTATAAACATTTGCCCCAAAACCGAGGGGATAAGGCATTACTGCATATCAGTATGTTAATGTCCTAACTATGAATTGACTATTCTTTCCTTAAGATATGGAGATGCTTAAGTATTGTCTAAAGAAAATCTGTTCTTTCACCCAAATACAATTAGTAGAAAGAAAAAAAAACCCCATTGATGCTTTGATAAGTAATTTTTAAATTTGGCTAATTGCTGTTTCTTTCTTATAGCGTGGGGAAGGGCAGCTGCCGCCATGCTCTTCTGTGGCTTCATTATCCTGGTGATCTGTTTCATCCTGTCTTTCTTTGCCCTCTGCGGATCCCAAATGCTTGTCTTCCTGAGAATGATTGGAAGCCTCCTGGCCCTGGCTGGTAAGACTGTGCGCCAGCAATCCTTTCTTCCTATCTGCAGGGGACATCAATATAATAATGTCCACACCACAAAGAAGATCTCTGACAATACAGTTCCTGATCTGTTCTCGGAAAATGTGTCACCAAAGGCAGAAGTAACAGAGGAGAGATGTATTTTAAGAGCTGGATCCCTTTTATCCTCTGCCTGAGACAGCGTTCCATGTCCCCCATCCAAGTGAGGAAGGTTGTCACTCTACCTGCTGGTATCTCTCGTAGATGACCCTATGCTCCTGACACCCCTGTCCCGAGGGACCAGGGCTGGAAGTGCAGTGTCTCCATAGTGGTCCCAGGCTGGCCTCCCATGAGCCCCATGCCTGAGGGGACTGGAATGTCCCTGAACCATTGCACTTGTTGAAGGCGTTCTGCAGTCTTAGGATGTGGTGGGTCACAGAAGGGTTTTCTGCAGTGGGATGGGGGATCTGGGAGGGGCCAGATCTGGAATTGCCTCTTTGCAGCTTAGAGCCAGGGTTGGGGGATGGGAAACTTAGTTATGCAGCTGGGTGGGGCTTGGAGAGAACATTTATTAAGGCAATATAAGAACTAGCAAGAATCTAGAGGCAAGAATTATTTGAAATTTTAGGTGGGCACCTGGCAGTAGGGAAGTCTGCCAAAGGAGCAGGACCCCAGCCACAGAGCTGGATTTAGATGCAAATCTGGATTTCCTGAGGAGGGGAAAGAAGAAGAAGATGCTGGTAAGGGCAAAGTGAGGCGGCCATAGTCCATTTCTCAAGCTACCAACTTAGGCTCATGGAACAAAAGCCGAAGTCCAGCCACAGACCTGGGGTATAAATACAAAGTGAGCATATGGTTTTGGAAACAAGTCAGAAGCCTTGTAACTAGAGGGGTCCATAGGATCAAGCCTGAGCCTGAGTGGGACCACTGTGCACAGGGTTCCCTGAGTACAAAGAAGGTGATGGCAGGATCTAGGGCAGGATAAGTGAGGAGCAAAAAGGCCCTGGCTGGGAGGAAGGAGGTAGCCTCCGAGAACCAGCCAGTGCAGGTCTAACCATCCCCTGTACATTTAAACGTGTCTCTTGATTCAAAATAAAGTTTACTCGAGTGTTCCTCATGTTTCAAACTTTGCTTTTGGAATAATATTTTAGAATCAGAAATGGCTAGGAATCACAAAACATATGAAGAATCTTCCCCCTCCACTTTTATTTGGTGTTTTGTAGTTCAAATTTACAAGACCTTATCAGAGAAACAATTTGATGTAGCTTCCTATCACATGTCTTAGAAGACTAGGTAGATGCCTATATAAATCAGCATTAGAAATAACACTATGACATTAACGTTCATTGAAGAATCCTTTATGACCCATCAATTCCACTTCTAGGTATATATCCAAAAGAACCAAAAGCAGGGATTTGAATAGGTACTTGTATGTCCATGTTCATAGTAGCGTTATTCACAATAGCCAAAAGGTGGAAACGACCCAAGTGTTCAGCAGCAGATAAATATATAAACAAAATGTAGTCTATACATACAATGGAATATCATTCAGCCATAAAAAGGAATGAAATTTTGATGTGAGCTACAAATGGATGGACCTTGAAAACGTTATGCTGAAAGAAATAAGGTAGATACAGAAGGACGAATATTTTATGATTTCACTTGTATGAAGTACCTGGAATAGGCAAATTCACAGAGACAGAAAGTCGACTGGAGGTTACCAGCAGCCGAGGGGAGGGGGTAATGGGTACATATTGTGGATGTTGAAAATGTTTTAGGTATGGATAGTGGTGATGATTACACAACATTGTGAATGTATTTAATGCCACTGAATCGAACACTTAGCAAATGGTTAAATTGATAAATATTATGTTGAGTATATTTTACCAAAATCAAAAGAAATCCTAGTAAAACTCTTCTGTCCACCTTAACATTAAAACATTAAGATCTAGTAATTGCCATCTCTAGCTAACAGGGCTGCAGGAGTTATTGTAAAAAAAACTCGTTCTGGTGAGTTTCGATAGATAAACAGCTGAACTGTCCTGCTTAACCCCGTGTTCTCATTTTACAATTTAATTCTCCTCGTCTTCAAAGCTGGACAAGTGGAATGGGAAATGTTTAATAGAAAAATAAAAAGCCTAGAAATCTCAATACATTTTTAGTGGTAATAATGTTGAATAAGCCCTATTTGATTTTTAAGATATATTTCATAACAATTCTTTTTAATTTGATGTATATTATTGGGTTAAAATCAGAATAATTGAACACCAATACAATTTAGATTTTGTAAAAATTGATCCAAACCATTACAAGAACTTCGTGTGATGAACCAAAATGGGTAAATAACAATGTTCAACATTTATTACTAGGCATATTAGAGAAAAATGCAGAGAAGTGTTCCTTTTGTGCCATACACAATGATTTGCAGAAAATGACAAACTTAACTAGTGAGAGTTTGTTATTTAAACTAGACAGAAAGTGGGACTTCCCTCGTGGTCCAGTGGGTAAGACTCTGCACTCCCAGTGCAGGGGGCCCGGGTTTGATCCTTGGTGGGGGAACTAGATCCCACATGCATGCCGCAACTAAGAGTCCGCATGCCACAACCGAAAAAAAAAAAAAAAAAAAGATCCTGCATGCCGCAACTAAGACCTGGTGCGGCCAAAATAAATAAATAAATAAATATTTAAAAATAAATAAAGTAGACAGGAACCAGAGAAATATTTAAGATCTGCACTAAGATTGCCTTTCATAAGTTGCCAAAGAAGAACATTTTAAGTTGGGAAATAGAAGCAACAAAGCAAGATGTGGAAACATCTACAGCCTTTCTAGTAATTAAAAAAAAAAAAAAAGAAAGAAAACTAGTTAAGTGTATATCTGTGGAGCTAGTAGAAAAAAGTTAAGGTGAAAGAAAAGTGGCGGTGAGGACTGTTCACTCCCTGACATACTCCTGGGAGCTCAGCCAGCTGATCCCTCTTTGTGAAGAGTAGCATCTGAATGTCACAGAGCTAAAATCTGCTTATACCCAGAGTCATGGCAATGCACATACTAAATACTAGGTAAAAAATGCATAGCATAGCATGTGTATACTCATTAGAGCTTTATAGAATTATGCATGTTCGTTGAAAAAGACTACAAAGTAGATTTAATAAATTCCTTTTATTTTTAAGCGGTGTAAATTGTTAATACATGATTAATAATAATTGTCATAATGTGACTCATATCAAAGAGTTTAGAAATTTTTTTGACATATGTTTTCCTTCCCGTACCTTCCCTTTCACTTGTGTTTTTTTTTTTTTTTTTTTTGCGGTACACGGGCCTCTCACTGTTGTGGCCTCTCCTGTTGCGGAGCACAGGCTCCGGACGCGCAGGCTCAGCGGCCATGGCTCACGGGCCCAGCCGCTCCGCGGCACGTGGGATCTTCCCAGACCGGGGCACGAACCCGTGTCCCCTGCATCGGCAGGCGGACTCTCAACCACTGCGCCACCAGGGAAGCACCCCTTTCCCTTTCTAAAGCACTGTGGTTATTCCCCTCTTTTGCTTCTATTTCCCCAGAGGCTGGAATGCTCTTCTTCCTCCCCTCCATCTCTTCATTTCTATTTATTCTTCAGATTCCCCCTTCCTCTGCAGGCTTTTCTGCTGATTCTCCCATTGATCATTCGCATCAATGATTCATTGTTTTATTTAGTCATTTATTTATTGAATGAATATTCCTCTATCTGTGTCTGTGTGTGCATACACACAGACATATGTATATGTACATATATGTTTCATTTTGCTAACACTGATAATATTAACTTATGTTTGGCACAGGAAAAGCAAAGATGAAAAAGTAGGCTCTCCTCTACCCTCTTGCTTCCTATTGCACACCACAATTCAGCACGTTTTACTTTAGTATACACAATGCTTACATATGTACATGAATCTCTAATTTTCTGTCTGTATTTCATATACTCAGTATTCTACTCAGTGCCAGGTATCTCTGACACACAACATTCAGTCATCTTTTTTGGCTTATGATTAACTAGACTCCCCCAGCCCCTTTTATCAGCACTATTTAGGTGGATTTAATACTTACTTTAAGGCAAAAATGTTGTGGAAGAGGAAATAATCTGTTGTTACCATGCATTCATTCATTCATACCTTCATACTTTGTATTTTTTTTTTCCTTCCTTTTAGCTGTGTTCCAGATCATCTCCCTGGTAATCTACCCTGTGAAGTATAACCAGACCTTTATCTTGGCTAACAACTCTGGTGTCCTTTACATCTATAACTGGGCCTACGGCTTTGGGTGGGCGGCCACAATTATCCTGATTGGCTGTGCCTTCTTCTTCTGTTGCCTCCCCAACTATGCAGATGACCTGCTGGGCAATGCCAAGCCCAGGTACTTCTACACATCTCCCTAAGGTGGGGAATGAGCAGAAGAACATCACTGCTGCTGAGATGGATTCCAGAGAAAGAAACTGTTTCCCCCGGAATACTCTGAACCTATGTTTGGGGCAGTGTTCATATCATTAAACTATAGTCAAAATGCTAAAATACGTTGGGAGAGAATATTTCTTAAATAGTTTTAGAGTTTCATATTCATCTTTTATCTGTGATTTGTAGAGTTAAACAAGTCTTACTTCTTTTAACTAATTACCTAATTACTAATATGCCAGTGTTTCCTTATATCTAGCCATACCATTTATATTGCATTTGTAAGAGAATATGAGAAGGAAACTTATGTAATTTATAAGGTAAAAATGAGAAGGCTTCAGAGATTTGAGTAATCTGATCAGGTTTCTGTTTTTCCCAGATGGAATGAACTGGGTCTATTAAGGACTAAGGAGAAGAGGAAAATACTGGAAAAAATTGCCAGTGACCAAATATTCTAAAAGAAATGCAAAAAATAAATATTTTTTCAAACCTTCAGCTATTTAAAGAAGCAAAGTCATTTCCTAAATGCATATCATTTGTGAGAATTTCTAATTAACATCATGAATAATTGATTTGGGGCTAAGCTTCCCGTTAACTTGATATGGCATCTAGGAAAGTATTCTTTCATAGCCAAAGCCTGTTGCAGTAGTAAGACCTCTTTAAGTAGTGAAATATTAAGATGAAATTTTCTCTTTTAAAGTGGTTTGTAGGGTTGGGGTGTGGTAAAGTGCTACTAATAATTCTGTGCTGTTTGGTGTCTATATATTCTAGACTAGGGTAGACTGGATTAAAAGATGGATTGGTCTAATTCGTCGTAACCTCTAGGTGGGATTAGGTTGTTCAGTAAACCATTAGGAGGGCCATTCCCACCACAAAAGTAACATTAAAACAGCCTAAAGAGAAGAAATGGCTTGAATTTTTTGTCTTAGGCTTGACCGGGCTCTAATCATGTAGACACAGCTTCTGATAGATTGCAGCTGTAATCAAAAACTCAAATACGGTTAAAAACCTGGTTTCCCTTGGTAAACAGATTAAAAATATCTGAGGTAAAACATGCAACGGGAGAATTCAGGGATGTGGGATTTCTCTGAATGGCAAATATGATATATCACATGGATTTTTTTTTAATATTTGTACTTATGTAATGAAAACCAATTCATTTTATGTATCAAATTATTATTTTGTAAGTTGTAAAAATAAGCAGTTGCAGTTTTCATTATGAATTTTTCCCAATAAACCAGGTGTTCTAATCTTGTATCTAGTTTGCAGTTTTTTTTGGTTTTGCTTCTCAGCCCCCTCTCCCCCACCCTACCGCCAATCTGAAGAAGGGGATTTTTTTTTTTAACATCTTTATTGGAGTATAATTGCTTTACAATGTTATGTTGGTTTCTGCTGTATAACAAAGTGAATCAGCTATACATATACATATATCTCCATATCCCCTCCCTCTTGCATCTCCCTCCCACCCTCCTTATCCCACCCCTCTAGGTGGTCACAAAGCACCGAGCTGCCCTCCCTGTGCTATGCGGCTGCTTCCCACTAGCTATCTATTTTACATTTGGTAATGTATATATGTCCATGCCACTCTCTCACTTCGTCCAAGTTTACCCTTCCCCCTCCCTGTATCCTCAAGTCCATTCTCTACACCTGTGTCTTTATTCCTGTCCTGCCCCTAGGTTCTTCAGAACCATTTTTTTTTTAGATTCCATATATATTTGTTAACATACGGTATTTGTTTTTCTCTTCCTGACTTACTTCACTCTGTATGACAGACTCTACGTCCATCCACCTCAGTACAAATAACTCAATTTCATTTCTTTCCATGGCTGAGTAATATTCCATTGAATATATGTGCCACATCTTTATCCATTCATCTGTCAATGGACACTTAGATTGCTTCCATGTCCTGGTTATTGTAAACAGTGTTGCAATGAACATTGTGGTACATGACTCTTTTTGAATTATGGTTTTCTCAGGGCCTATGCCCAGTAGTGGGATTGCTGGGTCATATGGTAGTTCTATTTTTAGTTTTTTAAGGAACGTCCATACTGCTCTCCATAGTGGCTGTATCAGTTTACATTCCCACCAGTAGTGCAGGAGGGTTCCCTTTTCTCCACACCCTCTCCAGCATTTATTGTTTACAGATTCTTTGATGATGGCCATTCTGACCAGTGTGAGGTAATACCTCATTGTAGTTCTGATTTGCATTTCTCTAATGATTAGTGATGTTGAGCATCCTTTCATGTGTTTGTTGGCAATCTGTATATCTTCTTTGGAGAAATGCCTATTTAGGTCTTCTGCCCATTTTTGGATTGGGTTGTTTGTTTTTTTGATACTGAGCTGCGTGAGCTACTTGTAAATTTTGGAGATTAATCCTTTGTCAGTTGCTTCATTTGCAAATATTTTCTCCCATTCTGAGGGTTGTCTTTTGGTCTTGTTTATGGTTTCCTTTGCTGTGCAAAAGCTTTTAAGTTTCATTAAGTCCCATTTTTTTACTTTTGTTTTTATTTCCATTTCTCTAGGAGGTGGGTCAAAAAGGATCTTGCTGTGATTTATGTCATAGAGTGTTTTGCCTATGTTTTCCTCTAAGTTTGGTAGTGTCTGGCCTTACATTTAGGTCTTTAATCCATTTTGAGTTTATTTTTGTGTATGGTGTTAGGGAGTATTCTAATTTCATTCCTTTACATGTACCTGTCCAGTTTTCCCAGCACCACTTATTGAAGAGGCTGTCTTTTCTCCATTGTATATTCTTGCCTCCTTTATCAAAGGTAAGGTGACCATATGTGCATGGGTTTATCTCTGGGCTCTCTATCCTGTTCCATTGATCTATCTTTCTGTTTTTGCGCCAGTACCATACTGTCTTGAATACTGTAGCTTTGTAGTATAGTCTGAAGTCCGGGATCCAGATTCCTCCACCTCTGTTTTTCTGTCTCAAGATTGCTTTGGCTATTCGGGGTGTTTTATGTTTCCATACAAATTGTGAAATTTTTTGTTTTAGTTCTGTGAAAAATGTCATTGGTAGTTTGATAGGAATTGCATTGAATCTGTAGATTGCTTTTCTCAGGGTCTGTGCCCAGTAGTGGGGTAGTAAGAACATTGGATAAAATGAAAAGTTGCTTTTATCAATTTCAAGTTTTAAGGGTCCTGCTCATTTTAGGTGAGCATTAAAAAAACAATTTTTGAATGAACTTTAATGGTTTCTAGTAGTCTGCTCCCTGAACTTCCTCCTCAGTGACCAATACCCAGGACACAGATATCAAACAGTATTTTTGCAGTGCTGTCACCAGAGGGACTAGACCAAGAGCTTTCTGGTAGGTCTAGACACCCGGGAACATTAGTGTGGTTTAGTTGGTGGTTCTCCTATCTTCCGTGGCACAGCTTCCTGCTTGAGATGGGATCTTCTTCCATTCAGGTCATGGGACTGCAAGCAGAGTCCCTTTACTTCTTTCCCTCTTGTCCATCTTCCATTTGCTGGTTGATCGTTCTTTTTTCCATGATGGCTCGTAGGTGAATTCTCCTCTGGTATATATAAATGTGAAGAAGGGTTGCAGAGTAGCATGGTGGGAGAAAGGATATTTCTTCTTAGTGCTTCTGTTGGCCAGTTGGTCCTTGGCAGTGACTTTTTCTTCTGTGCGTTTCAAAATTTGAGGTGAACGTTTCTCATCATAAATCCACAAGGATCTGGTCTGGGTGATTGTTTACACCAAAATTAAAACAAAAAACCCCAGGGTTTGAAGTGATCATTAACAATGTTTAAAATGCCATCTTTTAAAATAATTGCATAGCTAATTCAAGACGATAATGGATATCTAGAGATTCAGAAGCTGGGTCTCCCATTGGACATGAAAATGACTCTCAGATACAGGTCCTCTAAAGCAAGCATTTTTGTCTTTGGATTTTTTTCCCTTCCAACTCTCTTCTTTCCCTCCTAAACAAGTAACACACTAGATCCTAATGATGCACATTTAGGAAAAATACAGCTTCCTGGAATCCATGGTCTGTACTAACAGAAACATTTCTGCTGGAATGTCTGTGACAAAGACAGAGGAAGCATCATTACTTTGGTTAAAATGTTCCGCTTCTTTCAGCCTTGTTCCAGCATAGAGATCCTCCATTCCTTGTTAGTTCATGTTCATTGGGACAGAAACCTTTCTGTCATAAACAGAGCAGGAGAATTCCAGGGAATTCAGGAAAGTAATGGAGAATTTGACTGAGAAGCCATCTGGGGACTAACAATGCATTGCATGAGATTTCCCATGATTAAGCCAAGCTGGTTTCTAGCTCTGTAATTATATTGAGTCCCCAACCTTTAAACAAGCAGTTCTAGGTTCCCAAACAATTATCTCACACTCCCACTGTAAGTAGTCAGGTATGCCAAGTGCCATTTACCACTGAATGTAACAAAGAGGTAATGTGTCTAGGACTTTGAGGTCTCACACAAAGTAACTGTGGAGTGTAATTACTTTTAGCTTCAAAACCATACATTGCAGGGCTGACATTAAAGTTTGATAGGCTTTCCTTCCTTAAGAGAATCAAAACAATGGAAAAATATAGTCATAATAACCTCATTAGGTTGATTTTTGCTACAAACTCCTGATGACAGTCCTATTAATATAATAAACACAAATGCTGAATCGACTTCTTTTGTTTTCCTAGGAAGACCTGAAAAGGGCATATTTGAGTCTCATCCCATTGTTGGCTCCTGCTAGCTATGCAGGAGTTTATAGCTTGAGTGGTTTACCACCCCATGTGTTTCATAACCTCAACTGTAAAATGATTGCAATGATCCTTTTCCTTCAGAATTCTCTGATTCAGTGTGTTTGTATGTGTAGCTGCTCATTTATTAATTTACTCAAATATTGTTGGGCAAAGGAAAAATGGTAAAGTGATGCTATTTTTTTGGTGTGTTTTTTCAAGTTGATTTTCATAACTAGAGACAATGACTAACATCTTTTTAATACTGTGATGGAATTTTTTTCTTTAATTGAAAATTAAAGAATATTCCTTTCATTGGAAGATCTACTAAATAAGTGTATATAGACTCTATCATGAGCATAAGGAACCCTGAAGCCTAGAAGAAAATCTTTATATTCCACGGAGCTTCTGATTCAAGATGGTGGAATGGACACTATTTAATAATCACTTCTGACCAGGATAGAAAAAATTGTAGAATAGTAAACAAGTGCCAGAGGAAATAAATCCATAACCAAAGAGGGATATATCAGCTGACCATAGATTCTGTCAAATTTCTGGAAGATGAAAAATGAGTGACATTGTCAACATAGCACTGGAGCTGGCACCCAGAATAAACTCAAGCTGGCCATCAGGCAAGTAACAGCTGTGCTGCTTGATAAGTGCCAAAGAAGTGCCAAGCTTGACGTTGGCAGGGAAAAGTAGGACTGGGAAAGGAGGAGGGTGTAAATCAGGGGGATTAGTTAGAGGTCTGCTCCGTGAGGAGTTCACCAGTCGGCCTGGCCTCCCGTGCCCCCACCAGGCTGCCACCTGAAACTTACAGAGTGGAAGAACCCAAAGATGATGGTCATTCTTCCTAAGTAGCATGCTCTAAGTGCTTCCCATGTACTAACCCATGTAAACCTGGCCTAGACCCTGTGATATGAACTTAATTATCTTAATTGATCAGAGAAGAAATGGAAGCACAGGAATGTGAAGTAATTTTCTCAAGGTCAGACAGCTAGTAAATAACAACCACCGTGTTGCCGTACAGTTGTTTTTTTTTTTTTTGCATTACACGGGCATCTCACTGTTGCGGCTTCTCCCGTTGCGCAACACAGGCTCTGGACGCGCAGGCTCAGCGGCCATGGCTCCCGGGCCCAGCTGCTCCGCGGCATGTGGGATCTTCCCGGACCGGGGCACGAACCCGTGTGCCCTTCATCGGCAGGCGGACTCTCAACCACTGCGCCACCAGGGAAGCCTGCAGTACTGTTTGATGCAGTAGGGTATAGTCCAGTAGGTATTGATACCATAGGAGGATTCCAGGCTTCCCTCTCCTTCCATCGTGTCTGTATGGGTCTCTCAACCCCTTCTACGTCTCCATACTCCAGGGAGAGTTCTGCCTTGCCTGTGTGTTCTGGGGGCATTTTATTGTATAATGGAGAAGCATGGAGGGTCAGAGTGTAAAGGACTAGGCCCGGGTGAGGGCTGGTTCTTCAGAGAGAATTGGGGGTGAGAGAGGAAGATGAAGGAAATTAATGGGGAAGAAAAAGGGAATTAAAAAAATCTTCTAGGATCTCTGTATCTCACTGCACCATGTGTGAGAAACACAGTTCACGCTGTGTTGAGTTTTCATGGTTCGACTATCTTCTTTTGGGCACTTCTCTGTGCTTGGACCCTTACTTCCTGAGTCATGACTTCATGAACATCACAGGTAGGAGCCATTTTCCAAATCATCCCAGGGGTGTGGCTGATATTAGAGGGGCCAGTCTTTTTTTTTTCTTCAGAAACTTATTATACTACTGATAGTTTTAGGCTCTTAAATTCTCAAGTCCTATGAACAAATTATAAGACGAATATTATCATCACATTTTTAGATACAAAGACAAACATATTAACAAGTAATAGTAAAATTAGCATACAAAAGAGGGCCTATTTTGACTCTCAAGATAAGACTTTCCTAGAGGGGCCAGTCTTGATGGAGAGGGCATTGTAAAGAAAAACCCTTTCATCTTCTTTCCGAAGCACTAATTTTTAGACTTTCTAAAATGTGCTGCTTTTGATACTACAGATTACTGGTCCTAACTGGAGTATAATTTTTAAAAAACAATAGAGTCATCCATACACTGTATAGAATGCTGTGCATCTTCATTGTTGTGTAAAGGATATTTTGAAATACGTATTAAAGAAGAAAACACAGTGAACACATGATATTCACATAGAACATAAGAGTATATCAGTATAGATACACCATATCTCATCCTTTTGGCTTTTGTTACACTGAATATTCCTGATCAGAAAAAGAAATGCATGGAAGAAGGGCTCCTTTTCACTTTCCTACATCATCACCCAAGTACTGTCAGGAGAGGAAAGTGAATACATAACCCCCAGTTTTACCTTAAGTTTTTTTTTTTTTAATTTATTTTTGGTTGCATTGGGTCTTTGTTGCTGCACGCGGGCTTTCTCTAGTTGCGGCGAGGGGGGCTACTCTTTGTTGCGGTACATGGGCTTCTCATTGCAGTGGCTTCTCTTGTTGCAGAGCACGGGCTCTAGGTGCACGGGCTTCAGTAGTTGTGGCTCACGGGCTCTACAGCGCAGGCTCAGTAGTTGTGGCGCATGGGCTTAGTTGCTCCGTGGCATGTGGGATCTTCCTGGACCGGGGCTCGAACCCATGTTCCCTGCATTGGCAGGCGGATTCTTAACCACTGCACCACCAGGGAAGCCCTACCTTAAATTTTTGTACAAATGTTTAATCTGAAATATGGATTGAAATATATATAAAAAATATATAATTTTTTTAACCATAAAAATGTTTTAAATCACAAATCTATTAATTACTTAACCCTCCACCTTCAGTCCACAAACTTTCAAATAAAATAGAATGACGTGAGTGAAGCTTGTCCCATTTGGGGAAGACATTGTTTCCTTAGAGGCAATTATGTAAACTCCAACTCCTTGATTTAATTTAGGTAGAAGATACAAATAAACGTTTTTAATAGTCCTAAGACTTCATTCCCTTCCAGCGCACCGCAATGAAGAGTAACTCCCGCTCGTCACAACTAGAGAAAAGCCCGTGCGCGGCAACAAAGACCAAATGCAGCCAAAAATAAAATAAATAAATTTACAAAGTATTACCAGTAAAACCATGATAGGAATTCATACAATTTTGACATCTAAATTGGTCTGAAAAAGCGATGACTTTGAACGAGAATATTCCTACAGTTATGCAGTAAGGATGTAATTGAAACTGTGGCCAATGGTTCTGCCACCGGCAGGAGCAGGTTGCTTAGGAAGCTGGGGTGAAGAGATTCAGCGCCAGCTCTCTCTTTTGAAATCTCTTCTCTTTTCCTTGATCCTTCTGCAACAGTTATTTTTGCAACAGAGCTTTAAAAACAGGTTTCTTGGGGGCAAAAATGGCTTTATCTTATCTCTGTAGAGTGGTTTCAGATTTTAAAATTCCTGAAGACAGACCGGGCTTGGGACCCACTGGTGGATGATCAGAGCCCTTGGCTTTTGGAGATTATTCTTCAGTGAGCTTGGCTTGCCCTGTCGTTCTTCCAGTGCATTGTTCCTGGATTTCTCAATTCTGGTAAGTATCTGGGTGTGTTTTCGGGGTGTGGCAGAAATGAGTATAACACACCCGAAGTGTGGGAAGAGAAAGCCAAAATGGGAAATTAAAAGAGGTTCAGATTCTGTCCCACTAATGATGTTCCACTTGTACTATTCTGTGTTTTGCTGTAGATTTTAACAACGTACTCTCTCCAGCTGCAGAAATAAAGGAAAACTCAGAAGTGTGTGTGTGTATGTGTGTGTTTAAAGATAGTTCTCTGGTGAAGAAATGGAATCCTGTTGATTTAAATGGATAAGATTGTCTTAGTGATAATAAGTCATCAAATAATCATAATAGACAGTTGTATAATGGTTTGCTCAGCTAGTTTTTCCCATACAATGATTCAAGGGAACTAACCTGTTAGTAGCAACTGTTTTTGAATAAGTTACTTTCAAGAGGGTACTCACTTGGAAACTCTGAATTTAATCATTAAAAGTAAATTGCCGAGTGAGACTTTGAAACCAAGTTTCATGTGCAAATCCTCTGTTTCCCTGTTCTATGCTTTCTCTTCAGCGGATATTTTTAAATTGAAATGCTTCTGTGAAAATTCATATTTTCAAATTACACCTCACTCAATTCCTGGTCAAGCAACATCTCAATACCTAACCCTGTTTTAGTAACAACAACAAAAAGAAAAACTGGTTTCAGTGCAGATGTAGAAGGTTAATAAACTGAAGCGTGTATAGGAAGCCGGCATTTGCCATGATTAATTTCATGTTGACAGAATTTACCATTGGAATAATTTCCTCTTCTGAAGATGTCTAGCAGGTCAGAAATTGGGTCTCAAGACTAGAGATATCAGTGCGATAAAATGAATTCCTGGCTGACACCAAACAAACACAAACCGCTTTTGTAAATCAGCCTCCCGGCCCTCACTCTGGAGGGATCTTTCCAGTAGAGCTGTTACAACTTAGGAAAAGAACAGATGCAGCCTCCCACCAGGAGCAACCTGGGCTGGGTGCCCTCGCGCAGGACACAGCTGCACAGCCCCACCAGGGGCAGCCCTGGCTGTGGGATCAGGGCATCCCAACGCCACGGTGGAATAGCCCTCACTCCAAAGAGGAGCCCTGGTACGGATGAAAATTACTACCAGAATAGTTTTAAGAAGTCAGCCATGCCTTCTTCCATCCCCTTTGCACACCTCCCTCCCCAGATGTATCAATAACTTCTATGAGGCTCAGAAACACAGAGGCATCAGGGACTTAGTACCAGGTGAACACACTAAAGGGTAAATTCAACATCTGGAAACATCACCAGTTAAGTTGAAACTGAGTCAGATGATTTGTCTTTTTCTATCCACATGTGCTGCAAACACAGGGACCTCAAGGGAAACTATGCCATGTTAAAAAAAACAAAAAGAAAAGAAAGAAATGCTGCACTGAAGTTCCTCAGCTCAGAATGCTACATCTGCACCTCCTGACTGAGCAGGTTAACAATAAGCTTCTGGCTCTAACTGGCTAATTCCTAGCCTAATTGTCCTGGTGGGACTCTCTGAGAATCATTGGAAGAGCCGCGACTTTCACACTTGCGTAGATTGGCACTGTCCTTGTCCCACGGCAAAGGTGAGTTGTTACGGGAAAGCCCTTTCAAGCAGACAGCCCGCCTTTAGGCTTCCACCGGAGTTGTCTCAATTCAGCCTGTTTGGTACTAAGGGATTTGTGTATAAAACATGCCTAGTTGTTCATGTTCTTTTACTTGACAGGTTTTTGTTCTGAGATTAGAAAACGTTTCAGAATTTATAGCTGTGTAATCTTAGGGCTGCTTTAGGAAATGAACGAAGAATGGGGTGCTGTTAAGCCCAAGGCAGCCTGTCTTCTGTAGTTTTTCTTTTCACAGGTCATCCACGAGGAAAGCACTGTTTGCGGCCCTATGTTTTGGTAACAGAGCAGCCCAATCTTTTCCTCAACCTGGGCGGTGAGTCATCACAGCATGAGTTAGGACTGGCAGACCCGGTGTAGACAACGTCTACACGTTAAAACACAAAACTTTCAAATTAGGAGGTTGGGATTAACATACACACACTACTATATATAAAATAGATAATCAACAAGGACCTACTGTATAGCACAGGGAAGTATACTCAATATTCTGTGATAGCCTATATGGGAAAAGAATCTGAAAAAGAATGGTTATATGTATGTGTATAACTGAATCACTTTGCTGTACACCTGAAACTAACACATTGTTAATCAACTATAGTGTAATATAAAATAAAGATTAAATTAAAGAAAACACAGCGCTTTCTCCTGAAACACCTTTTTCACTGAACAAAGAAGTTTGGAAACGTGGACAAAATGAGAATCCTCAAAGAAGCTTCCAAGGCTTATATTCCATGCCAAGCTTACATGTTCAACACAGGCTTCTCCTTTGCAGGAATTAACTGATACAAATGCTTTTTTTCTTTTGAGTTCTACAAATGCCTTTAAAACTTTCGTAGGAGAAAAGTCACCATATAGAATCATGATTTAATATTCTAAGCACAAGATGAGAGGTTGATTTTCCCTAGAGAAATACATACAAAAAGCTCCAAAAAATATTTGTGTTCCAGATGTTAATAGCTATTACTAAACAAGATGCTATAGTCACGTAACTGCAGTAACATCTACGTTTTATCACTTTCTTACTATGTACCAGGCATTTATTTTTACCTTAACAACAATCCATTTAGGCAGTTACATTACTACCTCAGTTTTAGAGTTTGGGATCCAAAGGCTTAGGAGAGGTGACTGACTCCAAAGTAGATAATGGAGCCGTCATTCAAACCAGGTTGGTTTGATTCCAAAGTCCATTCTTTCAACCATACACAAATATGCTAGAGAAATACAGTGGTAAACGCAGTGTAAAGAATTTTGTCTTATTTTTTGTTTTTTATTACAATACAAATTTCAGAACTATTAAGGTGCTAAAATGAATTCTAAGTCATCAAGAGGAGCTTTTTTTTTTTTTCTTGCGGTACGCGGGCCTCTCACCACTGTGGGCTCTCCCGTTGTGGAGCACAGGCTCCGGACACGCAGGCTCAGCGGTTTCAGTGCAGATGGCTGAAACCGAGCCAGCCGTGATGGCTCACGGGCCCAGCCGCTCTGCGGCATGTGGGATCTTCCCGGACGGGGGCACGAACCCATGTCCCCTGCATCGGCAGGCGGACTCTCAGCCACTGCGCCACCAGGGAAGCCCAAGAGGAGCTTTTGACAACAGAACCCTTTGTCATGGCACACTGCCTTAGTTTGGATTCCCGAGACAAGGACTGGGGGTAAGTAGTTTATTTGGGAGGTGATCTCAGGAAGTACCAATGAAGGAATGGGCAGAGTAGAAGAGCTTAGGATAAATGACAGTCAAGCATGTGTTTATAGCCAGATCACCGACTTGGGGCTCAAGATCGCTGAGCAGCTGTGAAGAATGCACCTCAACGTAGTTCTACTGCAGGACAGGGCGGCTGGGCTATTTATCCAATGGCTGCTGTCCTTTATTGTTGATATTTGCTCTGGGGTTGAAATCCCAGCACGTTTGAGCTCTCCTGTGTGCAGGCTAAGCAAATTCCCATGGCGCCAGGCAAAGGTCTCAGGCCAAGGGGCGGAGAGACAGACATTTGGGCTGGGAAGCTGTCAGTGCGCAAGGCCACTGTCCTGTAGCTGCGGGGCCAGATGAGTGCCAAGGATACACGATGGGACATTGCCTGTTACAGTCCCCCACTCCTTGCTTTGCTCAGAGTACCCCTGCCCCACACTGAGCAGCTCTGATACTGATGCCTCAACGTAGTTGAAGGCCATGGTCTCTAAGTAGACTTATAAATGGGAAGATGAGTGAAATGAATTACAGTCCCCATAGCTTCAGCCTTTGCTGAGGCTTTAATGGATATTTTGTAACAGCAGCTGCTCCCTTCTGTGATGATCAAGGTCAATTAACACCAGTACAATAACTGATTATTGGCCTGTTGGTCTACCTACATGAGGAGCCCAAAATAACCCTTGGCAGTAGCTTTAGGTTCAGTGGAACGCTTATCATGTCCCCTGGATGAAGCACAACCCCACAAAGACGGAGACCTCGAATTCTGCCGACCCTAAAATTCCTATTACAGGGGCCATAAGTTCCCTCAAATTGAACACTGGGAGTGAAGGTACAAGGGCCTGACCCCAGCTCTGAAAGGTCTGTGAGCTGCTACCTTAGCTGAGACTATAAAAGGCCATTTTAATATCTCATCAATCTGACAGCTTCTGGGAGATTCAGTAAATCGAAAGACCAGTGGATCTCATGGTCATGTGCCCATTGTCACACCTTGGCTCCCTTAGTTTAAGGAAATATCATGCAGGATCTCATGTCAATATCTCGAAAACTCCATAAATCCTTGGATGTTGGGCTTGCAAGGGAACTGCTCTCAGGGAAGGGAAACTGAAATAAACATCAACCCTGGTAGGACGAACTACTGCCCCCTTTGGGATGGAAGGGGCTGCTGTAATCAACTTGCCTCTAAGTGGGTGGTCTATTTTTTTTGAGGGGTGGTTCATTCCACCAACCGGTCTCTCAGTCCAATATCCCCAAAGTCCATTCTTATATATGTTCCCTCAGTACCGACTGGGACGCATCAGCCAGGTCCTGCAGCTCTTTTGGTGGATAAGCCATTTCTTCCTGTAGCTTTACTTTCCTTTTCAGGATATTCTAAGACCTTAGCCTAGTCACTGCTGTAGAATCAATGAGGGAAGGAACAATGAGGAGGGCACTAGCACCGTGTGAGGCATCTGCCTCAAGAGAGGCCTTTGTATGGTTCCAGGACGTGGGAGGTTGCTTGCCTCTGCTAAGGGGAAGGGGTCCATTCTGCCAGTCTGGAGCTTTCCACCCAATGTCCAAATCCCAGGTCTTAGAGTCCAACTCTTTTCCTATCAGAGCCTGATTTTTAACATGGAAGACCTCCTAGGACTGTGCTTGCAGCTTCCGTTGTAGGTCTGTTATCCTTAGAGCAAACCCTAGACCTGATTTTCAACACAGTGTTGCCCTACAGATGCAGGAGATAAAGACCTCATTAGATGCTTCCATCGAGGACCTCTGGCTTTCACAATGTGCCACGATGAGTTGATGGTTGGTTGACCCAAGCTTTTTATTCACTTTCTTCAGTTAACAATTCTGTGGTCCTTATCACTGCTGTTGCCCCCATAGGTTATCTTTCAAGTGCTACAGGGATCATATAAGCCAGTGCTTTCTCTTCCATTCCAACCCCTCACAGGTAGCATTTCAGTAATTGTGCTCCTCTGGCGGTCAGGAGTTATCACAGCTGCAAACACCACCAACAATGCTGTTCTCGTACGGTCTGACTTGAGGGAACCAGTTGTAGGCTCCATCCTGAGAGCACTTCCCGAACCACTTTTCTTAGTTTGGTTTTCCCAGAAGGTGAGCTTGAAACATTCACCCCATTTACTTCCATTGCTTCTCACAGCCTATAGGATTAAACTGCAACTCAGTAGCATGGCTTAGAAAACCCTGCATGATCTGGCTCTGTCTGCTTTCCTAGGCTCATGTCTTGAAAGTCATTCCTCTCCGCATACATACATACACACACACACACACACACACACACACACACACACACACTCTCACTGCACATACTATCACTGCAGTGTACGTTTTGGCCATAGCTGATTTCTTGCATTTCCCTGATATCTCATTTCTCTCTGAGACCCTCCTCATTTCCTCTGCCAAGAATGACCTTTCACATACTGATTTTGTCTATCACAGACATTCCAGGATAACGGAGGTGGTTGTAAGACACTGTGAATGCACTTAATGCCACTGGATGAGACACTTAAAATGGTTAAATTTATAAATAAATTACCACCATAAAAATGTGTTTACAAAATACAAAATATGCTGGACCCCTACTCTACCAAAAAATTCCCTTGTGTCATTATTTAGCTAAAGTAGCACAGCTCCTAGGAGACCACCTCCCACAACTGAATTGGCCCTTCTTTCCGGATCTTATATTTGAGCCGATATCATCTGGTACCTTCCTATCTGTGATGGTTAATTTTGTGTATCAGCTTGACTGAGCCGTGGGGTGACCAAGTCTTTAGCTAAACATGATTCTGGCTGTGTGTGCATTCCTGGATGAGATTAACATCTGAATCAGTGGACGGAGTAAACCGGGTTGCACTCTCCAAAGTGGATGGGCCTCATCCGATGTGCTGAAGGCCTGAATAGAACAAAAAGGCTCAGCTGGAGAAAATTTACTATCTTTGCCTGACTGTCTTTAATCTGGGACACTGATCTTCTCTTGCCCTTGGGATTGCACTCAGACTAGAATATATACTGTTGGCTCTCCTAATTCTAGGCCTTCAGACTCAGACAGAAACTATACCATTGGCTCTCCTGGGCCTCCAGTTTGCCAGCTGCAGATCTCAGCCTCCAAAACTATATGGGCCAATTCCATATAATAAATTATACACATCTCCTAGTGGTTCTTTTTCTCTGGAGGACCCAAGATAATATACCGTCCCTTGCATTCTAGGCAGAATTTTCTTAAAGGAGACACATTCAAAGGCTGGAGAAAGCTCAAAGTAATCCTCCCCCAGGTTTCATCAAACTCTCTTGGACTTAATTATTTCTATTTCCCCTCCTCCTCCATAGCAACCTGACTCCTATTTTATCCCCACACCCCCCTGGGTGCAGAACTAAACAGTTTTTAATGTTTCTACAAAGCCTTGAAGAGCACCAAGAATTTCACTGATGTTCATGACCTTCCATGATGATTCGGGGGAGAGCTGGGGATGTGGTCACAGCGAAGAGCATTCAGTCATCTTAACCATTTATCCTTCCCTATCCTCTCCCTTTTGGATTCTCCCAAAAGATCCAAATTCTTCTTTCATGTTATCCAGAATTGTATCCCCCTTTCCGTGAAGCCCTGACATGAGCTAGCAGTCAAGCCCTGGACCATGTAGGCTCACCACATCACTCTTACTCCATCTCATTGCTTATCTATGAAGCAAAACAGCACAGTGATTGTGATGTCAGACATCTTTGCTCATTATTTGCTGTGTGTCATTCAACAAATATTTAATGTCTTTAAGACTCAGTTTATATATCTGTAAGTTGGGGATGATTATAATGTTTGTGACGATTAATTGAAAGAATATATGAAAAGAGTCCAGGGCTTCCCTGGTGGCACAGTGGTTAAGAATCCACCTGCCAGTGCAGGGGACACGGGTTCGAGCCCTGGTCTGGGAAGATCCCACATGCTGCAGAGCAACTAAGCCTGTGCGCCACAACTACTGAGCCTGTGTTCTACATGCCACGAGCCACAACTACTGAAGCCTGCATGCTTAGACCCCGTGCTCCGCAATGAGCGGCCCGTGCACTGCAACGAAGTGTAGCCCTTGCTTGCCGCAACTGGAGAAAGTCCACGTGCAGCAACAAAGACCCAACTCAGCCATAAATAAACAAACAAACAAACAAACAAATAAATGAGCCAGCACAGTGTCTGACACATACCAAGTGTTCAAGAAATTAGAGCTCCTGCTCTTTGTAGATAGTGTAGATGTTTTGAAAATTTTTCTAGCATTGTTTTCTCCCATAAACCTTGTTTTACTGGGGCTTTTCCTTGGGTTGAGAATAGGAATCAAGGAGGGGTAGAAATCACAGAGAAATAAAGAGGGCTGTGTATAGCATTCACCTCTTCACAGAGAGGATATAAAACACCAAAATAAAGAGGTGACTGGTCAGCTCTGAATCTCAGAGCTGACTTTCTTGAGTCTCCTGAGTTGTGAAATCAGCCTAACTGGAAGAAAAAAGGAATTTCTATATTCTAAGAATTCCCCTTACATATCAAGAGCAAAGCAGGGAGGTCTTATTACAAAGTTCTACTTTAAGCCTTAGACAGAGAGAACTTAGTATGTGATTTATGTTAAGTTCCCACTAAACAGAACAAGAAAGCCTTTTGCTAGAAAAGAGGAATTGTGGGTGGAAGTAGAGGGTAGACAGAGGCAAGTGGTCAGGTTTAAAAGTCCTACTTACCCTCTTAGGATAAAGATCTGGGTTGAGAAGAGGCATCAGGAGGGATAGAAATTACAGAGAAGTAGAGAGGGAAACTCAGAGTGAGGATCTGTGTGTGTGTGGGGGGGGAGGGGGGAGTATTTATCACGTGCCTCACTTTCCACTGAAAACTTCAGAAGGAAGCCATCTCTCTTGGCTTGCCAGGTGGCGTGGAAGGGACCCAAATCCTCTCCACCACACCCCACAAGGTTACCAGGCAGTGCTGAGGGTAGATAAAGGGGCCATCTAATTATCTGGTGTCTTCTGGGGCTAGAAAAATGGCTCACATTTATTAAGCATGTATTATATTGCAGATACTGTTCTCTGTGACTTTATATGCATTATCTCCTTTCATCTTCCTGACCACCCAACAAGGTAGACAATGTTTTTTCTTGTCACTGTTTTACGGATGAAGGAATCAAGGCATACAGAAGTTAAGTAACTTGCCTAGAATCACAGAGCTAGTAAGTGGCAGGGTTGGGACTCAACCTCAGGCTGTCCTATGCTCTCAGCCTCTCTACCACATTGCCATTTAAGAGTACAAGTATTTACACCACAAGCTAAGGACAAGGAGGGCCATGCCAGCAGCAACTAATGGCTAAGGTCTCTGAGAAACTGCACCCAAGCCTTGCTAGAACCAAGAAAACAGACGACCACTCCAAGGATGGGCCTTTGTTAAGGGAGAGAGAAGCAAATGGGGATCAATTAGGGAGATTATGATTCAGCAATCATGAAGACCACTCCTCCCCACAAGCAGGTAAATGCTCCCTGCACCCTGTTGTCTTCCTGGGAAGGGGGAGATGGATGGGAGACCCTTGAGGAAAGGATGAAACAAAGAAGTGTGAACTTTGGATAACTAAGTATTTGCCTGGAGAGGATTAAGTTCCCCTAAGAGAGACTATTAAACTAGAACAGGCTACTTTACCTTTCATTGTCAAGTTTAATTTCACCTTCCCTCACTCTCCTGCCATTACCAAAATGCAAGCTGAGATGAGTTATGGAAAATACAAGAGTTACATTTGTTTGTGAGGCACGCTTGCCTCACTCACTCACAGTGTGTAAACTGATTTTTCTGCATTACGTGTCTGTTGCACATGGTAATCTGCCAACTCCCCAAGGGCGCTGTGCATGTCTTATTTGTTTTTCATTTCGTGGTGCGTACAGGTGCAGGTCTGGTGCATACAGGTGTTCATTAGTGCCTCCTGAACAAATTAATGAATGAATCCCTTAGAGCATTTGCCTCTGTGGTCCCACAAAAAGTCACTTTAATCAACTACTGAGTCATTTGTCATCCTTGTGGATTGTCTTCATTCACTAAAGAACTGTTTTTTTTGTTACCCAGCAACAGCTGTAGCAGGGAATTCCTTGAGAAGTCATGGTTGTTAATTTTTCTGTTGCCTGCATTATCAGGGGTGTCTTAGTAAATTACTCCCTTATGCTGGGGACTTAGGTTTTTATACAATACCTTTGCTACTATCAATACATGCTATAATAAATATTTTTGTGCATTTGCATTTATCCACCAGATTTCTTTCTTTGAGAATAGATTCTTGGGGGTGGAACTGGTAGGTTATATTTTAATGAGAGCTAGTGTGGTGCTGTACAAAAGCACAGACTTTGTTAGCAAATGCAGGTAACTCTTGAACATCGCAGGGTAGATGGTGGTTAGGGGCATCCACCGTCCTCAGTCAAAAATCTGTGTATAATTTATACTCAGTCCTTTGTAACCACGTTCCTCTGTATCTGTAGTTCTGCATCCCGGATTCAACCAATGTCAGATTGTGTAGTACTGTAGTATTTACTATTGAAACAAGTCCCCCTATAAGTGGACTCACACAGTTCAAATCCCTGTTGTTGAAGGGTCCTACCTTTTTCACTGGTTACTGGCATGGCCCAAGCAATGGGTTTGGCTTCACCGACTTTCAGTTTACTTACACACAAAAGGGAAAAATATGTCACTCTCACAGGTTTGTTAAAATGATAAAATGAGGTATTCCAGTACCTGCCATAAAATAAATGCTTGATAAGTGCTTCCCTTCATCCTATAGTTCTGAAATATACTGCCGTATCGCTTCTAAGGTCTTTATGGTGCTAGCAATTCTAGGTGTCATTAAAATTTCCTCTTTGTCATGTCATTAAAAAGCATATATATATACACATACATGCACACGTGTATGTTTGTATAAAATAATTAGTATGTAATGATTAAAAAATTTCTATAAATGAATTAGAAAAAGAAAATACATAAGAAAAACAGGCAAAGAACATGAATAGGTCATTGAGAATCTGAATGGCAGAAACATAGAAAAGACAGTTAACGTCATTAATTTTTAGATAACTGATAACTAAACAATGATATGCTATTTCACACCCACTAGACTGTCAAAATCAGGAATCTTAAGTTGAAAATACTTAACTTACTCGAGAGGGTTACTTACACACTGCTCATAAACTGCTGGTAGGAGTGGGAATTGCCTCAATGATTTGGAAGAACAATGTAATATTAAGACAAGTTGAAGATATGTATATCCTATGACCAGAAAGTCAATTTCTGGCCTTATTCCCCAGAGAAACACTCAGATATGCACAGTAGGAGACAGGTAAAGACACCTCCTTTGAAAGAATTTTTATACTAGCAAAAAAATGGAAACAACTTAGATAACCATCAACTGGGGAATTAACACATTTTAAATAAATAAATGTTAAATGATGGAATACTATACAGCAGTCAAAAATTAAGGAACTAGATCTACTGGTATCACAGAGGTGAACTAAGAGTTTTATGTGAAAAATGCAGTTGCAGACTAATTCATGCATTATGAAAATATTTACAAAAGATTAAAAACCCACCAAGCATACACTATATTGTTGATGGATATTTTTGCATGTAACAAAAGCATAAAACATCGACTAGAAATATACTCAACAAATTTATGATATAACTGCCTTTAGGGAGGGTGAAAGGGAGTGAAACTGGAGGAGAATGAAACAGACTTCAGTTTGTCTGTAGTATTCTGTCTCTTTAATATATACATATAAACCTGAAGCAAAAATGACAGAATGTTAGGTTTTTTTAAAAATTGTGGTTGGTGGACACAGAGCTATATGTATTATGTTCTTTGTATGTCTCTACATACTCAAAATGTTTCCAAATAGGATATGTATTTCTATAATAGACAAAACTGAAATTTTGTTAAGCAGTTTGCAACCATTCTGCTGCTTTCACCATTTAAAAACTTGTGAGAGCCCTTCCATGACAGCACTGTAAATGCAAGAATATTGGTATCATTTATTTTTTAAACTTAATGTCTATTAACTCATTTCCAGAAACATTGCAAATATTTTCCCAAGTTTTTTTATGTCCTTCTACAAAACAAGTCAAAATGATACATATGCCGAGTTAAAAAGTCATGTAACACAGAAAGTTTATCATGAAACCAGTAGACTCCACCAATTCACTCCTCATTCTTTGTGTCCAGGCTTATGAAGCAACCATGGGAAACTGTTCTAGTTGTTTCTTCTGATATTTATCTCCAACCTTCAAAGTAATGTGCCTTTTTTCCTTAAGTTTTTAATTTTATATTGACTTCTTACTGTGGAAGATATGGATATAACTCTTTTATATCCATCCTAGTCACCCCTACACACACAGATATACACACATGCACAGGTATGTATGCACACATACAGATAATTTCTCTTCCCAATTTCCCGATGGTCTTATGTCACTATTTTGGTTATATCAATATCCATATTTTATATTATTATGACTATGTAAGGGTAGTCCTCCGTTGAGCCTCACAGTAAATGATTTTATTCCCTTCTTGTACAACCTTTTGTTTTTATTGGAATTAATTCTTGCCTCATTTTTCATTTGCTTAGGTTGGAAATAATTTCACTCAGAATTTGAATGGTATTTTTCTCAGAATTTTGGAGGCATTCCTTCTAGATTCCAGATTGTTCTTGAGAAGTCAGATGCCATTTTGATTTCCAATCCTTTGCTTGTAACTTGTTTTTTCACCTCTAGAAGATTTTAGTATTTTCTCTTTATTTCCACGTTCTGAAATTTATGACGTGTCTTAATGTCAATTTTTAAAAAATAATTTTTATTTATTCATTTATTATTTTTGGTGGCATTGGGTCTTTGTTGCTGTGTGTGGGCTTTTCTCTAGTTGTGGCGAGCGGGGGCTACTCTTCATTGTGGTGCACGGGCTTCTCACTTGGTGGCTTCTCTTGTTACACAGCACAGGCTCTAGGCACGTGGGCTTCAGTAGTTGTGGCACTCGGACTCAGTAGTTGTGGCTCATGGGCTCTAGAGCGCAGGCTCAGTAGTTGTGGCATACAGGCTTAGTTGCTCCGCGGCATGTGGG
>NW_006795377.1:0-545 GCF_000442215.2 Lipotes vexillifer
AACTATATTCAATATCCTGTGATAAATCATAATGGAAAAGAATATGAAAAAGAATGTATATATGTATAACTGAATCACTATGCTGAAGAGCAGAAATTAACACATTGTAAATCAACTATACTTCAATAAAATAATTTTTTAATTAAAAAAAGTCTTTAAACACTGCTAAATTAATTTCTGCTTTGTTACACCAATAAATGTTTCCATAAGTTCATACTATGTATGTAATCACAAATTTAGGAAGGCAAGGAAAAAATACATATTGGCTATCTATATACAAGCTACTTTGATGTTTGAGTTTCCAAAGAACTTTCAATTAAATTGAAGACCAAGAAATCAAACAATTTAAGGACAGTAATTTAACAGAACCAAGGAAGTCACATTTGAACAGCATATTCTAAAAGTACTTTGAAAAAGAAGTGGGAACAAAAATAGTCTGGAAGTTTCTTCAGAAGTAGAGATTTGGGTTAAATTTTGAAGGATAATTAAGATGCTTTTATCTGCAAGTAATAAAGACATTTGAAAATGGATAAATAAGAAAATGT
>NW_006795380.1:0-248 GCF_000442215.2 Lipotes vexillifer
CGGGCCCAGCCGCTCCGCGGCATGTGGGATCTTCCCGGACCGGGGCACAAACCTGTGTCCCCTACATCAGCAGGTGGACTCTCAACCACTGCGCCACCAGGGAAGTCCGCGGTGTTTTTCTTTTTTTTTAGATTTTGGGGGTAGGAGTTAATTAATTTATTTATTTATTTTTGCTGTGTTGGGTCTTCGTTTCTGTGCGAGGGCCTTCTCCAGTTGTGGCAAGCGGGGGCCACTCTTCATCGCGGTGC
>NW_006795381.1:0-832 GCF_000442215.2 Lipotes vexillifer
CCGTGTCCCCTGCATCGGCAGGCGGACTCCCAACCACTGCGCCACCAGGGAAGCCCTCAAATGGGTCTTTTATGTCATCATCTGAGGGAGTCAGGTGGATGATGTAACTTATTATCTAGCCAGAATACTTTTGAGACAGAAAGGGGACACTAACCTTACTGGACACCAAGACAACTGATATAAACAGGAATCGTCATGGACAGATAGAAAAGAATGCTCAGCCTACAGATTATGGATTCTCACGAGGGGAATAGAAAACCCTTCAATAATCATGCTTCATCATTATTTACTGTGTTCAAGGCACTGGGAACAACTCTGAAATGAACAGAGAGGCCCATCTTCCTGGAGCTTACTACTTATGTGATCAGCTGAAAAAATAAAATATTTACCCAGGATAGAGTGATTTACAAATAGATGGCCTTAGTCTATATATAACTTTAAGTGTACTGTAGAAACGAAGCAAATAATGACAGTGGACTTAAAAAGAGATCCCATGAATTAACAGTATTTGATACCTGGTATAAAGCAGGTGATTCTGAATTTCATTTTTAGATGTGTCATGTAGAGCCTTAAAATGTTACACTAGTTCATAGCACCAGTGACTTCATATTCAAGTTAAACTGGTGACTGCAAAAGATACGTGAAATATGTACGTATCCCTTTTCTTATTTTTGCGATACACGGGCTTCTCACTGTTGCGGCCTCTCCCGTCGCGGAGCACAGGCTCCGGACACACAGGCCCAGCGGTCATGGCTCACGGGCCCAGCCACTCCGCAGCATGTGGGATCCTCCCGGACCGGGACATGAACCCGTGTCCCCTGCATCGGCAGGC
>NW_006795382.1:0-746 GCF_000442215.2 Lipotes vexillifer
GCTCCACCATTACCACAGCCAGAGTGGTGACATTCCCTTCTATGGCCACCAGGTATATGGATCCAAAGGGGATGGAGAGCCAGATGTGCAGGGACTCCAATCCTGGAATGCCAGTGAGGTGGAAGGAGCTGGGTGTCGAGCAGGCATTATGAAAAGTAAGTGTGGCTAGTTATAAATGCACCTTCTCACCTGTGCCTCAAAATGCAGTAGAGCTTTTTTCTGGAAATAAAAGACAAGAATATTCTTAGGTCCTATAATAAGGAATCGGTTGTTGACTAGATAAGATTCTATAAACATTTTTCAAAGTTACAGAATAATGTCACAAGTTATTACTATGTGAGGATATCTACAAATTTTTCAAGCACAAGCCAGAATACATAGTTGAATGAAATGTATGAATATCTTTTTTTGCAATATGACTCTCAAAGTAACGTTTTTGCATCAGTGAAAGTGACCTAAGGTGGACAAGTAACTATTAAGTCATTTAACTCTTGTAGGTTGGCTATTAGGTATTTCTTAGAATCATATAAGCAGGATTCGGTGTGAGGGCTCCTTGATTAGAGATGCATTGACACTGAAAGATACAGTCTGGGACTCTAGATAGACCCCTGGGACTATCTAGACTCTATGGTAAGTCAAAGCTTAATCTTGGGGCCAGCATTAGCTATTGGATGAGCTGAGATATTTAATCTGCAGACCAAGGTCACAAGGCAGATGCAAGCTGGTGAAGAAGACTCTCCGGGAGG
>NW_006795384.1:0-2898 GCF_000442215.2 Lipotes vexillifer
CGATCGGAACAACACTCCATCAAGTATCTTCATTATAAGGAGTGACTTGTACACAGACAAGGACCAGAAAAAGAGCTGTAGGACAGAATTGATGGTGTCCAGGAGCTCGTTCTAGCTAGATCAACGGGCTTTGTCTGTGCACTCATCTGTTTGGCCTTGGAAATGCTGCCTTTGTGGAATCCGGCTTCACAGGGGACAAAGGACTTGAGCATTTGTTTGACGCGCTCGTGTGTGTCTTTAGCGTTTTACAAACGAAGTGACTCTATGCATCTGTTCGAAGTGGTACCAGCAGCAGCGCTGCTCTGTTTATCTTTCAGAGGAGCCCATGTCCCAGTAAACTGCGCCCCTGATTCTTACTTTGCCTGGGTTTCTACCTTCCAAACTGCCTTTCATCTTCTCTTGCATCTTATTAAGTAGTTAAAAATGCAATAACATTTTAAATAGCAGAAGTAAGGTGGGCATGCCTTGAATAGCTAGCGGAGAAGGCAAAAATAATTTCTTTCCACCTACTTCTGCCCTGAACTCTTAAGAAGAGCATTCTACCTTTGTTTTATAAGGGCGAAAGCAAACCAGTTTTAAGTATAAATTTATTACTTATCCAGAGAGTTAGGAAAGATGCTTGTAAGTCCTTAAGACAGCTCCAAGAGTTGTTCAAAACAGCTGTCTTTAGGCTTTCTTCTTCTTTTTATTAAAATGTACGTAACTAAATTCCTCTCCCTGGCCTTCTTGGCAGCCAGCATGATTTTGGAGTCTGTACACTTGGCATTGTCAGTAGAGAGGGTGTTCTCCTGAGGCTGGAAGGATTATCATCATAGTCAATAGAATATTAATTGACCTGTAAGTGTATCATTTTAAATGGCTTGATGCATTCCTAAATTTATTGTGAGACATACCATGCGTACACAACAGTGTTTAAATACATTCATATTGTTATATAGATTTGTATAGTTACAGAGGACCTCTGGTACCACCACCCAGGTCAAGAAAGGCAGCATCGCCAGCATCCCGGACGCCCTCCATTTCCCCTCCTCAACCCCAGCCTCCTTCCTCTTGGCTTGATGCAACTATGATCTTGACTTCCGTGATATTCATTACCTTGCTTTTCCTCATAGCATCACCACCTATGTCTATACATTCCTAAATAATACAGATATTTGCCTGCTTTTAACTTTCAAATTGTTGTTTGAAAGGTTTTGCCAAATTTCCCTGACCAGAAGCAATCTCAATTCCAGTTACACCCCTAGTCAGAAAACTCTGAACGCATGTGCAAAGTATTCCAATATTCAGGATTTTCAGTATCATTTTTGTTATGTGTATTGTGTTAATCACGCTAGAGAATGGCTTTGTTTATGCTTATCTTCCTCATCTCAGGTGCTGTCGTGTGTGAAAACAGTTTTTTAATTAGCTTTTACAAAAGGTAAATTTTGAGTTCACATTCAGAGGTATAAAAGAAAACTATAGTAGGGACTCTGAAGAGTTACTTGGACAAGAAGATCAATTTTATCACAATTTGGCGAAAGTAAGAATCTTATACTCAGATTATGAATTTTAAAAAAGCACAGCTCACTAACAATTTTAAGTATGCTCCTTCATTTGTGGGTAATTCTAGGTGACACTATCAACAGTTTTGCATTCAGTTTTTGGGGAGTTCCGCGGCAGCTGTTGCACGGTTTATATCAGGGCGTTCCGGCTGCGGCTTACAGCTGCCAAAGAGGCTCTCGGCAGAGTGTGGCATGAAAGACGCAGCGGGCCAGACCCTCTGTTTATCTCTCCAACGTTTCAGGAGAGAAGTGTGTTGTATCTTCATGAGCCACACGCTTCTGAAGCTAGTCAGAAATAAAGCCAGCTTTATTCCAAACAAATCACGGCTATCTGTGGCCTCTAGGTCAAGAAAATTTAAGTTTATTTGAGACAGAAATTGCTTTGGATTTTAAGTCTACATTTCCTGATTTGGAAAGATGTTGCTTTTTAAAAAATGTTCTAATTGCAGAATGTTTTCCTTTACTATTTCTCCTTCCCTATCATAATCCACAGGCTGCACTCAGTGCCTGCTGGTTCTGTGTTTAGTTCTGTATGTTGGCCACTTGAAACACATGTGCGCACACACACACACACACACACACATACACACACGCAGTAACTGTGATAAAACTTTATTCTTCCTTACTGTGTGATGTCTTGTATTAATGAGACTTCATGCACAGAAATTGCTGTGACCTGTGAACTCCACCTGTCTTTGAAATAATTAATAATGTGCTTAGAGGAGTTGATCTACATATTCATGTGAGTTTATATCACTTGGTTCCTAAGGAGGACAGTAAAACAATTTAATGTTTTAAATGCGGACCAATTTAGCAAGAGGAGGAGTGGTTTAATATTTTAATGTCAAGATGGATATAAATATATAATATCTGAATCAAGTAATTATGGTATATATTCCTAGTAAAATCTGAACATCTTTCAGACCATCTTATATGCTCTATTATTGACTCCACTTAGGAGTTTGGAAAATGAATATTTCTTATATTTTCAGCTTTTCAAGCCTTTACTAGAAATCATCTATCTTGGAATTATATATTTATAGAGGGAAACATTGTGTGAAAAGAGTTGCAATATTGAAAGGAGGGGGGATGGTAATAGTGTTCAAGGAAATGGTATCATTCTGACTTCGCTCTGAAACTCTCTTCTCTGCCCCTCTTGCTGCCAGAAACGGCTCTTTCTTATGGCTCACGTGTAAGAAGGCTTTTGTAATTGGTCACTGTATTAGTTTTCTAGGGCTGCCATACAAAATACTACAGACTGGGGGCTTCCCTGGTGGCGCAGTGGTTAAGAATTCGCCTGCCGATGCAGGGGACACGGGTTCGTGCCCCGGTCCAGGCAGATCCCACATGCCGCGGA
>NW_006795385.1:0-221 GCF_000442215.2 Lipotes vexillifer
GTTTAGGGTACAGGTTAGGGTACCACAACGGTTGACGGTTAGTGTAGGTGTTAGGACACGGGTTAGTGTTACCGTATGTGTTAGTATTAGGGCACGGGTTCGGGTAAGGCTTCAGGTAAAGGTTAGTGTTAGGGAATGGGCACGGTTTAGGGTAAAGATTAGGGTACACCAACGTTTGAGTTTTAGTGTACGTGTAAGGGCATGGGTTAGTGTTAGCGTAC
>NW_006795386.1:0-307 GCF_000442215.2 Lipotes vexillifer
CCTCACACCTGGGGAGTCCCGCTGCTGTCAGGCCTGCAGGCCAGGCTGTGGCCCCACTGCTCCGTTTTTATTTATCCTGCAAACATCAGAGTCTCTACAGGAGGAGGAGGGGGTCACACAGCAGCTGGGGCTGACGGGAAGCAGACACATGGGGCCAGGTGGTCTTCAGCCGGGGCATAGGAATAGAGAAATTGGCACGGGGGGCTCTGCAGCTGGGGCCTGGCAGCAGGTGGGTGGCGAGGGCGGCACTGAGTTGGTGACTTGCCTTGGGGAGAGAAGGGCACTGTGGCCAAGGTGCCAAGGGAGT
>NW_006795387.1:0-242 GCF_000442215.2 Lipotes vexillifer
ACAAACCTGCAGAGTTATAAATGACAGCTTTTGTCAAAAAATATATTGAAGTAAGGCTGCAAATAGAATTTGAAAGTGAGGCAGAATTGCAGGAAACCGATATCAGGAGGTGGTTTGGAACTGCATTTAAAGCTGATGAAAATAGGCAGAACGCCGACCAGGATGCCCTTGGCCAAAAAGTGCGTATGCGTCTTTTTCTGAATATATTCAGGAAAAAACGCATACGCCCTTTTTGGCCAACC
>NW_006795389.1:0-12516 GCF_000442215.2 Lipotes vexillifer
TACAGGGACATAATTCCATTCTTGAGGGCTCTACCCTTATGACCCAGTCACCCCCAAGAGCCCACTTCCTGACACTGTCACGTTGGGTGTTAGGATTTAACACGTGAACTGGGGGGACACAAACATGCAGACATAGCAACCCTTGACATACACTTATCACTGCTCCTTCCACTTTATCTAGGGATTGGTGGTTTCATGTCAGTCTCTTCCAAAAAGTAAGTTCCTTGAGGTAGGAGCCCAGTCATTCATTCTCTGGGCTCTGGGCATCAGGCTGAGGGGCCAGTGCGCATGAGGAGGCAGTAGAAAGCTGTAGTCACAAATCTGTGCTTTGGTGTCAGACAGACCTGGACTTAAATCCTGGCTCCATCCTCGCTGTGACCCTGAGCAAGGTCACTGAGTCTATTTACCCACCTATGTAATGTCATCGTGAGGTCATGTAATACCTGGGTGACAGGTGTTCTCATGTGGTCAAACGTTCACATGTGTGTGGCTGCTCACACCTGGGCGTGTTCATTTCCACACGCCCAAATGGGCACACACACATCCATGCCAGACCCTAGGGGCCCACAGAACATGGTCATCAGGAAGAGAAGCTCTGGCCCTAAATGGCCACAGGGTCAGGAGCATAGCTCTGACCTTCAAGGGATGGAGAAGCTGTGCTCTGGAGTTTGGGAGGAGAGACGAGATTTCTTCTGGCTAAAGGTGCTGGTGTGAACAGCTTAGTGTCACAACACGGCTGGGAGGTGCACTTTGTCTCTGCAGATGGAGAGGTGTGGGGTCTGGGGAGCCATCGGGAACTCAGTATGACTAGAGAGGAGTATCCAAGTGTTGATCCCAAACCTTTGCCTAGAATTCCCCAGGATCCAAGAAAATTCTCATGAACAAAATCTGGTCCATTCTCTCCAGCTTAGCACAAAGTGTGAGAGCGGGTCCAGCTAACACACAGCCATGCGAGAGGCAGTAATTGAGGGTCCAAGACAGAGGAATGTTTGGAATTCAGCGATCCCCTGTGCAGGGAGGAAGGGTGTCACTTGCTTAGGGAAGCAGCCAGGACTGAGAATGTCCAGGGCACGGAAGCACACTCTGGAAGACGCAGCCCTGCAGCCCCCTCCCCACTCCCATCCCCCTGCCGTGCTTCTCATGGTGGGGCCCAGGCCCTACAGCAGCTGGTGTCTGACGAGTTTCTGAGCTGTGACCTTGACTCATTGCAGCTCTGCTCCTTGACTCATCACCCTGTGACCTGCTCAGAAATGACCCTCCTGGCACTGGATCAGCCCTCGGTCCCTGGGCTTCTTGCTGGAGTTCCCTTGGTGTCACCTAAACAGCCAAGACTGTCTTTGCCCATCTTTTCTTTATTTTTTGAGCAGAGTAGAGCTGATTTTAAAAAACATAAAACATGTCTGTTTTGGCCAAATGCAGTGATTTCTCCCAGACTGAGAAATAAATCTGTTTATTCAAAATAATACCACTACAATGAAAGAAGGGTTGAGGCATATCTGAGCCATGACTGGTTCAAACAGGGCTGGAGCAGCTGTCAGTGAACACCTCCCAGGGTATCCCCAGGGCCAAGGGCCCCTGCGGCTGGAATGGGCTCACAGAACCAATGACCCAGATTTCAGAACATGCCAAAAGAGGCTGATGAACGGAGAAGCTTGGGAATAACTGCTCCCTCACTAGCTTAACGCACCTCAAATTTGAGAGCCCAGTCTTCACCCATGTTGGGCAATATGAACTATTTCAATACGGCCCATCATGGGGTAGTCCGTGGGGTGTCCGTGGGGTCCCAGGCTGGGTCAAGCATCCATGCCCATCATGGGAGATTTTAGGGCTGTGATGCTGTGATCTTCGGTATTTAGGCCAGGTGATTTTCCAGAGGTTAAGATGAGGCATATCCGTTTGTTTCCTATTTTATATTCATGTTTTCAGTAACTCCAGGGAGATTCTAAGGTACAGGCAGGTCTGGGCCACTTGGAGGAGGCCGGGTCCCACGCTCCTGCCCCTAAGCGGCTGTTCTGTGACAGAGCTGGGCAGACACACAGCACAGAGCACAGCCCAAGCACGAGCCACCAGCAGGGGAAACTTGGGCCGCGGGTCACTGTGCCAAGCCAGAAGGGGATCTTGCTAGACATCGCCAGCCATACCAACCTTTATAGTCAAACCTGACCATGGTGGGGGGTGGGGCGGGCGTTAGCTAAAGGGTACAGGTTGCTCTTTGTGGTGATGGAAACACCCCGGAATTGACCACGTGATGTTTGCTCTTATCCAAGAATAAACCAAGACCATTGAGGTGACCCTTTAAATGGGTACATTGTGTGGTCTGTGAATTATAACTCAATAAAGCTGTTTAAAATAAGTAAACAAATAAAGGAATGAACAAAGATTAAATACAATGAAAATGCAAAAAGGAAAGAATTAGCAGGCACCTAGTGTGTGATGTTGCAGATTGCTGTGGTCACTGGGACCACCTTGGGGGCCTGAGCAAGTGACCTCAGTTTACTCTCCTGTAAAAGATGTTATCAAGTCTCCACCCCTCGGCCAGCCCCCAGCACGCAGATGTGTTGAAGGCTACAGTCTCTAGCACAGCCTGACATACAGAAAGCATTGAACCATCGCTATTTTCACGATCTGAGTGTTAATCAATTACTCAGATTTTCTGAACCATCAAGATAACAAGTTTCTGCAGAGGCCAGAAGACCCTTCCAGCTGCAGGGAGGGGCCCAGAGGAGATTGGGAGTCCTGGGCACAGACGGCCCTGCACCTGCATCCCCAGGGTCCTGAGTGAGGGTCGGGTGGGGCAGCTAGCAGGGCTGGTGGATGCCCCCCCCCAAACCCACCTGCCCACCAGAGGCCCCTCCCCCTGCTGCTCCCTCCAAGTGGAAAAAGTGAGATCAGGCCCTGGCTGGCTCTGGATGAGCTGAGGGAAGTGACTCACCGTGTGATTTCCCAACCCTGAGCCCTGCGGCCAGGGGTCACGGGAGCCCTGAGGTCAAGATCAGTGTGAAAATGCCTGTGGACAGGGCTCAGGTCTCCTCAGCTGCGTCCAGCACCTTGCTCCACAGTCGTGAAAACTGAGGCCCAGGTGGGAAGGGTTGTCCGAGGCCATACAGGCGCCTCACGTGGGCCACGACTGCAGCCCCTTGGTCAGGGCACTTTTGTTTCTCGAGTGTCGTGCTAATAAAGCGAGGATATGCTTAGAGTATGGCTTTATAAACTGAACACATGTGCAATCCACACCCAGACCAAGATATAAAACGTTCCAAGTACCTTAGAAGGCTCCCAACTGCCTTAGTCACCAGTCCCCAAGAATGACTACTAGCCACGCTCCCGCCATCACGGGTGCATTCGCCTGTCTGTACTGGTTGAGCTGTGGGCACCCTGCTTCCTCCACTGAACTGGCATTTCTGAGATGCATTCACACCGGTTGTCCCCACGTTGTATGTGACTTCGTTCTGCTGTCGAGGGGCACCTGACACCTCTGGATTCGCTGGTCCCGAAGTCAGTGTGCGCTCAGCCTTGGGAGAGACATCCGAGTAGCTGCCCAGAGGCTCTAGGACCTTACGAGTGTACCCTCCCACCCACGGGATGGGAGGGCTCCTGGTGCCCCACACCCTTGCCGTGACTCGGCTCACGCTGGTGTTAAACCCTGGAGTTTTAATTCTCACCTCCCTGAGGCGCGTATGTACGTACATGCTGAGCCTGCCAGTGGTTTGCTCCCTCTGTTCCGACATATGCATCGAAGCATCTGCCTTTCCCTTTGGCTGTGGCCTGCCCATGTCTCTTGAGAGCTGCCTGGTGTGGGTGGGAGACCCCTGTCCAACATGCCCCAGTCTCAGAACTGACAAGGAAGTGCGTCCTCTCTGGGTCCCGCCCATGCTGCAGGAGACGCAGGTGTGCACTCTCTGAAACTTCTGTCGGGAGGAGGTAGGCTACCGGGTCTGCCCTCTCATGGGAGCCCAGAAGCCCCTCAGATTTGCCACCATCATACACATCCCAACCCCACTGCTTGGCTCATAAATCCAGGAAAGGGGAAACAATCTTATGAGGACTGTGGCTCCACACCATCCTCGCTCCCAGATGGGGTTCAGGGAATGCCGTCCAAGTGAGCAGCCATGGGCTGGGCCCCAGCTCTGTGTCCTGGAATGTGTCAGTCCACCCACAGCTGCAGACACTCAGATGACAGCCCAGCTCCCTCATCTCCCAGGGGCGGGATGGCTCGGATTCACTGACAGGGGCACTGGGTGCACAGGGCAGGTCGTGCCTACTGAATCCTTGGGGGCTGACCCTGGACCCCGCTCACTGCCTGTCGTTTACAGAGTGACCAGTTGGAGGGTGGCTGTGTCATTGATGGGCAACGGCACAGCCCTAGCCCTGAGTCCTACACCGGCCCTCCTGGTGACCCCAGGCCACTAGGGGCAGCCTGCTGCCTGCTTCTACTGTCAGGACAGAAGACTGGTCTTTACATCAAGCTGACACGTTGGAGTGTTTCCCACACGCCACCCTGTGTTCTAGGTGTTTCTACGTGTGTTCATTACTAATATCTCATAATAGGTCTACGAAATAGCTGCTGTTCTCATATCCATTTCAGAGATGGAGACACCAAGGCACCGAGAGGTTGAGTGACTGCCAGGTTCTGAGCCCAGGCTCACAGGCACCACCAGGCTGCGGCAAGACACTTGGTGCAGCTGCTGCTCTTGCACCTGGAACCCTCCGTCAGGTCCCCCCGTCACACACACCGAGCCCAGACACCCCAAGGAGAAGCAGCCGAGCCCCCGGAGAACAGGCTGATTTCCTGGTACACCAGCCTTCAAGTACAACCCCTGCCAAGACATCCTGGGGTTAGAACATAATGGAGGTGACAACCGCCGTCTCATTTCAGAACCTGTGCATCTCCAGTTCCCGGCAAATGACAGGCTGGCGCAGGCAAGGCCCAAGACGTGCAGGCCCGGTGACATAAGACGCTGTCCGCCACGCTGTCAGCATGGCCCTGCCCTGGCCACTAGCTGGGCCTGACTGTGGGTGGAACTTCCTTCCCAGACAGAGCTCACTGTGGCCGGGGCACCCTGAGGGCTGGGCCTGCTTCTGGGCTGCAAGGACCTCCTTCCAGAGGGTGATGGGGTCCCCGCTGAGGACAGGAGGACAACGGGGGGTCTGGAGAACGACTGTCCTTTCTGGGAGGCCTGCGTGGGGAAGGAGCAGGCGGGCAGAGTAGTGGAGCCTGCGGCCCAGCCTGGGGAACTGCCCCGAGAGCCCCACTGGCAGCCCAGCCGCCCTGGAAATCTGCCAGGCTCGGTCCAGCTTAGGGAGTCCAAAGGCCACTGGGCTCCTGAACTTGAGCTATAATCCTGGGGCTGGCGACCTAAGCGAAGGCCAAGCCCCAGGACAGAAATGTCGGGAAGGGGTTAAAGGGCGGGAGGCCCCCCTGCCCTCCACAAGCTCCGCCCCTGCACTTGCCGGAGCCCCTCCCCCTCCCTCCTCCCCTCCCTCCACGTGACTCACTTTCACACAGAGTCAGCCTCCTTTCCTCACCCTCCCTGCCTGCCAGGTTCTTCTGTGCATTTTTTTGAGCTGCACTATTTTTCCCGTACATACTACTCTGTAAACTTACCCCCACGAAATTATACCTCAGAAATACTCCACTGCCACAAACACAACTCGACACAAAATGGTATTTCACCATATGATTGTGTCGCAATGTATCTCCTGACTGGTAGGTACTTACATTGCTTCTGATGTTTTATATAGAAGTAAACATCTTTCTGCACGTAGCTTGGCTGGGGTCACTCGTTATTCTGCGAGGATAGATTCCCAAAGTAGAGCTGCTGGGCCAAAAAGCCTGTGTGTTTACCTCAAAGGCTGTGTGTGTGACAATCTCAAACCCACGGAATATAAGTACAGTGTGAGGGTGTTTTCCTATCTGCTGTGAAAGTGTGTTGCTGACGCGAAGCTCCATAATCCCCACATTTTCCCTGCAAACCAGGACGCTGCTATGTCAAAATCACGCCAGGAAGCGACAGCGTGATAACCCTGCTTCGCTCCGTCACTCTAACCGTCAGCACCATGCAGCCCTGCCAAGGATCCAGCGCAGGTTCCTAAGCCATGGACCCTCTGGAATCAGAAGAGTTCAGTCCTGTCTGGACTCCCACAGCGGGCACGTGTGCCAGTTTAGTATCTGATAAAGGGTCTCTGTACTTGACACTCTTCAGTTAAAACACTGGGGTTCTTCCTGTCCACCTATCCTTCCAGATGAGCTTTTGAATCACATTAGTAGGTGGTGGGCTGCCCCCTGCAGGCCTACGAGCCATGTCCTTGCCCAACCTCAAGACCGGAGAGCCTGGAGTCAGCGGCAGAGACATCAGTGGCTTAACGGACAGGGACCTTATGCGCCTGAAGCAAGGTGGGGACTGTCTTCCCTCCTGGAGGGAGGGGGCATTACCATTTACAGGGGGAATTGACGTCAGGCTGGCTCATCAGTTAAGTTACCAGGGAAACCAGTAGAGGAGCACGGCCCTCCCTGTCCCTGTGATAAACTACCATGATGGAGATGTTTAGCTCTAAAGATTAGAAGTCAATAGCTGGGGGGACCAGGGGCAAGCATGTAGGCATTTTACTGATTAGGCTCTAGGATGAAAAGGGAAAGTCAGTCATGTGAGTGGGTGTAGGTCAGGCAGGGACTGGACGACCAGGGGGCATCAATAGAGCAAGAGAACCTCCATTTTGGTGGGGGGGGCAAACATACAGTGGGTTTAGAAAGATCCAGATATATATTTGCTTTGACTAATCCTGAGTCCTTAAAACCCAGAAGAATTAATCTGCTCTCCAGGGCACAGTTGTCTCTGCCTTTGTCACACAATATTTTTTTTTTTGCAGTACGCAGACCACTCACTGCTGTGGCCTCTCCCACCACGGAGCACAGGCTCCGGATGCACAGGCTCAGTGGCCATGGCTCACGAGCCCAGCCGCTCCGCAGCAAGTGGGATCATCCCGGACTGGGGCACGAACCCTTGTCCACTGCAGCAGCAGGTGGATTCTCAACCACTGCGCCACTAGGGGAGCCCTGTCACACCAGGGGAGCCCTGTCACACCCTAACCCTTACCCGAAGCCTTACCCTAAACTGTGCCCTAATCCTAACCTGTACAATAACACTAACCCGTGCCCTAACACATACGCTAACCCTAAACCATTGTCGTACCCTAACATGTAGCCTGAACCGTCCCCGTTCCGTAACCCTAACTCTAACCCAAACCCTAACGCTAACCCTTACCCGAAGCCTTACCCTAACACATGCCCTAATCCTAACCAGTACACTACCACTAAACGGTGCCCTAACACGGACGCTAACCCTAACCCGTTGTCGTACCCTAACCTGTACCCTAAAAGTCCCTGTTCCCTAACCCTAACCCTAACACTAGCACTTATGAGAAGACTTACCCTTAACCCATGCCCTAATCCTAACCCGTACACAAACACTAACCCATGCCCTAACACGTACACTAACCCTAAACCATTGTCGTACCCTAACCTGTAACCTAAACCATCCCCGTTCCCTTACCCTAACCCTAACACTAACCTTTACGAGAAACCTTACCCTAACCCGTGCCCTAATCCTAACCCGTACACAAACACTAACCCATGCCCTAACATGTACGCTAAACTTAAACCGTTGCCTTACACGAACCTGTACCCTAAACCGTCCCCGTTCCCTAACCCTAACCCTAACCCTGACCCTAAACCTAACACTTAACCAAAGCCTTACCCTAAACCGTGCCCTCATCCTAACCCGTACACTAACAATAACCCGTGCCCTAAAACGTACGCTAAGCCTAAACAGTTGTCGTACCCTAACCTGTACCCTAAACAGTCCCCGTTCCCTAACACTAACCCTAATCCTAACTCTAACCCTAACCCTTGCCTGAAGCCTTACCCTAACCCGTGCCCTAATCCTAACACGCACAGAAACATTAACCTGTGCCCTAACATGTACGCTAACTCTAAACCGGTGTCGTAAACTAACCTGTACCCTAAACCATCCCAGTTCCATAACCCTAAACCTAACCCTAACCCAAACCCTAACACTTACCCAAAGCCTTACCCTAACACGTGCCCTAATCCTAACCAGTACACTAACACTAACCGGTGCCCTAACATGTACACTAACCCTAAACAGTTGTTGTACCCTAACTTGTTCCCTAAACGTCCCCATTCCCTAAGCCTAACCCTAACCCTAAATGTAAGCCTAACACTTAACCGAAGCCTTACCCTAAAACGTGTCCTAATCCTAACCCGTACACGAACAGTAACCCATGACCCAACATGCACGCTATCCCTAAACCGTTGTCGTACCCTAACCCATCCCCGTTCCCTAAACCTAAACCTAACCCTAACCCTAACACTTACCCGAAACTTAACCCTAACCTGTGCTGTAAAGGTAACACGTACACTAACACTAACACGTGCCCTATCACGTACGCTAACCCTAAACAGTTGGCGTACCCAAACCTGTACCATAAACCTTCCCCATTCCTTAACCCTAACCCTAACACGAACCCTAACCCGAACCCTTACCCAAAGCCTTACGCTAATCCGTGCCCTAAACCTAATCCGTACGCTAACACTAAACACTGCCCTAACACGTATGCTAACCCTAAACCGTGGTCGTACACTAACCTGTATCCTAAACCGTCCCCGTTCCCTAACTCTAACCCTAACCCGAACCCGAGCCCATACCTGAAGCCTTATCCTAACACGTACACTTATCCTAACTCGTACGCTAACACTAACACTTGCCCTAACACGTACGCTAACCCTAAAACGTTGTTGTACCCTAACCTGTACCCTAAACTGCCCCCATTCTCTAACCCTGACCCTAATACTAACCCTTACCGGAACCCTTACCCGAAGGCTTACCCTAACCCGTGGCCTAATGTTACCCATACGCTAACAGTAACAAGTGCCCTACCACATACACTAACCCAAAATCGTTGTCGTACCCTAACCTGTATCCTAAACCGGCCCCGTGCCCTAACCCAAACCCGAACCCAAACCTGTACCCTTACCCGAAGCCTTACCCTAACCCAGGCCCTAATCCTAGCCCGTAGGCTAACAGTAACCCATGCCCTAACACATACCATTACCCTAAACTATTGTGGTACCCTAAACTGTACCCTAAACCGTCCCCGTTCCCTAACCCTAACCATAACCCTAACCAGAAGCAGAACCCTTAACGGAAGCCTTACCCTAACCTCTGCCCTAATCCTAACCCGTACGCTAACACTAACCCGGGCCCTACACGTATGCTAAACCTAAACCGTTGACGTGCCCTAACCTGTACCCTAAACCGTCCCCATTCCCTAACCCTAACCCTAACCCTTACCCGAAGCCTTACCTGAACCTGTGCCCTAATCCTAACTCGTACGCTAACACTAAACCATGCCCTAACATGTACGCTAACCCTAAACAGTTGTCATACACTAACCTGTACCCTAAACCGTCCCCATTCCCTAACCCTAACTATAACCATAACAATAACCCAAACCCTTACCCGAAGCCTTACCCAAACCCATGCCCTAATGCTAACCCATACGATAACACTAAACCGTGCCCTAACACGTACGCTAACACTAAACCATTGTCGTAAACTAACCTGTACCCTAAATGGTCCCCGTTCTGTAAACCTAACCCTAACCCTAACCTTAAACCAAATCTTTACCCGAAGCCTTACCTTAAACCGTGCCCTAATCCTAACACATATGCTAACACTAACACGTGCTGTAACACGTACGCTAACCCTAAACCGTTGTCGTACCCTAACCTGTACCCTAAACCATCCTCGTTCCCTAACCCTAAACCTAACCCTAACCCTAACACTTACCCGACACTTAACTGTAACCCGTGCCTTAATTATAACACGTACGCTAACACTAACATGTGCCCTATCACGTATGCTAAACCGAAACCGTTGTAGCACCCTAAACTTTACCCTAAACCGTCCCCGTTCCCTAACCCTAACACGAACCCGAACCCTTACCCGAAGCCTTACCCTAAACCATGCCCTAATCCTAACCTGTAAGATAACACTAACCCGTGCCCTAACACGTACGCTAACCCTAAATCGTTGTCGTACACTAATCCTAACCCTAAACTATCCCCGTTCCCTAACCCAAACCCGAACCCGAACCAGAACCAGAACCCTTAACTGAAGCATTACCCTAAACCGTGCTCTAATCCTAAACCGTACGCTAACACTAACCCTTGCCCTAACACGTACACTAACCCTAAATCCTTGTAGTACACTAACATGTACCAAAAACCATCCCTGTTCCATAACCCTAACCCGAACCCGAACCCTTACCAAAACCTTACCCTAACACGTTCCCGAATCCTGACTCGTACGCTAACACTAAACCGTGCCCTAACAAGGACGCTAACCCTAAACCGTTGTTGTACCCTAACCTGTACCCTAAACCATTACCATTCCCTAACCCGAACCCGAACCAGAACTCTTACCTGAAGCCTTACCCTAACCTGTGCCCTAATCCTAACCCGTAAGCTAACACTAACCCGTGCCCTAATACGTACGCTAACCCTAAACAGTTGTCGTACGCTAACCTGTACCCTAAACTCTCCGTGTTCCCAAACCCTAACCCTAACCCTATCCCGAAACCGAACCCTTACCAGAAGCCTTACCCTAACACGTACCCTAATCCTAACTGTTACGCTAACACTAACACGTGCCCTAACACGTATGCTAACACTAAATCGTTGTCATACCCTAAACTGTACCCTAAACCATCCCCGTTCCCTAAACCTAACACTAACCCTAAACCGAACCAGAACCCTTACCAGAAGTCTTACCTTAACCCGTGCCCTAATCCTAACCCGTACGCTAAAACTAACCCGTGCCATAACAGGTATGCTAACCCTAAACCGTTATCGTACCCTCACCTGTACCCTAAAGCATCTCCATTCCCTAACCCTAACCCTAACCCAAAACCGAACCAGAACCCTTACCCGAAGCCTTACCCTAAACTGTGCCCTAATCCTAACCCGTAAGCTAACACTAACCCGTGCCCTAACAAGTACGCTAACCCTAAGACGTTGCCGTACACTAAGCTGTACCCTAAACCATCCCCGTTCCTTAACCCTAACCCTAACCCTAACCGGAACCCGAACCCTTCCACGAAGCCTTACCCTAACCCGTGCCCTAATACTAACCCTTACGCTAAAATTAACCCGTGCCCTAACACGTACGCTAACACTAAACTGTTGTTGTACCCTAACCTGTACCGTAAACTGTCCCCATTCCCTAACCCTAACCCTAACCGGAAACCGAACCAGAACCCTTACCCGAAGCCTTACCCTAAACTGTGCCCTAATCCTAACCCGTAAGCTAACACTAACCCGTGCCCTAACAAGTACGCTAACCCTAAGACGTTGCCGTACACTAAGCTGTACCCTAAACCATCCCCGTTCCTTAACCCTAACCCTAACCCTAACCGGAACCCGAACCCTTCCACGAAGCCTTACCCTAACCCGTGCCCTAATACTAACCCTTACGCTAAAATTAACCCGTGCTCTAACACGTACGCTAACACTAAACTGTTGTTGTACCCTAACCTGTACCGTAAACTGTCCCCATTCCCTAACCCTAACCCTAACCGGAACCCGAACCCTTCCACGAAGCCTTACCCTAACCCGTGCCCTAATACTAACCCTTACGCATAAAATTAATCCGTGCCCTAACAGTACGCTAACACTAAACTGTTGTTGTACCCTAACCTGTACCGTAAACTGTCCCCATTCCCTAACCCTAACCCTAACCGGAACGAGGACCCTTATCAGAAGTCTTACCCAAACCCGTGCCCTAACCCAAAATTTTACGCTAAAACTAACCCGTGCCCTAACACGTACGCTAACACTAAACTGTTGTCGTACCCTAACCTGTACCCTAAACCCTCCGCGTTCCCTAACCCTAACCCCAACCCGAACCCAAACCCGAACCCTTTCCAGAAGCCTTACCCTAACACGACAAATAACCCTAACTCGTACACTAACACATGCCCTAACATGTACGCTAACCCTAAACCGCTGTCATACCCGAAACTGTACCCTAAATCGACCCCATTCCCTAACCCTAAACCTAACCCGAACCTGAACCAGAACCCTTACCTGAAGCATTAGCCTAACCTGTGCCCTATTCCTAACCCATAAGCTAACACTAACCCATACCCTAACAATTATGCTACCCTTAAACCTTTGTCATATCCTAAGCTGTACCCTAAACTGTCCCCGTTCCTTAACACTAACGCTAACCCTATCCCGAAACCGAACCCTTACCCGCAGCCTTACCGTAACACGGATGCTAATCCTAACTCGTACGCTTACACTAAACCATGCCCTAACACGTACGCTAACCCTAAATCGTTGTAGTACACTAATCCTAACCCTAAACAAGCCCCGTCCCCTAACCCTAACCCTAACCCGAAGCCGAACCAGAAACCTTACCCTACGTCTTACCC
>NW_006795390.1:0-5665 GCF_000442215.2 Lipotes vexillifer
CGCTGAGCCTGCGCGTCCAGAGCCTGTGCTCCGCAACGGGAGAGGCCGCCGCAGTGAGAGGCCGCAGCAGTGAGAGGCCGTACCACAAAAAACAAACAAACAAACAAAAACTTCAACAAGATACCACTATACACTTATTAGAATGGCTCAAAAATTTTGACAGTATCAAATGCAGATGAGGACATGGAGCAACTGAAACTCTCATTTGCTGCAGGTGGGAATTTAAAATGAAATAACCACTTAGGCAGTTTCTATTAAAATTAAGCATACACTTCCCATGTGACCCAGCAAATCCCATTCCTGGCTATTTATAGATGAGAAATGAAGACATACATTTACAGAAAAACTTAAACACAAAATTTTAGAGCACCTTTATTCATGACTACCAAAACCCAGAAACCCAAATGTGCCATCAACTAGTGAATGGAAAACAAAATGTGGTGCTTTCACACAATGGTGTACTATTCAACATTAAAATGGAACAACTCACTGATATGTGGACAACAATGGATGATTCTCAAAAGCATTATACCAAGTGAAAGCAGACAGACTCATTAGGCTACGTATTGTATGGTTGCTGAAAAAGGCAAAAATATAAGGACATACATCAGATCACTGGTTGTCAGAGACTCACGATGGACTACAAAGGAGCAAATAGGAAACTGCTGGGGTGATAAAATATTCTATATCTTGATTGTGGTGGTGGTTATGTGACCATATAAATTTGTCAAAATTCAAATAACTGTGTATCTTTTTAGGGTGAATTTTACTATGTGTAAGTTATACCTCAATAAACCTGGCCCCTCAAACTCAACATGTCCATCCATTTCCAGTATTTCACATCTTAGTATTATCATACTCTAGCTCCTCAAGGTAGAAATTTTATTAATCATTCTTGATTTCTCTTACTCTCTTCTTCAAATCAATCAATAAGTCCTGTCAGCCCTATCTTCTAACCATTTCTTGAATCCAACCACTACTTCCCATTCCCACTGACATCACCCTAATCCAAACCACCACCTCTCACCCAACTACTGCCTCCTAAATGAGCCACCTGTATCCTCTTTTGCCACCTTGTTACATTCCAAATACTGTGGCCAATGTAAGCTTTCCAAAAATGCAAGTCTGATAATATCATACCCTCTGCTTACAATTCTTCAGACTTTTAACTTACAATCCTTATTATCTATCAATTATCATTTAAGAAAAAATAAAACTTCTCTGTGCTTTCTTAATTTATCACTGACTTCCCATGAAAGTCAATACTTTACTAATATTCTGACAACAAAGACTTTTAAATCAGTTACCAGTTCTAAGAGAATAGCTAGGTAATCCAAGGTAAAGATGAAAATAAAGAAGCAATCAGGAAAATCAAATTAATAAGCTATCTAGATTTCTGATAGCAATGTTCTAAAATCTCTTTTGCTTTTTAAGTTTTTCTCCTCATACACATACCTCACTCCTCAGAACACTGAAAGGTGACCTGTCACTAATCTTTCCTTTCTCTTGAAAATTTAACTTTCCAGTGAGTTTTAGGTACTGAGGCTGAAAGAGCTCCAAAATAACATGGTACTACCCCAAAGTATGATGTGTTAACACAGCCTAACAAAATTCCCACTCCAAAAATGTTTAAAAAGCAAAGTTACTAGTAATAGCAGAAATACAAAAGATATAACTTCGCAAAGATCAGATGGATTTTAATTTGGAGTGATACTGTGTCGTTCTTCACTTAGACATTTTTCATACAAAGAAGTGACTTGGATAATTACATTTCAGCAGGTAAAGCAGTAACAGAATCTCAAAACATTCCATTTTAAGTCTAGAACTGACATTGGTGCATAATTAGATACTCCATTTGAAGTATAAACTATTTTAGTAAAACGTATAACCATGTTTAACATACTGATCAGTATGACTACAGCTTAACTACTGATAAACATTTCAGTTGCCTTCCAAAAGTATAATTATCAATAATGTAAATGGCTAAACGCTTAAAGTTGTGAGTCTCTTTTTAGTTAAAAAAAACAAAACAAAACCAAAAAACTACCAAATGATAATTTTTTATTTCAGTATTCATCAGTACCAGCAATAAAAATTTGGCATTCCAAAAATTACCAAAAAGATATAATACTGGGGACTAAAAAAATTTCAGGTAAGTCAACATACCATAGTTAGTTTTCCAAATGACATTCAGGGGGCTTATTGAGCAGGTTATATTCTAAATACACAAAATAAGGAAAATACTTAAGACCCAATCAAAGAGCATTATTAACTTTGCAATATTTTCCATTTCAAGGGCTGTCTCCAGTGTACACTGACCAAAAATGTTACCATGATTTCATATGAAAATAAGCTCCAAGAATGCATCTAAATACTTTAATCTTACTGTACTGAATGTGTGACCCATTAGCTATAGCCAAGAGGTACCTTTGTTAGTTGGAGGCTCGGGGTACAAAGCTTAATGTTGCAATGAGGTTTGACACACAAGCTCCGCACCACAAATGTCATCTCCGTCACATGACTTTCCTACTTAAGAATTTCTAGTAGTATGCTTTAAAAAAAAAAGGAGGAAACTGGTGTAGAAAACAGTAAAGAAAAATACAGCAGTCTGTCATCCCAGCTGGCAAAATGTATAGTGCAGGATGAAAACCTCAGTCTCAAAAAAAGGGAAGGAGGACAGTGGTAAGTAGGGAATGTACTTATAATACAACAAAGAAGTTACAGAAGACATTTGCTTCCAAAATAAAGCTAATTTGACCAGAATTAAAGACCCTTCTCTCCTCAATGAACTTGAGACTCTCCCACACATCTACACAGACAGTATTTCTTTCCAAGTTTTCACATCGCTCCTATCAGCATGAAGTTTAATGTCTTCTTCACTTGCTTTCTCATTTTTTTCCATTTTTAACAACCTAGGCAAGGAATCTAAGATACCAACTAGCCTTAAAAAATAATAATAATTCTTATATACGTATCAGGGATGAGTTAGAGAACCTGAATTTGTCTGCGTCTCTCATGGGTAGGCAAGCCCAGTTTGGCATGAAGGCTAGACAAGGCTATGACCAATAAGCCTTTGCACAAATAATCCAAACATTAAGAGTACATTTTTTTTCTAGGCCTGACTTTCTATCCAAATATTAAAAAGGGTTACTCTAATTATCCTCTCTTTGCACAACCCAATGACTTGCAATATTTGTTATCCTATTATGAGAGCTAAATTAAGTAACATCTATCTAAAAACCTTGGATTCATTATTTTGGTAACTTTATACTACATACATTATTATGACTATTAGAAAAGTATGCTCTATTTCTGTCAGAAAATAGTAGTCATGAATAAAAGGGGACAGCTAGTGTAAATGCTATAGTGCTTGACTGGAATCAGAGTTATCAGTATGAACTCATGGTTTTTAACACACAAACAAAGATAAAAAGATATAGAAATAAACATAGATGTTTGTGTATGCATGGATTAGTATACATATATAGTTCTAGCTCTGCTCACTGAGCGGGCCTAGGAGCAATGACACCCCAGTGGCAATGAACACACACAGCATCCAGATCTTGGTTTCTAGATACCATTCTCCAATAGAAGGAACCAGAGCTTGGAGAAGTGACTGGTTCCAGGGCTGCAGCAGGGAAAATATGAGCCTGGACATCTTATGATGCCAGAAAATAGAAGTGCTTTCCTAAAGAGGATGGGGGATGTCCAAAAGACAAAGAGCTAACCTGAAAGCCACAGTGGAACAATCTGAGCGATAAAATAAACAATGATAGAATTAGATTATAAACCACAGAGTAAAACAAATATCTATGACCCAACACTGATACAAACAAATTACGGAATAAACAAATATGGAGAAGGGACAGTTCTCCCTTATAGAAGAATTCCAATTAATAAGTGTAGAAGGAAATGAGAAAAATGTAAAATTGCCATCAGGTGAACACTACTATAATAATTATTACAAGCAAGAACTACCAAAGGATGCTGCAATGAATGGGCAAAAATTTGAGAACAGGATTTCTGCACAGTTTCAATCTCCCCCAAGATAGCCAGTAATTACAAAGAGAAAAACAGTAACTTTACAAGCAGAGAAATTTAACAGACATGACCTTAATGAGAGTCAACATCACCTCTAATAGGATATACTGACACCCTGTATCCTGTGATGTGACGCACTGAGTAGGACTCAGCATCACTTCTCTAGTATTCCTGCCAAAAATGTACAACCTCAATCTAACTATGAGAAAACATCAGACAAACCAAAGTTGAGAAACATTCTACAAAATAACTGACCACACTCATCACAAGCATGAAGGTGATGGAAAATGAGAGAAGACTATCACAGATCACAAGAGACTAGGGAGACACATGCTAAACGCTGTGTCTGATCCTGGACTGAATCTTGAAAGAGGTAAAGGACATTACAGGAAAAACTGGTGAGATTCAAATAAGGTCTGTAGTTTAACAGTATTGTAACAATGTTAGTTTTCCTCATTTTGATCATTGTGCTCTGGTTATGTAAGCTGTTAACATTACAAAAAGCTGGGGGAAAAGTATACTTGGGCTCTCTGTACTATTTGTGCAACTTCTCTGTAAGTCTAAAATTACTCCAACATTTAAAAAACTTGGGGGGACTTCCCTGGTGGTCCAGGAGTTAAAACTCCACACTTCCACTGCAGGGGGCACAGATTCGAAAATTCCACATGCTGCACAGTGCAGCCAAAACTAAATAAATAAATTTTTAAGTATCTTGTACTTTTTTTCAACTGAAGTAAAACAAAGTTGAGAAATTCAAGGAATATCTATACAGGGTAAATCCAACATGTCACTATTTGAAAAGCAACCTACATTGGAACAGGGCTTAAGTCATTGAGTTAATAGATATTTATTAAGTATTTACAATATTCAGACCTCTCTCTACCAAGTACTAGAGATGCTGCCTTCAAGAAGCATACAGATGATAAGAGAAACTATTAGCCTGATTGATGAAAAATTCCGACACATACACAATCAGGCTATAATCCAATGATTAAATAACAACAGTAACATTATTTACAATGTTAAAGAATATAAATGAAAATCCCTTGGATAACTAAAATCTTCAAATAGGACATTAACATCTATGCATTTACAGAGTTTAAGTAGGCTTAACACGTTCACCACACGTTTCACAGTAATTAGTGTCTAATGCTTCAAAAAGAAACATTAAATATTTTCTACCAAAGATTATATTTCTCCAACCTAGAAACTAACTGCTTACTTATCTCAGACAAAAAAGAAAAAAAAGGAGGTAACAATAACAAAAATAACCACAAGAATCAAACTGAACAAAACAGTTCATAAATCAAGAACAATCTCAGAAAAAAAGAGGTAGATCAATTTACATAGGAAGTTATCTGGCTAAAGACAGCTAACTGAAAATCAAAATGCCAACCAACATAAAAAGTATTATAAATTCAGTAGAGAACAAAATAAGTCTGGATTTTTTTTTTTTTTTTGCGGTACTCGGGCCTCTCAGTGCTGTGGCCTCTCCCGTTGTGGAGCACAGGCTCTGGACGCGCAGGCTCAGTGGCCGTGGCCCATGGGCCCAGCCGCTCCGCGGCATGTGGGATCTTCCTGGACTGGGGCACGAACCCACGTCCCCTGCATCGGCAGGCGGACT
>NW_006795391.1:0-21493 GCF_000442215.2 Lipotes vexillifer
GAGAGGGAGCCCTGGCTGAGGGAAGGTGAGAGGGAGCCCCGAGTGAGGGAGGGTGAGAGGGAGACTCCCCACCAAAAAGAAAGGAAAAAGGAAAAAAAAAGGAAAATAAATCTTAGAAATCAGGTTGCATTCTAGCGGGTCTTGTCTTCTTGCTCATGGCCCTGGCAGCCAACCCCATGGGATTTCCCTGCCAACCCACCGACTAAACGAGATCAGTGCCTCTCTGGGCCAGGCTTGCCACCAGCAGTCCAGAGTGGCAGCTGGATATGCAGGACAGGGCAGTGTGACCGCTGGGTCCAGGCCAGTGATTGCCCGATGGTGACTGGACCTGTGATGGGACTTCCCACGCAACCCTCTTCAGGATTTCCAGGCAGTCATAATCACCTCCATAATTATACTTCCCTAATAAATGATAGGGAGGGAGAATAGGTATCTGGGGAACATAGCCCAAGGTAACCAGTTTTGGGTCATTTGAGGAGGCCAGCTTTAAACCGAAGCAGCCGCTATGCCCTCACTGCCCAGTTCAATTCTGGGGCATAATACATGGTCAGTAAATATTTGGTGATAAAAAAGAATGAATTCTTTTTTTTGTTTTTTAAACATCTTTATTGGAGTATAATTGCTTTACAATGTTGTGTTAAAAAGGAATGAATTCTGTAAAGATACTTCTTTGTACACGAGTGCACTGAGTCTCAGCTCCTAGAACTCAGTGATTCCTCCCAAAAGTGAGGGGCCATGGAGTGCTGGGAGGTGGGGTTGCTGTTTTTGTTTTATGAGGGGGCTGGCAAAGTGACATTTGAGCCAAGACTGAGGGAAGTGAGGGAGCCAGCCATCAGGATGTCTGGGGGATGATGTTCCAGGCAGTAGGAACAGTCAGTGCAAAGGTTCAGAGACAGGATTGTGCCTGGCATGTCTGAGGAACAATGAGGAGGCTGTTGTGACTGGAATGAAGTGAAGAGCCAGAGCAGTGGGTGATGTGGTCAGAGGTCCCTGAGGCCACCTCCCATAGGGCCTCATGGCAATGTTAAGGGCTTTGGCTTCGACCCTGAGCGAGATGGGGGCCATCAGAGTTCAGAGCCCAGAATGGAGTTATATTTTAAGAGGATCCCTCTGGCTGCTGGGTTGGGAACAGACCAGGCAGAAGTGGGGGCACCAGTGAAGAAGCTGTGGCCTTGTCCGGTGAGAAGTAGTGGTGGCTGGGCTAGTAGCGTGGAGATGGGTGGAAGTGCTCAGATTCTGAACATCTTTTGGAGGCAAGAGATGACAGGATTTGCTAACAAATTAGATTTGGGATTTGAAAGAACAAGAGAGTCAAGGACGATGCAAAGATTGGGCCTGAGCAGTTAGAAGGATGGAGCTGCTGCCATTCCCTGAGTGCAGGAAAGACTATGGGAGGGGCTGGTTTAGGGCAACAGATCAGGAGTTCAATGTCAGACATGAATTTTGGGGCGAGATGATGGAGTCCTTCTGCAGGCAGTACTGCATCAGGTGGTTGCTCTTCCTTTTTTGCTCCTTGTGGAGCCTCTTGGCTTCCTTTCTATATTTTGATTCTTTTTCTTCTCTCTGCAAATAGGTTTGCTCTGACTGTGCTTCAGTGGACTTCAGCATGGAAACACCAACCCCCTTCCTGATTCCACCACTACTTGACCAGGTTTGGCCTCTGTCTCTTAGTTTATTGTTTAGAGCAGCAATTTTCAAATTATGTGCCAAGGTACCCTGGGGCTTGTGGCCACATCACTCCAGTCTCTGCCTCAAGGTTGGATGAGTGAGACAGACAAGTGAGTCAAGACTGAAGTGTTTCTAGAGCATTTGACCCAGCCTGGGGAAGTCAAGGGAGCCTTCCTGGAGGAGGTGACATTTCAGTTGAGACTTAAATGACTAGGGGAACCTAGGTAGGTGGGAGGAGTTGAGGAAGTGGGAGAGGGCATCTCAGGAAGAAAGAGCAGCAACGGTAAAGGCCTGGAGGTAAGAAACAGCACGACACACTGGGGAGCATAAGCAGTTTGATGTGGTTGGAATAAAGGGTGGAGGCAGTTAAAGAAGTGAAAGGCTTTGCATGCTAAGCTAAAGAGTCGGAAATAAAATATGAATTAAAAAGTATACATATTTTAAAAGGATTCATACTTGTGTGCTTGTTGTAAAATATCCAGATGTATATTAGAAATCAAAGCCCCCATAATCCTAACTGTTCCAGGAGATGATATCTAATAATATTTGGGGGTATATCTCTTTTTTTCCTTTTAAAAGTTTGAGATATAACTATATACAGGAACATGTGCCATTCTTAAGTACAGATTGTTGAGTTTTTTACCCATCTTTATACCTGTGTAATCATCACTAAGAGCAAGATATAGAACCAGGGCTTCCCTGGTGGCGCAGTGCTTGAGAGTCCGCCTGCCGATGCAGGAGACGCGGGTTCGTGCCCCGTTTCGGGAAGATCCCACATGCCGCGGAGCGGCTGGGCCCGTGAGCCATGGCCGCTGAGCCTGCGCGTCCGGAGCCTGTGCTCCGCAAATGGGAGAGGCCACAACAGTGAGAGGCCCGCATAACGCAAGAAAAAAAAATAAATAAAAATAAATAAAAGGGCCACTCATGCTGCTGTGGGGAGAGACCCTGTGGCATAGGGGGAAAGTATAGAAGCAAAGAATTCTAAGGGGGAGTGTGCAGTAATCTGGGGTCTTTCTAGTTTCTTTTTCTGTTTATTGGCCAATAACCATATACATACACATGTAAATACTAACATATATGGATATATAAATGCATATGCTAATATGCAATATAATTTTATGTATATATAAATATGTATGTACTTATAGCACATACATATATAATAATTTATGTATATATAAATATAATCTGCAGTATAATTTATGTATATATAATTATAAAAAATAGAATCATTCTTGACATAATATTCCGCAATATTCTTTTTTCACTTAACATAGACATTTTCCCATATCAGTACATAAAGATCAAGAGAGAAAACATCTGGTTTATTTGTGCATTTATTCATTTACTCACTTATTCAACAAATATTCTTTTTGAGGTTGTATGATATGTTCAACTGTGTGTCACTGAAGGGATTTAAACAGAGGAGGGTCATAAAGAGGAACAATAGAACAGGCTTTACTTTTTTAGATAGATCATTCTGGAAGAAGTATGCTATCCCTCACTCCCTTTGGTGGAAGAGGAGGGGTAAACCATTTTCCTTCTCAAATGTTAAGCAGTTATTTTTGAGTAGGTGTTACATGCAATGATTCAATATTCAAAAGAGGCAAAGGACATTTTAGTGAAGTCTTCCTTTCAACCATCCCTCAAGCACTCATTTCCACTCTGGAGAGAAAGCTATCATCCCTAACTTCTTATGCATCCTTCCAGAGACAGTGGCTGGATACACGAGCAGACACGTGTACATATTTTTTAATCCTTTAAAAATTCATCTTTTCGTACTCAACAACATCTCTTAGAGACCACTCACATCAGTGCGTAAAGAGCATCCTCGTTCATTTTTTGTGACTGCATAGTTTTCTATTGAAGGGAAGGACAAGTTCTGTTTTCAAACTTTGCCCCGAAGCCTGGCATCTTTTAGTCCCTGCCAGACTTCTCTCTGCCCCTGGTCGGTGGACACCTAGGTTGACCAGGAGGCAGGGCTCTGAGAGCTGGAAATGTTCCGTGACCTGACTGGGAGTCTCAGAGGCTGAACGTGGGAGGCCCCTAGGAGATGTCTTGGGGCCTCAAGGCTGTTCTCACTCTCTCTGTTATTTCAAAAAGCTGCCCTGGCTTGTTTATGGTCCTGTCCCCCTTGTTCCTGTGCCTGAGTTGTCAGCAGTTGGCCTGAGGGTCCTCCTGCCCACATCTGTTCTTGACCACTCTCCCCCGAGGGCATCTAACTGTTCCACAGCTGTCTCAGAGCCCCCAGGCCTGTGCCCACATTTTCTAGCAGACAGGGTCACCCTTGGTCATGGGATGAAAGTACTCATTTAATGAATACCTACTGTGTGCCAGGTTGTCTGGTAGGCTTTTACAAGTTAGTTCATAACAATTCTACCATGTATACCATTTTATGGATGAGGAAACAGAGGCTCAGGTAGGGGAGGTCAGAGCTGGGTAACGGTGAAGCCTGAATTTGAACCCACCAACACCAGACGTCTTGATTCCCCTTGTATCCTGGGGCTCCCTGAATTATTAAGCAGTAAGCACTCAATAAATATGTGCTGACTGACTGAATGAATGAATTTGAGAGATATTTCTTGAGGTCTTGTTTGTCAGGCACTGGTGTAGGCACTAGAGATGGGGCAGTGAACCAGAGACTTCTTGGAGTGAAATTCTAGTGAGGAAGACAATCAAACAAGCAAAAGTAAGATAATTAGGTAGTAATAGGAACCGTGGAGGAAAGATAACAAGATGTGGAAGACGGGTGAGCCAACTTTAGATAGGGACAGGACAGGATGTGTACGGAGGTGACCTTTGGATTGAGATCTGAATGGCAAGAAGGGGCCAGCTATACAAATAAGTGGTAGGGAGGAGAGGATTCCATGCAGAGGAAACAGCACGTGCAAAGGCCCTGAGGTTGGATCAAGCTTGGTGTGTTCAGGGGACAGAAAGAATGCTAGTGTGGCTAGAGCAGAATACAAAGGACAGTAGGAGGGGGTGGAGTTCAAGATCTAGGCAGGGGCCAGATCATGCAGGGGCTTGCCAGCCAAATAATGACTTGGAGGGCTTAGGTAGGGGAGTAATATTTTCTCAGGTTACTGTGTGGAGAATAGACGGTGAGGTGGCAGGAGAAAAAGCAGGCAGCATGGTGAGGAGGCAACTGTGGTCCCTGGTCTGAGATGGAAGTGACATGGACCAAGGTGGGAGCCATGGAGACAAAGAGAAGAAAACATACTGGGGATATATTTAGTAAGGAAAGCCAACAAAATTTGCTGATGAATTACAGTCGGGTGATGGGAGAAAGAGAAGAATCAAGGATAATTCCTTGGTTTCTGGCTTGAGCAACTAGGCGGATGATGAGGGAACCATTTATTGAGATGGGCAAGATGGGAGAGAAGTAGGTTTTCCTGAGGGCCATTGGGGAGAGAGGAGGAGGAAGTAGAGTTCCATTTTGGACACAGGAAGTTTGCTATGCCCACTAGACATCCCAGTGGATGCATCAGTTAGCAGCTGGATAATGAGTCTGGGACTCAGGGGAGAAGGCAGAGCAGGAGACTGATGAGTCATCATAAGGAGGGTATTCAAGCCACAGGCCTGGATGAGAGTGTGTGGGGAGTGAGTGAAGACAGACCCCTCATCGAGAGAGGAGGATGATGAGGATGCATGTCACCGAGGGGCAAGGGGGACTGGCTTCCAGAATGATGACCAGGATATCCAGCTACTCAGTCTCAAACCCAGAGGAGACCCCATGGCGGGGGTCACTGTAGTCTTCTGGAAGCTGGATCTTAGATGCTGTCCACAGGGCCTTTGACCTGCTCCAATGCCCTCAGTCTGAAGGCCCTCAGACAGCATTACCTGGAATTGCTGTTTACCTAACACCTTCCTCCAAGTGATTCAAAAGCCTGGCTGGGTCCCCAAGGATCCTCCATTCTTCCCTTGGGGACTCTACCAGAATGCAGGCCAGGAAACTGGGACAGCAAGTATCTCATTCAAGGTCACAGGGTTAGGGTGTAGCTGCCTGCAGAACCAGGGAAGCAAACCCCTCATTCACCTACATTCATATTGGTTTGGTTTCTGACGAGGCTTTTGTTTTGCCAAGTGGAATATGAAAACTAAAAAAGAACTTCTCAGAATAATAAAGATGTTTAGCAGGGGAGGATTGGGAGAAGACATTCTGAATCACAGAGCTTGAGGAGAGAGAAGTTTAATATAAAGTTTGATAACATTTGGCTTGTAATATGTGATATAATACCATCCTTGGTCTCTACTTGGAAACTTCAGCAAAATCTGCTGCACTTCAGTGCTTTGGGGGTTAAATTTGTGGTTTGGTGATGGAACAATGTGCTGAAACTGGTTTTTGGAGGGTCCTGGGGTCTGAACCACATATGGGTTATGTTGGGAGTAGATTTAAGAAGGCTAAGGGATACCATGGAATGCTTCTTGTTCCCGTCTGGAGCTCCTGGAGGGCAGGGGACACATGTGACTCCCTTCTTTGTCCCCAGTGACCAGCATTGGATGTGAATAGAGTAGGGGATCAGGAATTGCTTCTGCAATGAAGGTATCAAGAGAGGAGTAGATGAGTGAATGAGTGAAGTGTAAAGAAGCTTATGCATAAGAGAGGGAAGAAAAGTGGACACCAATGAGAAAAAACAAAAATTAAAAGTCCAACAATATCAAGTTCTGATAGCCAGTCTCCAAGATGGCCCCCAATAATTCTTGCCTTCTGATGTTCACACTGGTATTCATTTTCTACTGCTGTGTAACAAATTACCATAAATTTAGCAGCTTAAAACAACACCTGTTTACTCTCACAGTTTCTGTAGGTCAGAAGTCCTCTTTTCGGGGTTTTGCAAGGCTGAAATTGAGGTGTCAGTGGGGGCTGTGATCTTAGCTGAGGTTCAGAGTCCTCTTTTGAGCTCATGGATAATTGGCAGAATTCATTGCCTCCTGGTTGTATGATGGAGGTCCCCATTTTCTTGCTAGCTGTTGACAGGGCAACACTGTCAGCTCCTAGAGGCTGTTATCAGGCCTTTGCTAAATGGTCTTCTCCACGGGTAGTTCATACATAGTTATTTACTTCTTCAAAGCCAGCAGGAGAAATCTTTTCTTTTTCTTTTCTTTTCTTTTTTGCTTTGAATCTTTCTGATCTCATTTAAGGGCTCACCTGATTAGGTCAGGCCACCCAGGGTATTTTCCCTTTTGATTAACTGAAAGCCAACTGATTAGGGACTTTAACTACATCTGCAAAATCTCTTCTGCCAAATAATGTAACATAAACATGAGAGTGAAATCCCATTATATTCACAAGTCCAACTCACACTCAAGGGGAGGAGATTCTACAGGGCATGCACACCAAGGGGTGGGAGTCTTGGGGGCTATTTTAGAATTCTGCCTACCACAATACCCTTGTGTAGAACTCTCCCACACTGAACAGGAATGACCTGTGTAACTAGAAGAATATTGCAAAAATGATGGTGTGTGAATTCCAAGACTTGGTCATAAAAGACATTGTGGCTTCTACCTTGCTCTCTCTCTCTTTCTTGGATTATTCTTTCTGGGGGACTCCAGTTGCCATGTTAGGATGCTCAAGCTGCCCCAAATATCACAAGCGTACACAAAGAAAGAAAGAATTTATTAAAAACACATGGAGGGCTTCCCTGGTGGCGCAGTGCTTGAGAGTCCGCCTGCCGATGCAGGAGACGCGGGTTCGTGCCCCGTTTCGGGAAGATCCCACATGCTGCGGAGCGGCTGGGCCCGTGAGCCATGGCCGCTGAGCCTGCGCGTCCGGAGCCTGTGCTCCGCAAATGGGAGAGGCCACAACAGTGAGAGGCCCGCATAACGCAAGGAAAAAAAACAAAAAACAAAAAACAAAACAAAACAAAAAAACACATGGAGATGTCTGCCACTTGGAGTCTGGCACCCAGGGCTGTCACAGAGCAACCTGTAGTCCTAAACATGTACTCTCCTGAATACCATTATTCAGGCCCCCGGGAAAAGCTTCACATCTCTTAGACTGTGACCTCAAAATAACAGTTGTGACTGAATGCAATGAAGGTTCATGGGTAGTGCTGCTGCCAACATTGGAAATGAACATTCTAGCTCTGGTTCTAGTACAGGAATAATTTGGGAATTGGAAGCACTTAAATAAGAGCAGATACAATGTATTAACTTGCAAAATCCTTCCTCTCTGATAGCATAAATGCATAAAGAACTTTCAGGCTTCTCCTTGTGTTCCAATTTGTGGCTCTGGTTGCACTCACACATTAGTGTAATCTTTGCAAGCACCGTGCATGGCCACCGTGGGAGACAGACTCTAAAATGCCACTCCCCCCTACCCCAATTCTCACCTTCTGGCGTTCATGCTCCTGTGTCATCCTCTACCCTTGAGTGTAGGCAGGATCTGTGACTTGCTTTTAACCAACAGAATGCAGCCAAGCTGACAGGATTTCACATCTGTGATTACCCCACATAAACTGTAACTACTGTCTTGCTTGCAGACTCTCCCTATTGACCCTCCTTTGCTGGCTTTGATGAAGTAAGCCACCATATGGAGAGGCCCACATGGCAAGAAACTGAGGATTTTCTCCAGCCAGCAGCTAGGAAGGAGCAGAGATTCTCACTCTGGCAGCCCATAAAGAATCGAGTCCTGAACCACCACGTGAGTTTGGAAGTAGGTCCTTCTTCATCTGAGTCTCAGCTGAGACCCCACCCCTGACTGACATCTTGATTGCTGTCTAAAAGAGACTCTGAAGCAGAGGGTTCAGCTAAGCTGAGTCTGGATATCTGGGTTGTGATATAATAAATCTGTCCTGCTTTAAACTACTAAATTTATGGTAATTTTGTGCACAACAATATATAACTAACACAGCAGCAGAGGATCATTTTGAAATATTAATGATTCATATTACTCTTAAATTTGAATATATGTAGATCCAAATGTAAAATGCATGAAGTGTGATACGTTTCTTTACATTGACTTCCAGACATTTGAACTCTAAAATTGTTAGCAGTTTTATTTTTTAATATTTATTGGGATTTAATTAAATTAAAAAATTCATATTTGTAGCTTTATTTCTTTAAAATATTTATTTATTTATTTATTTTGGCTGTGCTGGGTCTTAGCTGTGGCATGTTTAGTTGTGGCACAAGGGATTGTTAGTTGCAGCATGCAGGCTTCTTAGTTGTGGAATGTGTACTCTTAGTTGCAGCATGCATGTGGGATCTGGTTCCCAGACCAGGGATCAAACCCGGGCTCCCTGCCTTGGGAGCATGGAGTCTTACCCACTGGACCACCAGGGAAGTCCCTGTAGATTTATTTTTATTTCTTTTTCTTTTCTTTTTTTAATTTTTAATTTAATTTAATTAATTTTTTTATACAACAGGTTCTTATTAGTCATCAATTTTATACACATCAGTGTATACATGTCAATCCCAATCTCCCAATTCATCACACCCCAACCCCTGCCACTTTCCTCCCTTGGTGTCCATACATTTGTTCTGTATGTCTGTGTCTCAATTTCTGCCCTGCAAACTGGTTCATCTGTACCATTTTTCTAGGTTCAGCATATATGCATTAATATACAATGTTTGTTTTTCTCTTTCTGACTTACTTCACTCTGTACGACAGTCTCTAGATCCAACCACATCTCAACAAATGACCCAATTTTGTTCCTTTTTATGGCTGAGTAATATTCCATTGTATATATGTACCACTACTTCTTTATCCATTCGTCTGTCAATGGGTATTTAGGTTGCTTCCATGACGTGGCTATTGTAAATACTGCTGCAATGAACATTGGGGTACATGTGTCTTTTTGAATTATGGTTTTCTCAGGGTATATGCCCAGGGGTGGGATTTCTGGATCATATGGTACTTCTACTTTTAGTTTTTTAAAGAACCTCCATACTGTTCTCCATAGTGGCTGTATCAATTTACATTCCCACCAAGAGTGCAAGAGGGTTCCCTTTTCTCCACACCCTCTCCAGCATTTGTTGTTTGTAGATTTTCTGATGATGCCCATTCTAACTGGTGTGAGGTGATACCTCATTGTAGTTTTTTTTTTTTTTTTTTGCAGTACGCGGGCCTTTCACTGCTGTGGCCTCTCCCGTTGCGGAGCACAGGCTCCGGACGCGCAGGCTCAGCGGCCATGGCTCACGGGCCCAGCTGCTCCACGGCATGTGGGAATCTTCCCAGACCGGGGCACGAATCCATGTCCCCTGCATTGGCAGGCGGACTCTCAACTGCTGCGCCACCAGGGAAGCCCCTCATTGTAGTTTTGATTTACATTTCTCTAATAATTAGTGGTGTTGAGCAGCTTTTCATGTGCTTCTTGGCCATCTGTATGTATTCTTTGGAGAAATGTCTATTTAGGTCTTCTGCCCATTTTTGGATTGGGTTGTTTGTTTTTTTTAATATCGAGCTGCATGAGCTGTTTATATATTTTGGAGATTAATCCTTTGTCCATTGATTCGTTTGCAAATATCTTCTCCCATTCTGAGGGTTGTCTTTTCGTCTTGTTTATGGTTTCCTTTGCTGTGCAAAAGCTTTGAAGTTTCATTAGGTTCCATTTGTTTGTTTTTGTTTTTATTTCCATTACTTTAGGAAGTGGATCAAAAAAGATCTTGCTGTGATTTATGGCAAAGAGTGTTCTTCCTATGTTTTCCTCTAAGAATTTTCTAGGGTCTGGTCTTACATTTAGGTTTTGAATCCATTTTGAGTTTATTTTTCTGTGTGGTGTTATGGAGTGTTCTAATTTCATCCTTTTACATGTAGCTGTCCAGTTTTCCCAGCACCACTTATTGAAGTGACTGTCTTTTCTCCATTGTATATCCTTGCCTCCTTTGTCATAGATTAGTTGACCATAGGTGTTTGGGTTTATCTCTTGGCTTTCTATCTTGTTCCATTGATCTATGTTTCTGTTTTTGTGCCAGTATCATACTGTCTTGATTACTGTAGCTTTGTAGTATAGTCTGAAGTCAGGGAGTCTGATTCCTCCAGCTCCGTTTTTTTCTCTCAAGACTGCTTTGGCTATTTGGGGTCTTTTGTGTCTCCATACAAATTTTAAGACTTTTTGTTCTAGTTATGTAAAAATGCCATTGCTAATTTGATAGGGATTGCATTGAATCTGTAGATTGCTTTGGGTAGTACAGTCATTTTCACAGTATTGATTCTTCCAATCCAAGAACATGGTATATCTCTCCATCTGCTTGTATCATCTTTAATTTCTTTTGTCAGTGTCTTATACTTTTCTGCATACAGGTCTTTTGTCTCCCTAGGTAGGTTTATTCCTAGGTATTTTATTCTTTTTGGTGCAGTGGTAAATGGGAGTGTTTCCTTAATTTCTCTTTCAGATTTTTTATCATTAGTGTATGGGAATGCAAGAGATTTCTATGCATTAATTTTGTATCCTGCAACTTTACCAAATTCACTGATTAGCTCTAGTAGTTTTCTGGTGGCATCTTTAGGATTCTGTATGTATAGTATCATGTCATCTGCAAACAGTGACAGTTTTAGTTCTTTTCCAATTTGTATTCCTTTTATTTCTTTTTCTTCTCTGATTGCTGTGGCTAGGACTTCCAAAACTATGCTGAATAATAGTGGTGAGAGTGGACATCCTTGTCTTGTCCTGGTCTTAGAGGAAATGCTTTCAGTTTTTCACCATTGAGAATGCTGTTTGCTGTGGGTTTGTCATATATGGCCTTTATTATGCTGAGATAGGTTCCCTCTATGCCCACTTTCTGGAGAGTTTTTATCATAAATGGGTGTTGAATTTTGTCAAAAGCTTTTTCTGCATCTATTGAGATGATCATATGGTTTTTATTCTTCAATTTGTTAATATGGTGTATCACATTGACTGATTTGCGTATATTGAAGAATCCTTGCATCTCTGGGATAAATCCCACTTGATCATAGTGTATGATCCTTTTAATGTGTTGTTGGATTCTGTTTGCTAGTATTTTGTTGAGGATTTTTGCGTCTATATTCATCAGTGATATTGGTCTGTAATTTTCTTTTTTTGTAGTATCTTTGTCTGGTTTTGGTATCAGGATGATGGTGGCCTCCTAGAATGAGTTTGGGAGTGTTCCTTCCTCTGCAATTTTTTGGAAGAGTTTGAGAAGGATGGGTGTTAGCTCTTCTCTAAATGTTTGATAGAATTCACCTGTGAAGCCATCTGGTCCTGGACTTTTGTTTGTTGGAAGATTTTTAATCACAGTTTCAATTTCAGTGTTTGTGATTGGTCTGTTCATATTTTCTATTTCTTCCTGATTCAGTCTTGGCAGTTTGTGCATTTCTAAGAATTTGTCCATTTCTTCCAGATTGTCCATTTTATTGGCATAGAGTTGCTTGTAGTAATCCCTCATGATTTTTTTTATTTCTGCAGTGTCAGTTGTTACTTCTCCTTTTTCATTTCTAATTCTATTGATTTGAGTCTTCTCCCTTTTTTTCTTGATGAGTCTGGCTAATGGTTTATCAATTTTGTTTATCTTCTCAAAGAACCAGCTTTTAGTTTTATTGATCTTTGCTATTGTTTCCTTCATTTCTTTTTCATTTATTTCTGATCTGATTTTTATGATTTCTTTCCTTCTGCTAACTCTGGGGTTTTTTTGTTCTTCTTTCTCTAATTGCTTGAGGTGCAAGGTTAGGTTGTTTATTCGAGATGTTTCCTGCTTCTTAAGGTGGGCTTGTATTGCTATAAACTTCCCTCTTAGAACTGCTTTTGCTGCATCCCATAGGTTTTGGATGGTCGTGTTTTCATTGTCATTTGTCTCTAGGTATTTTTTGATTTTCTCTTTGATTTCTTCAGTGATCTCTTGGTTATTTAGTAACATATTGTTTAGCCTCCATGTGTTTGTGTTTTTTACGTTTTTTTCCCCTGTAATTCATTTCTAATCTCATAGCGTTGTGGTCAGAAAAGATGCTTGATATGATTTCAATTTTCTTAAATTTACTGAGGTTTGATTTGTGACCCAAGATGTGATCTATCCTGGAGAATGTTCCATGTGCACTTGAGAAGAAAGTGTAATCTGCTGTTTTTGGATGGAATGTCCTATAAATATCAATTAAGTCTATCTGGTCTATTGTGTCATTTAAAGCTTCTGTTTCCTTATTTATTTTCATTTTGGATGACCTACCCATGGTGTAAGTGAGGTGTTAAAGTCCCCCACTATTATTGTGTTACTGTCGATTTCCTCTTTTATAGCTGTTAGCAGTTGCCTTATGTATTGAGGTGCTCCTATGTTGGGTGCATATATATTTATAATTGTTATATCTTCTTCTTGGATTGATCCCTTGATCATTATGTAGTGTCCTTCCTTGTCTCTTGTAACATTCTTTATTTTAAAGTCTATTTTATCTGATATGAGTATTGCTACTCCAGCTTTCTTTTGATTTCCATTTGCATGGAATATCTTTTTCCATCCCCTCACTTTCAGTCTGTATGTGTCCCTAGGTCTGAAGTGGGTCTCTTGTAGACAGCATATATATGGGTCTTGTTTTTGTATCCATTCAGTGAGCCTGTGTCTTTTGGTTGGAGCATTTAATCCATTCACGTTTAAGGTAATTATCGATATGTATGTTCCTATGACCATTTTCTTAATTGTTTTGGGTTTGTTTTTGTAGGTCCTTTTCTTCTCTTGTGTTTCCCACTTAGAGAAGTTCCTTTAGCATTTGTTGTAAAGTTGGTTTGGTGGTGCTGAATTCTCTTAGTTTTTGCTTGTCTGTAAAGCTTTTGATTTCTCCATCAAATCTGAATGAGATCCTTGCCGGGTAGAATAATCTTGGCTGTAGATGCTTCCTTTTCATCACCTTAAGTATGTTATGCCACTCCCTTCTGGCTTGTAGAGTTTCTGCTGAGAAATCAGCTGTTCACCTTATGGGAGTTCCCTTGTATGTTATTTGTCATTTTTCCCTTGCTGCTTTCAATAATTTTTCTTTGTCTTTAATTTTTGCCAATTTGATTACTATGTGTCTTGGCCTGTTTCTCCTTGGGTTTACCCTGTATGGGACTCTCTGCACTTCCTGGACTTGGGTGGCTATTTCCTTTCCCATGTTAGGGAACTTTTAGACTATAATCTCTTCAAATATTTTCTCGGGTCCTTTTTCTCTCTGTTCTCCTTCTGGGACCTCTATAATGCGAATGTTGGTTGCATTTAATGTTGTCCCAGAGATCTCTTAGGCTGTCTTCATTTCTTTTCATTCTTTTTTCTTTATTCTGTTCCACAGCAGTGAATTCCACCATTCTGTCTTCCAGGTCACTTATCCATTCTTCTGCCTCAGTTATTCTGCTACTGATTCCTTCTAGTGTAGTTTTGTTTTTTTTTTCTAGTGTAGTTTTAATTTCAGTCATTGTATTGTTCATCTCTGTTTGTTTGTTCTTTAATTCTTCTAGGTCTTTGTTAAACATTTCTTGCATCTTCTCAGTTTTTGCATCCACTCTTTTTCTGAGGTCCTGGATCATCTTCACTATCATTATTCTGAATTCTTTTTCTGGAAGGTTACCTATCTCCACTTCATTTAGTTGTATTTCTGTGGTTTTATCTTGTTCCTTCATCTGGTACATAGCCCTCTGCCTTTTCATCTTGTCTATCTTTCTGTGAATGTGGTTTTTGTTCCACAGGCTGCAGGATTGTAGTTCTTCTTGCCTCTGCTGTCTCCCTGTAACTCTATTTAAACAACTTATTTTAAAACGTTATTTTAATTTTTCCATTTGCATTTTGCCTTTTGATTTCAAAAGATAATTTAATAAATTATTTAATTTTAACTGAAAAAACTGATAAAATATTCTAGAAGAATTACTTTAGAAAACATCTAAAATAATTTTAATTTGCTAATTTTTAAAAATTTACTTTAATTTACACTTCTCTTGAAAATATATTCACACTTTGTGTCCTTTGATATATAATTTCAATTTATTTTTTATTCTTTTAGATCATTACTGCCAATAGCACAGAAAATATGTAAAAATCTTGATTATAACAATAGGGTGAGTGACTTCTAAAATGAAGGCAAGAAAAACAAATTTTATGCAATAAATATATAGCAATTTCTTAATTATGCGTGTCTTTTTAAATTATTCATTTAACATCAACCAGTCAGAATGGCCATCATCAAAAAATCTAGAAACAATAAATGCTGGAGAGGGTGTGGAGAAAAGGGAACACTCTTGCACTGCTGGTGGGAATGTGAATTGGTTCAGCCACTATGGAGAACAGTATGGAGGTTCCTTAAAAAACTACAAATAGAACTACCATATGACCCAGCAATCCCACTACTAGGTATATACCCTGAGGAAACCAGAATTCAGAGTCATGTACCAAAATGTTCATTGCAGCTCTATTTACAATAGCCCAGAGATGGAAACAACCTAAGTGCCCGCCGTCGGATGAATGGATAAAGAAGATGTGGCACATATATACAATGGAATATTACTCAGCCATAAAAAGAAACGAAATTGAGCTATTTGTAATGAGGTGGATAGATCTAGAGTCTGTCATACAGAGTGAAGTAAGTCAGAAAGAGAAGGACAAATACCGTATGCTAACACATATATATGGAATTTAAGAAAAAAAAATGTTATGAAGAACCTAGGGGTAAAACAGGAATAAAGACAGAGACCTACTGGAGAACAGACTTGAGGATATGGGGAGGGGGAAGGGTGAGGTGTGTTAGGGCGAGAGAGAGACATGGACATATATATACTAACAAACGTAAGGTAGATAGCCAGTGGGAAGCAGCCGCATGGCACAGGGAAACCGGCTCGGTTCTTTGTGGCTGTCTGGAGGGGTGGGATAGGGAGGGTGGGAGGGAGGGAGACAAAGAGGGAAGAGATATGGGAACATATATATATGTATAACTGACTCACTCTGTTATAAAGCAGAAACTAACACACCATTGTAAAGCAATTATACCCCAATAAAGATGTTAAAAAAAATAATAATAATAACATCAATGACATCAATACAACATAATTTAATTCCATCATCTTTGATATTTTGCCAATTTTCAGACATATAAAAACCATAGCTTCACACATATATCTTGACTTTGTTTTAATGAAGGTATAGTTGTTAAAATAAGAGGTTAGACCATATTTTTTTGACAATTTGTAAGCTTGATTTTTTTAAATAGGTCTTTATTGAAGTATAATTGCTTCACAATACTGTGTTAGTTTCTGATATACAACAAAGTGAATCAGCCATATGCATACATATATCCCCATATCCCTTCCCTCTTGAGCCTCCCTCCCTCCCTCCCTATCCCACCCCTCTAGCTTGTCACAAAGCACCGAGCTGATCTTCCTGTGCTCTGCGGTGGCTTCTCACTATGTAAGCTTGATTTTTACCATGCAGACTTTTAGACACATGGCCTGTGGGCCTCCATTTGTACTCTTGTTCTGGGTGCTCTGTATGTCAGGGCAGGCTGCCCAAAGTTACCTAGCTGGTAAATGGAGCCGAGATTCAAACTCCCACCTGTCTGGACTCCAAGGTGTGGGCTATGTGACATGTGACCTGACCTGTGTCAGTTCACAGTCCAGTGGAGGAGCTGCCACCTCAGGAAGCCCTGAGTGTCACCGAAGCTGGGATACTCTATGGTCAGGGGCAGAAGAGGCTACAGAATTTGTGGCTTCCAGTGCAAAATGAAAATGCATTATACTTATAGTTAATGAATTTTTAAGGATTCCCAGATGCTGAGAGCACTAACGTAAGAAGGAGGCCTTTCTAAGTGCAGGGTCTGTGCAACTGCATGGTTGGGGGGCTTCCTGGAGGTGGTGGCACCTGGCCCCCCTCTTCCACTTATAATAGGTAGATTTGGGTGTGGTGGAAAGAAGGGTCAAGAGCAAATAGGAAAGATGAGGACCATCTATTTATAGCACTTTCTTTTAAAAATCAATTTATTTAAATAAAAATGTGTCATTCAAAGGAAAAATTAAGGAAATAAAAGCATATGTGATATGCAGATATGGAAAAAGTTGTGATGAGTCATTTGAATGACTGGGGGTTGGGAAATTGCTGTCTGGGTGTGTGTGTCTACAAGTGTGTAATTGTGAGCGTGTGCACGAGTCTGTATATGAATCTTTGTATCCTTGAAAATGAGTGTGAGTCTATGTCTGAGTGTGGTTGTGTGATATATTTGTACAAGTGTGTGACAGTGGATGTGTGTCTGAGCATGTGTGTACAATTGTGTGAATGTGTGTAGGGGTGTCTGTATGGATGCGTGCATGCAAACCTTTCTTATCCTGAACTTCTGCAAGAAGAATGTGGAATTATGAGCTTGCTAACACTGGACGCATTTCTAATACCTGTGTATATATCAGCTATCGCCACAATGACGCTGTGTAACAACAAACAGGGAAATGGGAAAAGACTGTTAATGCATTGGATAGGCGATTTTCTTTTGGGGTGATGAAAATGTTCTAAAATTGATTATAATGATGGCTGTACAACTGTGAATCTGCCAAAAAAAATTGGATGGTACTATTTAAGTGGGTGAATTTGATGATATGTGAATTATTTCTCAATTCAGCTAATAAAAACCAACAAGAAACAACTAGTTTCTTGTTCATTAGTCTAGAGTGAAATATAGCTCTGCTGGAATCATCTGGGGCTTGGCGCCTGGTTGCTGAAGAGTTCAAGTATATTCCACATGCTTCTTCTACATGTCTTTCACCCTCTTTTTTGGCTCAGCAACGGCTCAGTTATATTCTTTTTGTGGTGAATAGCAGAAGTGCAAGGGGGCGAACAGTCACATGTAAGGTTTCCTAACACCTTGGCTCAGAACTAGCACATCACTTCTGCCCACATTCCATTGGCTGAAAAAAATATCATACGGTCAAGTGCAAGTCCAACATCTACAGGACAGGGAAATATACTACAGGGAAATATACTTGTCTCACTCTCAAGCCCTTCAAGGTCATATGGGGGAAGGGAGTGAAGACCTGAGAAGGATAATCCAGTCTACCACAACTGCGTAACATGTTGCTCCTGCCCCTTTAGAGATCTGGTTAAACAGGTCATAGACCCGAATTCTAAGTCTGGGGCAGCCTCAAGTCTCCCCATAATTTCTGCCCATTCTGGTGTCTTATTTCCTCATGCTTCTCTCTTTCCCGTGCTTCTCCCTGTCTCAGGGCTCTTGTGCCTATGTGCGCTATCTTTCTTCCACCCTGAGTCAAACTCAGATAAGAAACCCAGCCTCATTGCTATTTTTGAAAAGAAATCCAGTCACACCCAGCACATAGTGCATTTAGCAACTTTGCGGAAGATTTCAAGGCTTATGGAGAAGGGTCACATGGCTTTTTGCACAACCTTCTGTATTTATGGCTCCACCCCTCTCCCCCTCTGCCCGGAGACTGCAGGGAAGACTTCCTAGAGGAGGTGACATTTGACAAGATTTTGAAGGCTGAGGAAGAGGTGGGCACCTCTTCCTGAAGAGTTCCAGGGAGAGGGAACAGCATGGATAAAGTGAGGCAACGTCTGGAATAGTTGAGAAAAGGCAAGTACAGTTGACCCTTGAACAACGTGGGGGTTAGAGGTGCCCATCCCCACAACACACAGTTGAAAATCTGCCTATAACTTTACAGTCAACACTCTGAATTTGTGGTTTTGCATCTGCAGATTCAACCAACCTTGGATCATGTAGCACTGTAGTACGTATTTATTGAAAAAAATTGCATATAAGTGGACCCTCACAGTTCAAACCTGTTTTGTTCAAGGGTCAACTGTAGTCGGCATGGCTGGAGTGGAAGGTATGAGCTGGGGAGTGGTTGGGGGGTGAGGCTAAGTGTCCCACAGATCCATGAAGTGGCTTGTACTGGGTCCAGCTGGGTTAGAACTCTTTTTCCAGAATTACTTTCCCTGTGTGGTTCTGGGTTAGCATCGAACATAAGAGAAACTTGTGTGGGTTTTGGAAGATGGATGTGAAACTGAAGCCATGTTTTTTATGCTCTGAAGGTCAACCCAGGGCCCCAGGCACTGTAGACACTGGTGCCACTTGGGCCTCTCAGTTGTCCCTGTGGCTCCAAGTTCATCCTCCCAGGTTCCAGTTTGTCCTTGCTCTCATTCACGTCCAGGGCTCCTCCTTGACAACTGATCTAAGTGACGCAGAGGCAAGATCATTGAATAGATTCCTCCACCAGCTCCCACCACTGTGTCCAGTCTTGTCCCTGTAATTCTGTTTTCTACGGTGTTCATAGTAGTTCTCTGGTTGAATCCTGACTGATACATCCAGAATCATAGAGACCTTTGTGTGCCACACTGAGGAGTTTGGGCTTCATCTTTTAGAATGGTTTTTCTCAAATTTCAGTCATTTGAGGGCCACTGTGACAGAGGTAATGCTAAATATTCACCAAATCCCCTTCTTCCCAAGCGTATGTCTACACCTCCAGCCTCTCTCGCAGCTAGGTGGGACCATGTGACGAATTCTAGCCAACAGAACATGGGCTGAAGTGAAGTGTGTATGTTCAGGCCTGGCCCCCAAATCCTTCCATGTGACACTGCAGATGCATTCTCGTTTCTCTGGTGTGCCAGCTGAGTGCAGAAGGTCCAATGGTGGACTTCAAAGGCCGGATGGTTTCAGAGCCATTAGCTGGAAGGATCTCAGAATGACTCCCTGAAGCAGAGGCCCCCATTTCCCTGCATTTGGCTGTGACTTGATATATAGAACTTTATTATGTAAAGCCAGTGGGATTTGGAATTGTTTGCTAGAGGGGGTAGCTGACCTTAACAAAAACAACCACATTCACAGTTTTAGTCGTAACCTTTTACCATCTGTATCATTATTGATTTAATCACTTAAAATTCACTCTTTATAACCTTAATTTATTTAAAAAGAGAACTTTGTGTCACTATTCATAAATAGAAAAGCAGCCTCACTCATGGTAGAGAGAAAATAATAGTAAAAAATAAATGCAATGGAAATCAAACCATGATATGAAATTCTTGTTATATCCTGTTCCTGCTAAGGGCTCTGGAGCCTGAGGCCTGCTTTTATTTTGTTATAGAGAGATTAATGGGTGTTTGATATGTGTTAAAGACAGATTAGCACCAAACTGAGACTTTCTTTTTAATGTTCTTGAACTACCAGTGATAATCACCACGCTATGAAACTACATGAGCCAAAGAAAGCTGAAGAGCTTTAAAACTTTTCTCATTATGGAAAATTTCAAACACATGTACATAAATTTAATGAGAATAGTAATATAACACCCCTTGTGTGCCTTACCCAGCTTCAACAGCGATCAACTTTTTGCTATTCTGGTACATCTATTCCCCCTCCCCCTGGTTCCTTTTTTTGATAGAATATTTTAAAATAAATCTCAGACATTATATAATTTCACCCACAAATACATCAGTATATACATTTTTTTTTTTTAGCCTCACTGCCCGGCACGCGGGATCTTAGTTTCCCGACCAGGGATTGAACCCTTGCCCCCTGCAGTGGAAGCGTGGAGTCTTAACCACTGGACTGCTAAGGAAGTCCCTTCAGTATGTACTTCTAACAATAAGGACATTTAAAAAATTCACACAATGCCATTTTTGTACTTAAAAATCAACAATTCCATATTATCATTTAATACTCAGCTTATGTTCAGTTTTCCCCAATGACCACAAAAATAAGGTTTTGCAGTTGGTTTGTGTAAATCCAGATCTGAACAAGGGCACACATTGCATTTGGTTGATATGTCTTTTTTAACCCTGAGGTGAATTGATTGCAGTAAATGGCCTCTCTCCATATTCACTGCCTTAGCCATCTGACTTGGCAGCCTCTCCTGTTGAGAGGTGGAGTCTATTTCTCGACCCTGGAATCTGATCATGTGCCTTGCTTTGGTCAATAGAATGCAGCTGGATGATTTCTGGGTCTGGGCCTTGAGTTGTCTTGCACGATTCCACTTATTCTCTTGGATTCTTATCTCACCCAGGAGAGCAAACTTAGGCAGCTTGCTGTGGGGTAACCATGTAGGGGAGGACTTCCTTGGGTGAGGCTATGCCAGACCAGCTAGTCCCCAGCTGACCTGTCAACTGACCATAGATGCATGAGCAAGCCCAGCCCAGATCAGCTGAGCCTGGGCAAGACCAAAAGAACTGCCCAGCTGACCACAGAACCATGAGAAATAATACATTGTTATTTTAAGCCACTATGTTCCAGTGTGGTTTATTACATAACATTATTGTGGCAGTTAACTGATACAAATCTACAAAATTTCTGCTCCTTTTTAAAATGTCATTTACTTGCTAAAGACACTAGGTCATTGGTTCGTTAGTTTCTGACATTCTAGATTTTTATATCCCATGTGTCATTACACTACATTACATTCTAGATCATTATATCCCATGTATCATTTAATGTTAGTTCCTGTATTTCTTATAAACTGGTAGTTAATCTCGAGGCTGGATTTGATTCAGGTTGGTTATTTGGGCAAGGATACTTTTAGGCATGCTTCCTCTGCCTCACATCAGCAGGCACACAATGTCTGGTTATCCCCCTTCGAGTCATGTTAAGATTGATCAGTGGGTTCAGTGAATAATTTTAGACAAGAATGGGATACCCAGGGAGACTTCCTGGAGGAATCGGGCTTGAGTTGGACCTCTTTAAAGGACAAGTGGGATTTGGATAGGCCAAGGGAAGGAAGAAATATTCCAAGTGAGGAGAGAAGGAAGAAATAGTGTGAGACAGAGAGTGTTCTGAAAATACTGAGGAAAAACTGGTTAATTCTCCCTCATCTCAGCTTCCATTGTTATCCTCTGCTCTAGAGGCCAGGGCAGGAACCAGATTTTATCTCAGGTTTTAATTTTAATAGGTACATGGAGTATTTTGTTAGGACACATTGTGAAATCACATTCCTGC
>NW_006795391.1:21503-27858 GCF_000442215.2 Lipotes vexillifer
AAAGATCGCTATGATCAACTAGTGATATCTGGTATGGTGGTATGGTTGCTGTGAATCTGCCAGAGATCAATGACTCTGCCCAACCACAGAGTCTTAGACATTGGACCCTAGAAGGAAATAAGGGCTGAATGGGGTACCTGACATGAACGGTGGCAGTCCTTGTTGGTTGTTTACTAATCTTCATTTGCCTTTTTATTTTTGCTAATGGAACCTTAGGTATTGGATGGCAGGGATTGATTTAGACATAAAAAATGACCCAGTTCTGGCTAATGAGAAATAAGGGGAAGTCTGCTCCTGGGGCTTCTGCAGAATTTTTTCTTCCTGAATTGAAAGAAATGTGTGAAGGGATGCTTCCCACCCCTTTGGAGGTGGTTGTATAAGGACATGATGCCTGGAGCAATGGCAGCCATCTTGTGACTATGAGAAGACATGGCCAACATGTCAAGGATGGTGGAGAAGAAATATGGAAAGAACCTGGGTTTTTTTTTTTTTTTTTTTTTGGGGTACACGGGCCTCTCACTGTTGTGGCCTCTCCCCTTGCGAAGCGCAGGCTCAGCAGCCATAGCTCCTGGGCCCAGCCACTCCGCGGCATGTGGGATCTTCCCGGACCGGGGCATGAACCTGTGTCCCCTGCATCAGCAGGTGGACTCTCAACCACTGCACCACCAGGGAAGCCCAGAACCTGGGTCTTTGATGAAGGTGTTGAGTCATGAACAAACCCTGGAACCACCTATTACCAAATCTTTTCTTGTGTAGAAAGTAAACCTCTATCATTTAATCCATGTTTAGTCAGGCATTCTTTTATTTATTTATTTATTTGGTTGGTTGCACCGGGTCTTAGTTGCAGCATGCAGGATCTTTAGTTGAGGCAGGTGGGATCTAGTTCCCTGACCAGGGATCGAACCCGAGTCCCCTGCATTGGGAGAACGGAGTCTTAACCACTGGACCACCAGGGAAGTCCCTAGTCAGGCATTCTTTTACTTGCAGCTAAGGACAGCCCAAAGGATACATTGACCATACTCCATGCTTCATGGGCATAGTCCAGACTAGCATTTTCAAGCCATAGCTGAGTCATGAAATCAATTTATTGGATCATGACCAACATTTTAAAAAATGAAATAACATAGATTATATGAGAATGCATGACACAGAGAAAGGATAAATATTGATTTTGTTGAACTCTTGTTTTAATTATGTGGGTCCCAGGTTATGTTCTCCAAGGAAGCAGACCCTGAGACAGAATTTAGTGTTTGGAAGGTTTATGAGGGACTGTTCTTGAGATCAACTCCTGTGGAAAGGAGGGGAGAGAAACAGGAGTGGGCAGGGGGAGAGGTCAAGCTGGGATGGAGGTCTGACAATGATCTTGACTAACCCCACGGGGAATCTGGGAGTTAAAATGGTTCTTCAGAAATTGTCCTGAGTTGGGCTAAGATGTCCAGGCTTTTATCTTCCCCTCACTGGACATGAACCACCTCGGGAAAGAGGTGTGACTTTGAGCAAGGAGGCTCCATGAAGATAAGGCAGGGACTCAGTCCAAGGGGCTGACAGCTGGAGGCTCTCTGCAGACAGCACTCCCAGAAGCTGGGACAATAAAGCCTTCCTGGGATGAGGATGGAGCGTTTCATGTCTGTCAGTGTGTGTGTGTGTGTGTGTGTGTGTGTGTGTGTGTGTGTGTGTGTGTGTGTGTGTGTGTTAGAGTGAACCAGATTGTGGTGTAAATGCATTCCTTATTGTGGGTCCTGGTCAAAGCAGTTTGCAAGCCTCTGGAAAGTCTGGGTTGTGCTTCCACCCAAGTTGTTTTCCTCCTAATTGCCTTTTGGGGTGTCGTCACTTTTCCCGAGGCTCTGCTTGTGAGAGGCAGCCCTGTCTTGTGAGACAGTGCCCTAGCATATTTGAACACCAACACTGAGCTGAGCTGTTGGTCCCGCCCATGCATTAAGAAATGGCAGCTGCTGGGCTTCCCTGGTGGCGCAATGGTTAAGAATCCGCCTGCCGATGTAGGGGACATGGGTTCGAGCCCTGGTCTGGGAAGATCCCACATGCTGCGGAGCAACTAAACCCGTGCACCACAACTACTGAGCCTGCACTCTAGAGCCCGCGAGCCACAACTACTGAGCCTGCATGCTGCAACTACTGAAGCTGGCGTGCCTATAGCCCGTGCTCTGCAACAAGAGAAGCCACCACAATGAGAAGCCCGCACACCGCAACGAAGAGTAGCCCCTGCTCGCTGCCACTAGAGAAAGCTCGTACGTAGCAACGAAGACCCAACACAGACAAAGAGAAAAAAAAAAAGAAAACAAAAAGAAGACCCTGAAAGAAAGAAAAAAAAAGAAATGGCAGCTGCTGCCAATGTCCCCAAATGAAAATGACTAAGGAGGATTAAAGCCAAGTGATGTCATCATGATCCCTGATGAAACAAGCACACAGGAGCTGTCTGGTCCCCCAGGGTGCCCCTTTAGCCTGTCTTGGTAGGTTTCTTCCTTACTCTCATTTTATTTCTTCTATCTCCCTTCCTCAGCAGATTGTCTTTAGCAAATTGTATTTTAAGTCATGTAATTATAAGTGGGCTAGAGGCTCGGAGCAAGCTTTGCTCTTGACAAAAATCTGGAGGAACCTCCCATGCTGTTGGTTTGCAAAACCCTCCATTAGTGGCTTCTTGATTGTTGCCTGGAACAGGTGGGGAAAGGAAGGTAAAAACTGGAGGGGCTGTGCTTCTGCCCTCTGACTGGGAAAGAAGGCCCCCAGCTTTCTGCAGAGCTAGACTTACAGTCAGGCTTCCTGCGTGCCAGAATCCCCTGGGGAGCTTGCTAGAAATGCAGATTCCTGGGTCCTTCCAAAGATCCAATGAGTTGGGCTCTCCAGGAAGGGGGGAATGTAACACAGGAATCTGCATTAAAAAATTTTTTTCACTTTGAAATAATTCTGCTCTCACAGAAAAGTTGCAAGGATAGTGCAAAGGAATCACATATATCCTTTGTCCCATTTGCTCAGTCATTTCTCTCTTTCCATATATAAATATGCATATTATTTTCTTTTCTGAATCATTTGAGAAGCAGTAAACGTAATGCCTCTTTACCGATGCTTATCTCCTAAGAACAAGGAAATTCTCTTACATAACTGTAGCATAATTATCAAATTCAGGATATTAGCATTGAGGCAATATTATTTTCTAATCCACAGTTTGTGGCAAATTTCCCTAACTGTCCCTCCCCCCATTTAAAAAAAATAATCCAGAATCACGCAGTGCTTTTAGTTGTCATTTCTTTTTTGTCCCTTTTAATCTGAAACATTTCCTTGGCTTTTTTTTGTGTGTGTGTGTCATTTATGACCCTGACATTTTGAAGCGTCTAGACCAGTTGTTCAGAGACTGTCCCTCAGTTTGCATTTGTCTGTGGCACGTGTATTTTTAACATCTCCTTTGACTTGGAGCCCTTTGAGAGGACTGGGCAGCCCTAAGATGCAGGTACTCAGAACTCTTACCTCTCAATAATGCCGACGCTCAAAGGACTTAAAAAAAAATAGCTTCGTGGGGTACCAGACTTAGCTCCTTAGTGTTTTTTTTTTTTTTTAATTAATTGATTTATTTTTGGAGGCGTTGAATCTCCGTTGCTGCGCGAGCGCTTTCTCTGGTTGCGGTGAGTGGGAGCTACTCTTTTTGTGGTACGCGGGCATCTCATTGTGGTGGCTTCTCTTGTTGTGGCGCTCAGGCTCTAGAGCGCAGGCTCAGTAGTTGTGGCGCATGGGCTTAGCTGCCCCGCGGCATTTGGGATCTTCCCAGGCCAGGTATGGAACCCGTGTCCCCTGCATTGGCAGGCGGATTTGTAACCACTACGCCACGAGGGAAGCCCCTCAGTGGGATTTAAAGTTTGGGACTTTTGTTTTAAGCTCCGATTTGCTCAGAACTCAAATCCAAGAGATTCTTTAACTGGCTGTGTTGTTAGGCTGGCAGAGCCTGCAGGGATCCCACTGGGCTTTTAATTTCTCCCAACGTTGAGTTCTGGCAAGGTCGGCGAGCAGGCTGCTGGTTTGGGGTGGGACGTGGGCTGGCGGGAAGCAGAAGGAGACAGAGGGGTCAAGACTAGGCAAGTAGTAAAAGAGAAGCTATCTTCTCCATGCGCACCACGAGCAGGCAAGGGGCTGCGCGCTTGGGCGGATTTGCTCGCTCAGTCCCCACAGCCATTCCAGGGGTGAAACATCGTTAGCTCCATTTGGCAGATGGGGCAAATGAGGCTCAGAAAGGTGACATCACTTATCCTTCCCTGCTTAGTTAGGAAGTGGCTGAGCTGGGATTTGAACCTAAGTCCATCTGATTCCATAGCCCATGTTTGCTTAATCATTAGGGCACCCCACTCACCAGGGGACAATGCACTAAGGGAAATTTGTGTTTTGAACGTGAATTCATGAAATAGGAGGGCAGGAGTGGGTCAACTCAACTCTGGTCTTGGGACCAGAAACATCTGGGGCACTGTGTCTGGCTGGGTGGCAGGATGTTAGGGAGGTGTTTTGCTTGGGTACAGTGCCCAGGATCACCTGCTCCAATCCCTGCTCAGCCACTTCTGGGGCTTGTCACCTTGGCACGTTGCCTAACCTCTCTGTGCCTTGACTTTCCCTGCTATAAAACGGGGATAACCACATTACCCACCTCATAGGATTGCTGTAAGGATTAAGTGAGTTAATATAGTAAAATGCTCAGAACAATATCTGGTAAATACCATTGTGACTTACATTAATGTTAACTATCATCTTCATCATCATCATCATCGTCTCATTATCTATTACAAACCCATGGGTGTGTGGAGCTGAGTTGGGCATCTTTGGTGAATTCATTCTTACCCCTGCTGCCTGGCTCTGAGCTGGTCTCTTCTGAGTCATTTTACTTCTTTGTCCTCATATACCAAATGGAGACTTTTCCCCAACTCCCTGGCCTTCAGATCCACTCAGAAGGAGGTTAACCCTATCTGGCCCTGAGAATTCCAAGTCTTTATATTTCAGGATTGAGCCGAGAGCCTTGTTAATTGCCACCACCTACTGGAGGGCCAGCCTGGGTCCAGCTCACTGCCATAAGCTGTGCTTACACCCCAACTTCTCATTCACTCACACCCACACTCGGTGCCTTTACTGAACACCTGCTGTGTGCCAGTCACTGTGCAGGGTGCAGGGGCTATACTATATCAAGGAAGATAGGAGACAAGGTCCCTGCCCTCGTGAAGCTCACGTGCTAGAGGGGGTGACAGATACCTGGCAAGTAAACAACAAATAAATGAATATATAATAGCAGAGAAAATAATGGCAATGAAAGTAAAAAAAAAAAAAGGCAAAGCATAGGCTTCCCTGGTGGCACAGTGGTTGAGAGTCCATCTGCCTATGCAGGGGACATGGGTTTGTGCCCTGGTCTGGGAGGATACCACATGCCGCGGAGCGGCTGGGCCCGTGAGCCATGTCCACTGAGCCTGCGCGTCTGGAGCCTGTGCTCCGCAGTGGGAGAGGCCACAGCAGTGAGAGGCCCGTGTACCACAAAAAAAAAAAAAAAGGCAAAGCAGAGAAGGGGGCTAGAGAGTGACTGGGATGGGGGCAGGAGGTGTGGTGTAGTGTATGAGTATTTTAGGTTCAAGGAAGTACCTTTTCCTGGGATGCTCTGGTATATTCTGGGATACATGGGATGGCCAGGTAAGATCCCTGGGAATTTATTGCTGGCACTGCCATCATTTCTAAGGGTTTCCTGTCAGTAATTCTGCGCCCCCCTGCAATCCATCCTCTACACTGTGGCTAATGTGCTTTTTCCAGATATGATCACATCACCCACTTGCTTCCCCAGGTGGCAAGGATGAGGACTAAAATCCTCCCTGCAGCCTGTCTGACCTGCCTTGTCCAGTCCCTTCTGCCTCCAGCCTCAGCTCCAGTCACACTCTGTCCCATAGTGGGGCTCAGCCAGGTGGCCCCACTCCTACCTGCTAGGAGTATGCTTCCTGCCTCGGTAACACCCATTCTTCATCTCAGCTCAAATGTCCCTTCCTTCAGGAAGTCTTCCATAACTAGGTCAGACCCCCACATATAAACTGCCACTGCCTCCTGGGACTTTTCCTACTTAGCACTTGCAATAAATCCAGCATGTAATGAATCCTGTATAAATCGAATCCACAGTGGAATTCCAGGGCACTCCTGGTCCTGTTGGATACTTGCTAGTTTGTTGGGATCCAAGACAATTTGCTAATTTTGAAATCAGAAAATAAAAACTTCCCTCTTCCAAGGAAGACTTACCCTGCTTCTGAGAAGGTGATTACCTGTCAAGAGTTCAGAGCCCCTCTGGCCAGGCTCCTGGATGGGCAGGAACAGAGGCTGCGTATTTGCTTTCCTG
>NW_006795391.1:27868-51331 GCF_000442215.2 Lipotes vexillifer
TGCTGAAGCAAAGTGGTAAAATGAACTGGTAGGGCCCTTTGAATGGAGACCCAAATCAGTCAAAACTGCCAAACAACCATGTTCCCTGGCCAGACAGGACCACCAGCAGCACCATGACTGGGATCTCCGCTCTGGCACACACGGTGTGGCTGACAGGGTCTTGCTGCTCCAGCCGGGTGTCAGGCCTGAGCCTCTGAGGTGGGAGAGCCAATTTCAGGACATTGTACTGCCAGAGACCTCCTGGCCCCGTGTAATATTAATCAGTGAGAGCTCTCCCAGAGATCTCCATCTCAATGCTAAGACCCAGCTCCACTCAACAACCAGCAAGCTCACCCCATGGCAAACAACTAGCAAGACAGCAACACAACCCCACCCATTAGCAGAGAGACTGCCTAAAATCATATTAAGTTCACAGACACCCCAAAGCACACCACCAGATGTGGTCCTGCCCACCAGAAAGACAAGATACAGCCTCATCCACCAGAACACAGGCACCAGTCCCCTACACCAGGAAGCCTACACAATCCACTGAACCAACCTTACCCACTGGGGGCAGACACCAAAAACAATGGGAACTACAAACCTGTGGCCTGCGAAAAGGAGACCCCAAACACAGTAAGTTAAACAAAATGAGAAGACAGAGAAATATGCAGCAGATGAAGGAGCAAGGTAAAAACCCACCAGACCAAACAAATGAAGAGGAAATAGGCAGTCTACCTGAAAAAGAATTCAGAGTAATGATAGTAAAGAGGATCCAAAATCTTGGAAATAGAATGGAGACAATACAAGAAACGTTTAACAAGGACCTAGAAGAACTAAAGAGCAAACAAACAATGATGAACAGCACAATAAATGAAATTAAAAATTCTCTAGAAGGAATAAATAACAGGATAACTGAGGCAGAAGAATGGATAAATGACCTGGACGGTAAAATAGTAGAAATAACTACTGCAGAGCAGAATAAAGAAAAAAGAATGAAAAGAATTGGGGACAGTCTCAGAGACCTCTGGGACAACATTAAATGTACCAAAATTCGAATTATAGTGGTCCCAGAAGAAGAAGAGAAAAAGAAAGGGACTGAGACAATATTTGAAGAGATTATAGTTGAAAACTTCCCTAATATGGGAAAGGAAATAGTCAATCGAGTCCAGGAAGCACAGGGGGTCCCATACAGCATATATCCAAGGAGAAACATGATAAGACACATATTAATCAAACTATCAAAAATTAAATACAAAGAAAAATATTAAAAGCAGCAAAGGAAAAGCAACATGTAACATTCAAGGGAATCCCCATAAGAGTAACAGCTGATCTTTCAGCAGAAACTCGGCAAGCCCAAAGGGAGTGCCAGGACATATTTAAAGTGATGGAAGGGAAAAACTTACAACCAAGATTACTCTACCCAGCAAGGATGTCATTCAGATTTGATGGAGAAATTAAAAGCTTTACAGACAAGCAAAAGCTAAGAGAATTCAGCACCTCCAAACCAGCTTTACAACAAATGCTAAAGGAACTTCTCTAGGCAGGAAACACAAGAGAAGGAAAAGACCTACAATAACAAACCCAAAACAATTAAGAAAATGGGAATAGGAACATACATATCAATAATTACCTTAAATGTAAATGGATTAAATGCTCCAACCAAAAGACATAGACTGGCTGAATGGATACAAAAACAAGACCCGTATATATGCTGTCTACAAGAGACCCACTTCAGACCTAGGGACACATACAGACTGAAAGTGAGGAGATGGGAAAAAATATTCTATGCAAATGGAAATCAAAAGAAAGCTGGAGTAGCAATTCTCATATCAGACAAAATAGACTTTAAAATAAAGACTATTATAAGAGACAAAGAGGGGCTTCCCTAGTGGTGCAGTGGTTAAGAATCCGCCTGCCAATGCAGGGGACACAGGTTCGAGCCCTGGTCTGGGAAGATCCCACGTGCCGCTGAGCAACTAAGCCCGTGCGCCATGACTGCTAAGCCTGTGTTCTAGAGCCTGCAAACCACAACCACTGATCCCTCATGCCACAACTGCTGAAGCCCGTGTGCCTAGAGTCTGTGCTCCGCAACAAGAGAAGCCACCGCAATGAGAAGCCCGTGTAGCCCCCACTCGCTGCAACTAGAGAAAGCCCGTGCACAGCAATGAAGACCCAATGCAGCCAAAAAATTTAAAAATAAATAAAAAAAAAAAGGTTACTGATTCATCATTAATAATAAAAAAAAGAGAGACAAAGAAAGACACTACATAATGATCAAGGGATCAATCCAAGAAGAAGATATAACAATTGTAAATATTTATGCACCCAACATAGGAGCACCTCAATACATATGGCAAATGCTAACAGCCATAAAAGGGGAAATCGACAGTAACACAATAATAGTAGGGGACTTTAACACCCCAATTTCACCAATGGACAGATCAACCAAAATGAAAATAAATAAGGAAACACAAGCTTTAAATGATACATTAAACAAGATGGACTTAATTGATATTTATAGGACATTCCATCCATAAACAACAGAATACACTTTCTTCTCAAGTGCTCATGGAACATTTGCCAGGATAGATCATATCGTGGGTCACAAATCGAGCCTTGGTAAATTGAAGAAAATTGAAATTGTATTAAGTATCTTTTCCGACCACAATGTTATGAGACTAGATATCAATTACAGGAAAAAAAACTGTAAAAAATACAAACTCATGGAGGCTAAACAATATGCTACTAAATAACCAAGAGATCACTGAAGAAATCAAAGAGGAAATTAAAAAATACCTAGAAACAAATGACAATGAAAACACGACAACCCGAAACCTATGGGATGCAGCAAAAGCAGTTCTAAGTGGGAAGTTTATAGCAATACAATCCTACCTCAAGAAACAAGAAAAATCTCAAATAAACAACCTAAACGTACACCTAAAGTAATTAGAGAAAGAAGAAGAAAAAACCCCCCAAAATTAGCAGAAGGAAAGAAATCATAAAGATCAGATCAGAAATAAATGAAAAAGAAATGAAGGAAACAATAGCAAAGATCAATAAAACTAAAAGCTGGTTCTTTGAGAAGATAAACAAAATTGATAAACCATTAGCCAGACTCATCAAGAAGAAAAGGGAGAAGACTCAAATCAATAGAATTAGAAAGGAAAAAGGAGAAGTAACAACTGACACTGCAGAAATACAAAAGATCATGAGAGATTACTACAAACAAATATATGCCAATAAAATGGACAACCTGGAAGAAATGGACAAATTCTTAGAAAAGCACAACTTTCTGAGACTGAACCAGGAAGAAATAGAAAATATAAACAGACCAATCATAAGTAATGAAATTGAAACTGTGATTAAAAATCTTCCAACAAACAAAAGCCCAGGACCCAGGACAAGATGGCTTCACAGGAGAATTCTATCAAACATGTAGAGAAGAGCTAACACCTATCCTTCTCAAACTCTTCCAAAATATAGCAAAGGGAGGAACACTCCCAAACTCATTCTACAAGGCCACCAACACCCTGATACCAAAACCAGACAAAGGTGTCACAAAAAAGAAAACTACAGGCTAGTATCACTGATGAACCTAGATGCAAAAATCATCAAAAAATACTAGCAAACAGAATCCAGCAGCACATTAAAAGGATCATACACCATGACCAAGTGGGGTTTATCCCAGGAATGCAAGGATTCTTCAATATACACAAATCAATCAATGTGATACACCACATTAACAAATTGAAGGATGAAAACCTTATGATCATCTCAATAGATGCAGAAAAACCTTTTGACAAAATTCAACATCCATTTATGATAAAAACCCTCCAGAAGGTAGGCATAGAAGGAACTTACCTCAACATAATAAAGGCCATATATGACAAACCCACAGCCAACATCATTCTCAATGGTGAAAAACTGAAACCATTTCCACTAATATCAGGAACAAGACAAGGTTGCCCACTCTCACCACTATTTTTTTTTGCGGTACGCGGGCCTCTCACTGTTGTGGCCTCTCCCACTGCGGAGCACAGGGTCCGGACACACAGGCTCAGTGGCCACGGCTCACGGGCCTAGCCCCTCCGCAGCGCGTGGGACCTTCCCGGACCGGGGCATGAACCCGTGTCCCCTGCATTGGCAGGTGGACTCTCAACCACTGTGCCACCAGGGAAGCCCATCACCACTATTATTCAACATAGTTTTGCAAGTTTTAGCCACAGCAATAAGAGAAGAAAAAGAAATAAAAGGAATCCAAATCGGAAAAGAAGAAGTAAAACTGTCACTGTTTGCAGATGACATGATACTATAAATAGATGATCCTAAAAATGCTACCAGAAAACTACTAGAGCTATTCAATGAATTTGGTAAAGTAGCAGGATACGAAATTAATGCACAGAAATCTCTTGCATTCCTATACACTAATGATGAAAAACCTGAAAAAGAAATTAAGGAAAAACTCCCATTTACCATTGCAACAAAAAGAATAAAATACCTAGGAATAAACCTACCTAGGGAGACAAAAGACCTCTATGCAGAAAACTATGACACCGATGAAAGAAATTAAAGATGATACAAACAGATGGAGAAATATACCATGTTCTTGGATTGGAAGAATCAACATGTGAAAGTGACTACACTACTGAAAGCAATCTACAGATTCAATGCAATCCCTATCAAACTACCAATGACATTTTTCACAGAACTAGAACAAAAAAATTCACAATTTGTATGGAAACACAAAAGACCCCAAATAGCCAATGCAATCTTGAGAAAGAAAAACAGAGCTGGAGGAATCAGGCTCCCTGACTTCAGACCATACTACAAAGCTACAGTAATCAAGACAGTATGGTACTGGCACAAAAACAGGAATATAGGTCAATGGAACAGGATAGAAAGCCCAGAGATAAACCCATGCACATATGGTCACCTTATCTTTGATAAAGGAGGCAAGGATATACAATGGAGAAAAGACAGCTTCTTCAATAAGTGGTGCTGGGAAAACTGGACAGCTACATGTAAAAGAATGAAATTAGAACACTCCCTCACACCATACACAAAAATAAACTCAAAATGGATTAAAGACCTAAATGTAAGGCCAGACACTATAAAAGTCTTAGAGGAAAACATAAGCAGAACACTCTATGACATAAATCACAGCAAGATCCTTTTTGACCCACCTCCTAGAGAAATGGAAATAAAAACAAAAATAAACAAATGGGACCTAATGAAACTTAAGAGCTTTTGCACAGCAAAGGAAACCATAAAGAAGACGAAAAGACAACCCTCAGAATGGGAGAAAATATTTTCAAACGAAGCAACTAACAAAGGATTAATCCCCAAAATATTCAAGCAGCTCATGCAGCTCAATATCAAAAAAACAAACAAACCAATCCAAAAATGGACAGAAGACCTAAATAGACATTTCTCCAAAGAAGATATACGGATTGCCAACAAACACATGAAAGGATGCTCAATATCACTAATCATTAGAGAAATGCAAATGAAAACTACTATGAGGTATCACCTCATACCAGTCAGAATGGCCATCTTCAAAATATCTACAAACAAATGCTGGAGAGGGTGTGCACTGTTGGTGGGAATGTAAATTGATACAGCCACTGTGGAGAACAGTATGGAGGTTCCTTAAAAAACTAAAAATAGAACTACCATATGACCCAGCAATCCCACTACTGGGCATATACCCTGAGAAAACTGTAATTAAAAAAGAGTCATGTACCACTATGTTCATTGCACCACTCTTTACAATAGCCAGGACATGGAAGCAACCTAAATACCCATTGACAGACGAATGGATAAAGAAGATGTGGCACATATACACAATGGAATATTACTCAGCCATAAAAAGAAACGAAATTGAGCTATTTGTAGTGAGGTGGATGGACCTAGAGTCTGTCATACAGAGTGAAGTAAGTTAGAAAGAGAAAAACAAATACCGTATGCTAACACATATATATGCAATCTAAAAAAAAAAAAAATGGTTTTGAAGAACTTAGGGCCAGGACAGGAATAAAGACACAGACGTAGAGAATGGACTTGAGGACACAGGGAGTGGGCAGGGTAAGCTGAGACGAAGTGAGAGAGTGGCACTGACATATATACACTATCAAATGTAAAATAGCTAGCTAGTGGGAAGCAGCAGCACAGCACAGGGAGATCAGCTCAGTGCTTTGTGACCACCTAGAGGGGTGGGATAAGGAGGGTGGGAGGGAGACGCAAGAGGGAGGGGTTATGGGGAAATATGTATAGCTGATTCACTTTGTTATACAGTAGCAATGAACACAACAATGTAAAGCAATCACCAATAAAAATGTTAAAAACAAAACAAAACAAAAAAAGGAGTTCAGAGCCCAAGCACTAAACTCCCCCTGAAAAGACCCAGGATTCCAGTCTTGCCCAGAGTGTCCTCCATTGGTAGTGTCCACTCACCCCCACCCTTGTTTACCATCTTTGGGCCCTGCCCCGTTTCAGAGGAGGCCAGGCCCTGTGTCACCCAGGCTCCTGAAAAAATGTTGGAGAAGCAAATGAATTGTGCGGGTTAATTCAAAGCCCACCTTTGGGCTCCTAGGAGCACAAATTGTTCCTGGGGACTTTAGCTTGCTTCCTGGAGGCCAAGGGAGGCACGAATTCACCTCTGACTGCTCCCAGGGTGGTAAAGCAGGTCCTGAAGTTTTCTCTGGGCAGCTCCCTGTCATTTACCCAATCAGTGAACCTGATTGAACCCAGGCACGCCCCTACTTGGAACAGAAAACACTGACTTTTTTTTCCTGATTATTGGCTACCAGGATGTTTTACTACTCATCATAATAATCACTAACACCTATTGCTGATTTACTAAGCTCTTGATACCCATTAACTTAATTAATTCTCACAAGGACCTTATGAGGCAAAACTACTGTTATCACCAACTCACAGAAAAGGAAATTGAGGTCTGGAGAGCTGTGGCAAAGACTGCTGAGTGTCCCCCAACATCTATTCTAAAGTTTCCCTTATCTAAAGTAAAAGTAATCCAATATTTAGCAGGTCATTTCACAGCCCCCTTTGTGGGTAGGTGTGGACATGTGACTGAATTATGGCTAAAGGGTGTGAGGGTTACTGGAGAACTCTCCCTAAGAGATGTAGATGTGCTCGCTTTGCTGTTGCTTCTTTGTTCTTCTTTTACCTGCTGTCTAGAACACAAACGCCACCATCTTGGACCATGATGTAGGGCCCTGACTGAAGGTGCATTTGACTGGGAGGACCCTCGGTCCCTTACACTGTTGACCACCATAACCAGGCCTGGTCTGGACTTTTTCAGCAGAGGGAAATGAACTTCTTTCTTCTTTAAACTATTTTCATTTATTGAGCCAACTTCAATATCAAGCACAGTGGCAGAGCTAGGATTCGAACCTATATCTGTGAGGCTCTTAACCAATCTAATTGTAATTGTTGGAGTGCATCGTGTAACACTGCAGGACACGTGCCACCTTGGTGTGAGGGAATTGGGAGCCAAATCCCGTGTCACCCCCATAGGCCTTCTCTGCGTGGCCCGTCTGCTGTGGAATCTGAGTGAGAAGAGAGGCCTCTGGTGAGGATTTGAGGCCATGGACAGTGGGGGCTGAGGGAATTCACGCATTTATTCCACAGATATTTACTGAGAGCACACCATGTGTCAGGCCTGTATTAAATGCTGGAGTCTTCCAGGTCAGAGGTATGGGAGATTACAACGTGGCCCCAAGTCCCTCCTATCCCTGTACACTCGCCCCTGTCATTGTGGCCCTGCTGTCTCTTCTATCAAGAGATGGAATCCATTTCTCAAGCCCTCAAAGCTGGACTTGGCCGTGTGAGTGGCTTTGGCCTGTTGGATGCTAGCAAACATGATGCAAACAAAGGCTTGAAAAGCACTTGTGCATTGGAATTTGTTACCTCTAGCTGCTGGGAACCCTGCAATCACCACTGCGGGGAGGAGCTGGGCTAGCCTGCTGGATGAATAGGGATGCGTGGTCATTGAGCTAACTGCTGGACATGTGAATCTAGAGGATGCTAGATCTTCCAGTCCCAACTGAGCCAGCCGAGGCCAGAACTACTCAGCCAACTTGTAGAATCATGAGAAGTGTTTGTTGATTAAAGCAGCTAAGTTTTGTGGTGTTTTGTTATTCAGCAAAAGCCAACTGGTTCCAGGGGTATTAGTGGGTATGCACTGACTACAAGTTTTGATGGATTCATTATTTCACAGATCGAGAAGTCCAGGGTGGGTTGGGCAGTGCCGATTCAGCAGCTCAGTGGTGCTATCAAGGACCCAGATTTTTTTCTCCGTCTGTCTGGCCAATCATTGTCAGCGTGTTGCCCTCTTCCCCAACCCTGTCCCCTCAAGTTGCCAAGATGGCTGCCATGTGCCCCAGGCAAGACAGCATCCCAAGCATGAAGTTGCAACTCAGTGGGCAAGAGCCTTCTTTCTGAGTAGCTCTTTATCAAGTAGAAAAATATTTTCTAGAAGTTTCCACCTAGAAAATATTTGGCCAGGACTGGCCACATGTCCATACCTACGCCAATTGTTGGCAAAGAGAAATAGGATTGACATATTTGGCTTTGACTAATCATGATTTGTCCCCTGAGGTTGGACACATTGCTGCCCAAACAAACTTGGGGTTCCTCTAGCAAGCAAGTTGGGGGAGTGGCTGTTGGGGACATTTCCTGCAACACTGGGGACATGATATGAGCAGAGTTGCTGTGACTAAAATGTGCAAAGTGTATTCAAGAAAGCAGCAAGCAAACCTGTGCAGTCAGAGGGCAGGAGGTATCCGAGAAGCATTCCCTAGAGTCACTGTCATGGGTGTTCTGTGAAGATTAGAAAAGGGTCCTTTGCTCAAGTCAGTTTGAGAAAGGTCGAGTTACATAACGTCCCACAGCTTGTGCCTCTGTCGCTGTTGCAGACCCCCTGGGAGCCTTGAAAATGCTAATACTAATATGCCCCACAAATTTCCAGGGACAGGAGCAGGGAGGTGGACTGTATGTTTTTTCCTAAACTGTGTTGACCACAGAAGGTTATTTTCCTCAGAGCATCTCCCAGTATTTCCGCTTGTGGAACAAGCTTTGGGAACTGCTAAGGGACAGTTGGTGCAGTGGTTCTTGACCAGGGTTATGGGGTCCCCCAGGGAACAGTGGACAACATCTGGAGACATTTTTGGTTGTCACAGTCTGGGGGCCTGGGTACTACTGGCATCAGGTGGATTGAAGGCAGGGATGCTTCTAAACATCCTGCAGTGTACAGGGCAGCACCCACAACAAAGAATTCTCCAGCTGAAAGTGTCAATAGTCGGCACAAAAACCTGTACATGAACGTTCACGGCAGCATTATTCATAATGGCCAAAAAGCAGAAACAACCTCAATGTCCATCAACTGATGAAAGGACAAACAAAATGTGGTCTATCCCTACAAAGGAATATTATTCAGCCATAAAGAGGGATGAAGAACTGATACACACCACAAGATGAATGATCCTTGAATACATTATGCTAAGTGAAAGAAGCCAGATACAAAAACCACATACTATATGATTCCACTTATATAACATCTCCAGAACAGGCAAATCCATAGAGACAGAAAGCAGATGAGTGGTTGCCAGGGCTGGGTAGTGACTGCTAATGGGTATGGCGTTTCTTTTTTTTTTTTTGCGGTACGCGGGCCTCTCACTGTTGTGGCCTCTCCCATTGCGGAGCACAGGCTCCGGACGCGCAGGCTCAGCAGCCATGGCTCACGGGCCCAGCCGCTCCGCGGCATGTGGGATCTTCCCGGACCGGGGCACGAACCCGTGTCCCCTGCATCAGCAGGCAGACTCTCAACCACTGTGCCACCAGGGAAGCCCGGTATGGCGTTTCTTTTTGGGTGATGTAAATATTCTAAAATTGATCGTGATGATTGTTGCACAACTCTGTGAATACAATAAAAAGCATTGAATTGTACACTTTTTAAAAATATTTTATTTATTTATTTGGCTGTGCCGGGTCTTAATCGCGGCACACAGGATCTTTGCTGCTGCAGGTGGCATGCAGGATCTTTAGTTGCAGTATACAGGTTCTTGGTTGAGGCATGTGGGTTCTAGTTCCCTGACCAAGCATAGAACCTGGGCCCCCTGCTTTGGGAGCATGGAGTCTTAACCACTGGACCACCAGGGAAGTCCCCGAATTGTACACCTTAAAAGGGGGAATTGTAAGATACAGGAATTATATGCCAATAAATCTGTTTTTTTGTTTTTGTTTTTTTAAGTCAGTAGTGCTGAGGTTGAGAGACACTGAACTAGTAGGGAACTAGGTTGACAGAAGAAAGTGGGGGGATCAGTTTAGGGGACCATGAAGGGCAGGTTAAGGAGTTTGAATTTTATTGACACTGATGGGTGACAAGATTAGTGGACTCAGCCCTGTATATACATCCATATTTCAAGATTCTCTGAGCATGTGCTGTGTGCTGGGCATTTTCATGTACATCATCCCCTGTAATCTTCATGATGAATTTGTAGCTAGGTCTGCATTCCATTGTTCAGATGAGTAAGCTGAGGCTCAGAGAAGTTCACTGACTTGATTGAGGCTGCACAGCTGGTAAATTGTAGAGCTGGGGTCTGAATGCATTTGGATTTGCCCTTGACCCCACAGGATTTCCACTGCTGTATGCTGACTCTCAGTGAACCATCTGCCTTGGCTGTCTCCTGCCTCAGTCCTGGTTGCAGCCTGTGGTCCTGGCAGAGCCCCAGGAAGCCCTCCCCAGAGTGCTGACGCTCATCCCTCTGCCCAGACTGCAGCTGGCATCTGGATAGGGGTTGGTTGCTTAGCAACATGGGTGCACATTCTGCCCTGAGCCAAGGGAACAATTTCCTCAGTCTTGGCTGCAGGAATTTCAAGGAGAACAGCTGAGGGAGCTGGGCATGGGGAAAGCAGGAACAACTAAGTCCCCGGGAGGGCATGGAGATGGGGACCCTCCTTAAGGAGAAGACTCAGCTTCAGGGACAGTGAAAGAGAACGCAGGAGACCTGGGTCAATCATAAAGATGTTATTATTATGACCACAGCAACATTTCTTGAGCACTACCTGTGTGCCAGGCACTGTGCTAAGTGCTTTAAGGTCTATGATCCTTTCCAAACCCCAGGCAATAGGTTACTATTATTATGTCCCTTTTGCAAATGAAGATCCAGGGCTCATGGAGGTTGACTTGTCACACAGTCAGAAAATGCAGAAGTTGGGATTTGAACCCAGGTCTTTCTTTTCTTTTTCTTTCTTTTTTAAAAAATAAGTTTATTTATTTATTTTTGGCTGTGTTGGGTCTTCATTGTTGTGCGGGCTTTCTCTAGCTGCGAAAAGCAGGGGCTACTCTTCCGTGCGGTGCACAGGCTTCTCATTGCGGTGGCTTCTCTTGCTGCGGAGCACAGGCTCTAGGCTTGCGGGCTTCAGTAATTGTGGCACATGGGCTCAGTAGTTGTGGCTCATGGGCTCTAGAGTGCAGGCTCAGCAGCTGTGGCGCACGGACTTAGTTGCTCCGCGGCACGTGGGATCTTCCCGGGCCAGGGATAGTACCTGTGTCCCCTGCATTGGCAGGCGGATTCTTAACGACTGCACCACCAGGGAAGTCCCAAACCCAGGTCTTTCTGACGCCCCAGCTCAGTCCCCATTACAGCCCTGGCGGGGCACTTGATAGAGAAAATATACTATGGGGTTCCCAAGGCCCTGGGCAGCCTGCCCCACTCTCCCTGTCACTCTGCTTGCTCCAGACATACTGTCTTGGCTTTATTTCCTCAAACACTCCTACCTCCTTTCAGCCACAGGGCCTTTGCACATGCTATTCCCTCTGCCTAGGATGCTCTTCCATCTACTCTCTTCACTTGGTTTACTCCAACTCATCCTTCTGGTCTCCAGTGGAACATCACTTTATTCATTCATCCATTGATCCAAACCTAGTTAATGGGTGCCTCCCAAAGCCAGGTAAACATTAGCAAATAAAATGTACGACCCCAGGCTTCTTGGAGTTTATAAGCTAGTGGAAGAGCTAATAGATGAATAGACAAGCCACAACTGCACGGGAAACATTCCCTGACTCCTCTACCCTTTGGCAAGAATAATTATCAATTAATTGTATGATTATTTATTTAATGCTGGTCTCCCCTTCTAGGATGTAGGTTCTGCGAGGCTAAGGACTGTGAGGCTGTACTGTGAGGGTCGGTACTATTATTACCCCCACTTTATAGATGAGGAAACTGAGGCACAGAGAGTTTGAGCAACTTGCCTAAGGCAAGAGCTGGTAACTGGTGGAGCCAGGATTTGAACTCATGGCTCCAGGGTCCATGTTTTCAATCAGCAGGTTATGAGCAGTTGAGGAGGAAGAAAGAAAGAAAGAAAGGGAGAGAGAGAGGGAGGGAGGGAGGGAGGAAGGAAGGAAGGAAGAAAGGGAAAAAGAAAGAAAGGAAGGAAGAGAGAAAGAGAGAGGAAGGAAAGAAGGGAGGAAAGAGAGGGAGAAAGAAAGGAAGAAAAGAAAGAAAGAAAGAAAGAAGGAAGGAAGGAAGGAAGGAAGGAAAGAAAGAAAGAAAGAAAGAAAGAAGGGAAGAAAGAAAAAGCAAGCTCGCTTCAGCAGCACATATACTAAATTTAGAATGATACGGAGAAGATTAGCATGGCCCCTGTGCAAGGATGACACACAAATTTGTGAAGCGCTCCATATCAAAAAAAATTTTTTTTAAGGAACTAATCTTTTAAAAAATTTGTTTATTTTTGGCTGCATTGGGTCTTCATTGCTGCGCACAGGCTTTCTCTAGTTGCGGCGAGCAGGGGCTACTCTTCGTTGCGGTGTGCAGGTTTCTCATTGCGGTGGCTTCTCTTGCTGCAGGGCATGGGCTCTAACTGCACAGGCTTCAGTAGTTGTGGCTCGCGGGCTCTAGAGCCCAGTCTCAGTAGTTGTGGTGTATGGGCTTAGTTGCTCCATGGCATGTGGGATCTTCCCGGACCAGGGCCCAAACCTGTGTCTTCTGCATTGGCAAGCATATTCTTAACCACTGTGACACCAGGGAAGCCCATTCCATATTTTTAAAAGACAGCCTCTTCAATAAGTGGTTCTGGGAAAACTGGACAGCTACATGTAAAAGAATGAAATTAGAACACTTCCGAACACCACACACACAAAAAAAACTCAAGGTGGATTAAAGACCTAAATGTAAGAGCAGACACTATAAAACTCTTAGAGGAAAACATAGGCAGAACACTCTTTGACATAAATTGCAGCAAGATCTTTTTTTACCCACCTCCTAAACTAATGAGAATAAAAACAAAAATAAACAAATGGGACCTAATTAAACTTAAGAGCTTTTGCAAAGCAAAGGAAACTATAAACAAGACGAAAAGACAACCCTCAGGATAGGAGAAAATATTTGCAAACGAAGCAACTGACAAAAGATTAATCTCCAAAATATACAAGCAGCTCATGCAGCTCAATATCAAAGAAACAAACAACCCAATCAAAAAATGGGCAGAAGACCTAAATAGACATTTCTCCAAAGAAGGCATACAGGTGGCTAACAAATACATGAAAAGATGCTCAACAACATCACTAACTGTTAGAGAAATGCAAATCAAATCTACAATGAGGTATCACCTCACACAGGTCAGAATGGCCATTATCAAAAAATCTACAAACAGCAAATGCTGGAGAGGGTGTGGAGAAAAGGGAAACTTCATGCATTGTTAGTGGGAAAATAAATTGATACAGCCACTATGGAGAACAGTAGGGAGGTTCCTTAAAAAACTAAAAATAGAACTACCATATGACCCAGCAATCCCACTACTGGGCATATACCCATAATTCAAAAAGACACATGCACCGCAATTTTCATTGCACCACTATTTACAGTAGCCAGGACACGGAAGCAACCTAAATGTCCATCAACAGAGGAATGGATAAAGAAGATGTGGTATATATATACAATGGAATATTACTCAGCCATAAAAAGGAACAAAACTGGGTCATTTATAGAGACGTGGATGGACCTAGAGACTGTCATACAGAGTGAAGTCAGAAAAAGAAAAACAAGTATCATATATCGTAATATCGTATATCGTATGTTAACGCATATATGTGAAATCTAGAAAAATGGTATAGATGATCTTATTTGCAAAGCAGAAATAGAGACACAGACACAGAGAATAAATGTACAGATACCAAGGGAGGAAGGGGGGTGTGGGAGGAATTGGGAGATTGTGATTGACATATATACACTATTGATACTATGTACAAAATAGATAACTAATGAGAACCTACTGTATAGCTCAGGGAGCTCTATTCAATGCTCTGTGGTGACCTAAATGGGAAGAAAATCCAAAAAAGAGGGGATATATGTATATGTATAGCTGATTCATTTTGCTGTACAGTAGAAACTAACACAACATTGTAAAGCAACTATATGCCAATAAAAATTAATTGAAAGAAAGAAAGGGAGAAAGAAAGAGGCAGGGAGGAAGGGAGGAAGGAAAGAAAGAAAGAAAGGTGAAAGGGAAGGAGGGAGGGAGGGAAGAAGGGAGAAAGGGAGGAAAGGAGGAAGAAAGAAAAAGAAAGAAAAAAAAAGAAAGAAAAAGAAAGAAAAAGAAAGAAAAAGAGGGTCTTCCCTTGTGGCGCAGTGGTTGAGAGTCCACCTGCCGATGCAGGGGACACGGGTTTGTGCCCCGGTCTGGGAAGATCCCACATGCCGTGGAGCGGCTGGGCCCGTGAGCCATGGGCGCTGAGCCTGTGCGTCCGGAGCCTGTGCTCCGCAACGGGAGAGGCCACAACAGTGAGAGGCCCACGTACTGCAAAAAAAAAAAAAAAGAAAGAAAGATTCCATCAAGGGTCGTGCCTTCCGTGGCCAGCTGGTCCCGCAGGAAGTTGTGGTCTGTTTCAGAGCCAGGCCCAGCCTCCTGGGTCCCCACCTTCCCTGCAGCTGTGTAGCAGCCCAGGGTTGCTCAATAGGTTGGGAAGATCATTGCTGCCCATGGACTTGCTTTGGGCCATGGGGAGGGAGCAATAGAAGACAGCTTTGAATGTCAGAGGGACCTTTGGGATCAGCATTCCAACCTTTGCTTCTCTGCTGGGCAAACTGGAGTCTCAAGAGTACAATCTCACAGCTCCTGAATCTAGCCCAGGGTTCTAGAAAGATTACTCTGCCCCAGTATTCCAGAGTGTACATTCTCACAAGTCTGTGAGCCAGTAACCTGGGCTTTCTGGGGCCTTTTGTGTTCTCCTATCAAGAAAAGATTCTGGCCAGAGAGCCCTTGAGAACAGTTTTATGCAAGGCTGTGGCCACGGAACAGAGCCAATCCCTTTTTATACAAAAGAAGTCTGGTGTTATTGAGCTCATACCAGGTGCCAAGCAGTGTGCTAAGAATTCCACGTGCATCCACACCTCCAATGGTATATAGTGAAGATCTTGTCTCTATTTGACTTAATTTGTTCCCCTTCTTACCAGCTGGGTGACCTTGGGCAAGTCCCTTCATTTTTCTGAGCTTCCATTTCCGTTTGACTTTAGAAAGATGAAGGTACTTGTCCAAAGTCACATGTTTATAAGAAGGAAAGACAATTTTTCCATCCACAAAACTTTCCTGAGTTCTTAATATATGAAAACTTATAACTATTTTGGGGCAGGAAGTGGGCAGAGCTGATTACGACTCTACTGCTGCTCTCAAGGAGATTACAATCTCGAGAAGGAAGAGCAAATGTGTTTTGTTTTGTTTTGTTTTTCCTGACAATGCTAGAATCAGCGGGTAATGGCTACCTGCCTGGACTCCCGCATCCTGGATCTGCGGGGGAAAAGTTCCAGGATTGATTAGTGACGTCTGCTGCAGGATCCAACGTGATCATCTGAGTACCAGTGGCCAGACGGGGACTGTTAAGAACAAAGTGAGGGTCAGCATGGAGTTCTGCAGGGGTGGGGGAAGGAGAGAGGGGAGACCACCATTTGCACTTGAGAGAAAACTCATTGGAGGTGGTAGCCATGCTCTGAGGGGAAAAGGGTGGACTGTGGCTGTGAACACGTGTGTGGCGTAGTAGCTATCCAAACTGGAGGCCAGCAGGCTAGAGAGGGCACAGGCTCTGGATGAAAAGAAACCTGAATTCAAATCCTGACTCAGTCACTTTTTAATGTGTGACTTGGGACATATCATTTAACCTCTCTGAACCTCAGTTTCCTCTTCTGTTATTGGGTTGATTGCTGAGTGCTTACTCTTGCTACAGTGACCACTGACAACAATAATCCAGGGAGGTAGTATTGTCAGCGCTGCTCCTTGCTGGGCTCCTGGGTTGGCGTTCACTCCATAGCCTGTGAAAACTGGTGCCCTCTGGTGCCACAATGTGAATGACTACCTCCTGGAGTTGTGTGACATGGCCATCTGGATGAAAGAACAGAGGCCCAGAGAGATTAAGTCACTTGCCCAAGTCACACAGCTAACACGTGGCAGAGGTGGAATTTGAGCTCAGGTCTGTCTGCTCCACAGCCCAAGCCTGTAACCAGCATGACCTCCTGCCCACGAGCGATTTGCCAAACCTAGAAAACAGTTCAGCCTCTATGACAGTTTGAACTTTGGCAGATTGATGAAGGCGTGTAACTTCCCCACCTGGATTTTCCTGCAGGGATAGGTAGCCAATGAACTCATTTTCATGCCTGTGAAAATCCTGAGCATAGTGCCTGGTGTGCAGTGAGAGTAACTCAGAGTGGTGAGGTTGAGGGCTGCTGGGAGACTGAACCCCATTCTGAAACTAAGTGTGAAAGGGCAACCCTAAAAGAAAGAGGATGGCAGTAGAATTTTCAATGAGAGGGAAGCAAATGAGTTCTTGGGCCTGGGGAAACAGACTTGGGGGTGAGAGCGGTGCTCAGCTCTCAGAAAGGCTACTGGTGTATCCACCTGCAGCGGTGCCAATCAGTTAGGGTCCCACAGGGGACATGGGGGTAACTGATGATCAGTAATGAAGGGCTTGTAACAGCTGTGAGCAGGAGAAAGGGAACCAACAGTGGGTGGTGACACTTCTGGGACTGGCAGGAGCAGGGAGCCCAGGGCCCGAAGGCATGAAGGGATAGGTTGCTCTGGAATCTGGTGAGAGCTGTAGCTTTACGAAGGAGCCAGGCTGTAGGGAGACGAACACAAACTTCATCCAGGCCGCCTGCATCCAGACACCATGGGGGCGGCCCCCCAAACTTCACAGACTGAGAGGGGTCAAGGGATAAACCTCCAAAGGGATACTGGGATGCCCTTACTACAAGAAAGTAGTAAAACTCGACAGACGTTCATCACACAACCCTGACCAGGATGATTTGTGAACATCTGGCAGCTCTCAAATTCTTTAACTTGATGACCATTCACTCGATCAGCTTTTATTTTCTGGGACATTAAGTTATGTGGAATCTGGTGGAGCTTTCAAATGATGCAGATTCAGGGCGGGTAGCTGGGGGGATGGGGAAAACGGGTTAAGAGAGGCGTGTTTTTCTACAGCCCGACATCAGGCGGCCTACATGTTCAAGCCAGAGAGTTTCCCAGAAGGTGAAAAACACACCATCCCCAAAGTCCCTGCTGTTATTAATCAGCAAATGTCTCAGCAGCAGGTGTTGCATGAGTGAATTTTGGGGTCACGGCAGGTAATCCGGTCTGGCCAGGCCATAGCAGGTGACCTGACTGTCTGCCTGATCCTGAGCCACTGGATAAGGGGATTAATCTAAATCTCTTGGAGGAGAGGACGTTTTTCGAGAAAGCCTGGGGCCCAGAAAGTGAAAGCTGACTTAGTGACCTCAAACTCCGTTCCTTGGGATCATTTAGAAAAGGTGCCATTGGGGTTGAGACCCCCAGGGATGCAGGGGCAGAAAACATGGAGCTTAAAGGGTCTGGGAGGAATGGAGATAGAAAATCAGGGAGATAGAAAATCCAGGGAGTTCATGCCCTTCTCAAGGGGGCAGTTAAGACCCAGTGCTAGTTGACAGTCACTGAATAGAGCCAGATGGGCTGGATCTGGATCCTGGCTCTGCCTCTTACTCATTGTATGACATTGGGCAAGTCACTTCCTCTCTCTCTGACTCAGTTTCCTCGTCTGTAAAATTGGACAATAATAAAACCCACTTCATAGAGATGTTCTGTATGAATGAATGTTTGCAAACACCTAGAACAGTCCCTGGTATGTAGTAAAAAGCACTATATATAATGTTTGCTAAATAATTAGATAAATAAGAATATAGGTTATTTGTTGTCAGATCTTCCAATCTTTAAAGGGAACTAAATCTGGAAATCTAAGTTTTAATAATCATATTAATGGCAAATACTCAAGCAGTTTCGAAACACCTTAAATATTGACTGAATGTTGTAAGGTAGATACTGTTATTATCCCCATTTTGCAGATGGGGAAACTGAGGGGGTCACATGTTTTGTCCTAAAGTTACATACTAGCAAGTGGTAGAAATGGAATATAGGGTGACAAACCATCCTGGTTAAAACCAGGACATTAGAAGCCCCATCTCCCAGGAAACTCTTCAGTCTGGGAGAACCAGGACTGTTGATCACCCTAGCTTCAAACCTGGTCAGCCTGGCTCCAGCATTCTGCTCTTAGCACCGTATTCTATTTTCTTTTTCATGAATGCTCCTGATTTTTAAATATTGGCCACTGCGGGTCAAACAATTTGCAATTCCTGAAAGAATCTGATATTCCCTTGCATCAAATTTCCCACTTGTTTCAGAGAAGTGCCTGTGTTTCCTCAATTGTAGAATGGAAAAAGAATAACACAGACCTCATAGGGTTGTGGTGAGGATTAAATGAGTTCATGTACTTAAGGCACTTAGAGTAATGCCTGGTATGAAGCAAGTGCTATATAAATCTTTGCATGTATTATTGTTGTTCTTAAACAGACATTATCAAGACCCTCTCAGACTTCCTGAATCTGAATCTCCTGGCTTGAGGTCTGGGCATCTGTTGTTGTTGTTGCTGTTGTTGTTTTTAATACCAAATTCCCCAGGCAATCAGGTTTGGGAGTCAGCAATCCTGGGATCAAGTCTGAGTAGTACAATTAATGCTCTGTGTGACCTTGAACAAGTTTCTTCACCTCTCTTTCTTCCCTTTGCAAAAGACCAGGAGTCCTGCCTCTCTCAGAGGGTTAATGTTTAGAGGCTTCTAGAACCTCTTGGAAAGGGAAAACATTTGATATAAGGCAGGTGAGGAGGTAAAGAAGTAAGAAGGGAAGCCCCACATTGCACTTGGAGGGGACTTAGGATTCAGGCCTTGGGGCTAGGCTACAGGATAGGCAGGATGGACTAGGCTATGCTGAGTGACAAAGAGCCCTAATAACTCAGTGGCTTAAAACAAGTGTTTGTTTCTCACTCTCACTCCACATGCTAGTTATTAAGCTGCTGTCTCTCACCTCTAAAGCTGCGCTCCCATACACTGCTCTGTGATGCTGGGGCTGGGACCCCACTAGCCACATTCCTGGTTTGTCAGCTGCTCCTGGTAGGCTTTCCAGGCTCCGGGACAGCCTGGAGGAAAGAGGAGGGACTTGCTCCTTCCTTCTGTTGTCTGTTCAGGTCAAGGTCACCCAAGCAACACTTCCGCATCCTGGCAGTGGCTACTGGTTCCAGTCTCTGGGTTTTTTACACACACCCATGGAACCAGCCTCCTTGTGTCCCCACAGTGCCAAGCACTCCCCACTTGGAGGTCTGAGTCCCAGCTCTGAGGGGGCCTCTCCTCCAAGGCTCTGGGTTCTGACACTCCAACCTCCACCCTTTGTCCACCGGCCCCAGGGACAGTGGCTGCTTCCTGTATTAGCATCTCTGTATTGCCTAGTTGCTCTCCTGTGCTTTTTCAGCCCTCCAACATTCATTCTAATTCTCTGTTAAAATGACTGCAGTGGTTTCCTTTTTTCTGTCAGCCACCCTGACCCACACACTCCATGCATACTATGAAACAGAGCTCACTCTGAGACCCAAGCTAAGGGAGCAGCCCACCTGGAAATTGCCAGGCATAGTGGCAGAGGGGAGAGAGCCTGATGGACCACACACTAGCTCTTAAAGCTTCTGCCCAGAAGTAATGCGTCACTTCTGTCCACATTTCATTGGCCAGAGTAGGTCATGTGACCACATCTGAGTTCAACACGGGATAGGCAGTGAACATTTATGATCAGTAGTACAGCCTCCTAGTGTGTCCTTGGAAAGACGGAGAAACTATACTCTTTTCTCCTTCCTGACAGTCAACCCTAATCAGATCCCTAATTAGATTTTCCTGAATAATAATAACCAGCAAGTTATTGTGCATTTACTATGTGCTAGCCTAAGCGCTGATTTTCAGAGAGTCCATGGGTAGGTAGTTGTTATCCCTATTTCTCAGAAAAGAAGACGAGGCTCAGAGAGGGGACGTGACTTGCCTCAGGCTATAGAGCTGTAAGAGGCAAAGCTGAGATTTACACTTGAGTCTGTCAGACTGAAGTCCAAATTCTTCACTTCTGAACTCTGTGGGGTGTCCCTTCTTGCTCCCATTCCAGAAACCCTGGGGAGGGCAGACAAGGAAAAGCAGGTATTTAAACTGGCTCAGCCCCTTTAACTGGCAAATCCTGCCTCCCACTGAAAGTTGCAGGTTCTCTATAGGGCAGCCCACTTCTGGAGCTCAGCAATCCAGAAAACTCCCCATGATTCTGCCCCTGGGAGCTTGCTCCTCTGGCCAGTCTTACTGCTGGCCTTGGCGCTTGGTTTTCACCCTCCAGCTGCCTCGTCCAGCACCTTGCTCAGCCCCAGCCTGGCTCAGGTTCTGCCCAGAGAGTGTTCCCAGGAGGGGAGACAATGCCCAGGGTCTGGGACCCCATGAGCCTGAGCTCTCCCAGGGCTCTGTCACCCCTCAACATTCAAGGGACACTGGGCTGTGCTTGGGGCAATAGCCACTTGAGTCTTGTCCCAGCGGACGTGAATTTCCTCAGAATATAAGCTCTTAGAGGTCTGAACTGTGTCTTTTGTATCTTCTGCACAGTATTATTGACAGCTGATGCCCTCAGGCACACCAGGCACCAGGCACCATGCCTATTTCAAGGGTATCTGGGATTTGTTTTAATCAGGTGTGGTAAGACACACAGACTGGAAATGACTGTCATGAAGGAAGAAGTTTATACTCTCACATCCCTAGAAATAGGCACAGCAGACACAGATGTTTAAAAAGAACTCACTTCTCCTGTGTTCATTCTTTACTCACACTATTACCACACTCACAACACTTCTGACACCAGATGTGTGAGTTTTTTTCCCACACCACGCAATTCTCTGTGATGCCAGCTGGGTGTCCTACAGTTTAACTCAATTCTGACACCGTCTACCTGGAGCCCCATGACACTGCCCCCCACTTCAGGTGCCAATTGCCAAGTCATAGGTCCCCAGGTTACCCACAACTTCTGTTCAACTTGGCTATACATCAGAGGTTCCCATGACCTCCTCCCCCTTGGATTCGATTATTTGCTAGAACAGCTCACAGAACTCAGGGAAACACTGACTTACGTTCACCAGTTTATTATATAATAAAGGATATAACTCAGGAACAGCCAGATGGGGATGCATAGAGCAAGGTATGGGGGGAGGGGTGCAGAGCTTCCATGCCCTCTCTGAGAGCACATCACCCTCCCAGCACCTCCACATGTTCACCAGCCTGGAAGCTTTTCGAACTCCATACTTCGGGGATTTTTATGGAGGCTTCATCACATAGGCACGATTGATCGTTAACTCCATTTTCAGGCCCTCTCCTCTCTCTGGAGAATGGGGGGGTGGGGTAGGCTGAAAATTCCAAGCTTCTAATTATGGCTTGGTTATTCTGGTGACCAGACCCCAAAAGCCCACCACAAATCACCTCATTTGAACAAAAAACACACCTCTCACCCAGGAAATTCCAAAGAATTTAGGAAATCTGTGTCAGGAACTGGGATCGAGATCAAATATTAGGGCAAAAGATGTTCTTAATGCTCTTATCACTTAGGAAATTCCAAGGGTTTTAGGAACTCTGTGCCAGGAACCAGGGGCAGAGACCAATATATATATTTTCTATTATTTCACAGTGTAGGGAAGTCAGGAGGCAGAGGGAGTGAGGGGAAAACGTGGGCAGGAGGTTTTACTGTAGTTTCTGCAGGAAGAAACATGCAAGGTAGAGTAAGCAGACTGAGAAGGTTTAGGATTGGCTCATTTGATTACTTATATAGCAGGCTCTAGGGTGCAAGTTCCTTCCCCAGTTGTCTGGTACCTGGCCCTGGGGCGATTAAGGCAGGGGGATATTGGCCTGGAGCTAAGAGCTTGATAAAGTAGATGGTTGGGGTGTGGGCTTTGGATTGGTTGGTTTGCAGGGGAAAGGCACACTCCCAGGTGAGTTGTTTGCTCTCTCTAGGAATTAGCTAATCTTGAGAGGGGCAGTCCTTTCTAGTGTCAGTAAGGCCCCGAGATGTCAAGGCATCAGAATAAAAAGATATGCTTACTACAGAGCCTTACAAGTATCATATTGCTCGATATTTGAAACCAATCTATTATATCAGATGGCGAGAGTTCAGCAGCCAGTAACCAAAGAACTGATTAATAGAGGCTTAAGAAATAAGATGTTTAATTCTGACATAACAAAACATCTTGAGGAGGAAGCTTCCAGCTTCCAGTTGAGTCTGTCAACTCAACAGTATCATCCAGGACCCAGACCTTTTCTCTCTTTTGCCTTTTTTCTGTTCAGCATGTTGGTGACATGGCTCCATATAATCCCAAGAAGCTGACTCAGCTCCAGGCATCAAAGCCCCAGAGAACATGGTCCCAGTGAGATGGAAAGGTATTTCAGTTATCTATTGCTGTGTAACCAACCATGCCAAAACTTAGTGGCTTAAAACAACAAGTTATTATTTCTTACACTTCTGTGGGTTGACATGAGTACAGCTGGGGGGGTTTTCTGTCCCACATGGTCTTGGCTGGGGCCATCCACTGAAATGCATTCAGCTGGCAGCTGAGCCAGGACGGAAGATCCAAGAAAGCTTCACTCACATGTCTAAGGCCTTGGTGCTCTTCCACGTGGCCTCTTTATGTGGCTGCTTGGGGTTCCTCACAGCATGGTGGTCTCTGAGTAATGAAGTGTCTTTCACGGTGACTGGCTTCCAGGGCAAAAGTGGAGGCTAACAGGCCTTCTTAAGCCCTATGCCTGGAAGTGGCATAGCATCACTTCTGCAGCATTCTATGGGTCAAAGCAAGTCACAAGTCCAGCTCCAATTCAAGGGGAGCTGTATCCACAATAAAAGTAAGAAAAGGAAGGAAGGAGAGAGTAGATATTGGGGAGGCAAATGGCAGGGTCTGCCACAGTGAAGCATCAGTTTCCCCTTGAAGAGGTGGCCAGACAGAGACTATCTTTCCTTAGAGCAGTTGAGTGGCACGGTGGGTGTGTACTACTGCTTGGGGCACCAGGGTAATATAATGGCAACCAGAGTCTTCTCTTTCCCCCCCCCTCTCCTCCCT
>NW_006795391.1:51341-57268 GCF_000442215.2 Lipotes vexillifer
GTGCTCTACCTGCTCATTGCCTCACCCACAGGGGTGAGATCATGGCAGGGAGAGGATGATAGCACATATGGGGAGGGGGGAGAGCCCAGTTATTTGCTTTTTCAAAAAGACGGAAACACGGGGCTTCCCTGGTGGCGCAGTGGTTGAGAGTCCGCCTGCCGATGCAGGGGGCACGTGTTCGTGCCCCGGTCCGGGAAGATCCCACATGCTGCGGAGCGGCTGGGCCCGTGAGCCATGGCCGCTGACCCTGCGCGTCCAGAGCCTGTGCTCTGCAACGGGAGAGGCCACAACAGTGAGAGGCCCGCGTACCGCAAAAAAAAAAAAAAAGAAGACGGAAACATTTGGCACCGCTCCTGGTGCCAAATTGAAATTAATGCTGGCTACACTCCCAGCCTGGCTCCCATCCCCTCCAGAGGGCAGAGTCTCTGCAGCACTGAATCCAGGAAGGTCACTTGCTTGTCACAGGGGAAGGTGGGCGAGGGGCTGCAACAGTCAGGGTCCCGGAGGAAAACTGAATCCAGTTCAGATGCTCAAGGGACCTTAAAGAAGGGACTGTTCTCAGAGTGTGGGCAGGTTAGGGGATCAGAGAAGGGAGGTAGAGGCACTGAGAGATTAGCAACAGAGGGAAGCCATTACCACAGTAAAGGCAGGGAGAAGCAGGGGAAGGAACTAGTGTGACTGAAGCCCAGCGAGGGCAGGAGCTGGGGGAGGCATGTAGACAGAGGCTGTAGTTGTGGAAGTGTGTAGCCGCCAGCAGGGACATGATATTGAAGCAAGGAGGGAGTTTGAAAGAAATGCCCCCACCTCTCTCTCCCCCTGCCTTCTGATCTCCTGCTGGTCCTTCCCATTGGCTACACCCAATCAGAAGCCCGAGGGCAAGGGAGCCCATGGGTGATGTGGGCCATACTACTGATTTCTGGGAAACACAGGGCAGGCAGAGGAGGCTGGAGAATGAATTGGGGTGGGGTGGGCGAAACAATACAGTTGTATTATGCAGAAGCCCAAAAGATATGGTTATTTTTGTATAACTATTTTTCAGTACTCCAGAATGTCCCGCATTCATAGATCTGCCACAAGTTACTTAAAAAATCCTTCTCTTGGGAGTTCCCTGGTGGTCTAGTGGTTAGGACTTGGCGCTTTTATTGCTGTGGCCTGGGTTCAATCCCTGCTCCGGGAACTGAGATGCTGCAAGCCACTTGGCCAAAAAAAATCCTTCTCTTCTTTGTAGAGAGCTGTTTTTATTGAAAAACGATATACATATATAAAAGGGACATGTCAGAAGTGCACAGCTTGATAAATTTTCACAAGAGAGCTTATCCATGTAACCAGGTCAAGAAACAGAACATTCCTAGCACCCAGGAAGCCCCCTGAGTCTCCTTCCAGTTATCACTGCCCAGCTCCCCTCCACCAGAGAGCCTGGATTCTGACTCCCAATAGCACAGGCTCATTCTCCTGTAGAGATAATGTTACAATGGGCATCTTTGTGTCTTCGGATTTTTTTATTTTTTATTTACTTATTTATTTTTGTCATTGACTTGTTTTCTTAGGATGAATCTCCAGATTTAGGTTTTCTGGGTTGAAGGGTGTAAACATGTTTATTGCTCTTGCTGTATGAGGCTGCATTACTTTCTGAAGGATATACAGATTCCTTATCACTTCTTATCTCAAAAGTCAGCCACTGAGATTATAATTGGTGACTCTGGCTTCAGTAGGAGGGGGCCAGTTCTGGATCCCATTAGGGAGGAATCTGAAACTCTGAATACCAACAATGCCTGCTCTCTTGGTATATGATGTTTTTGATTGCAAATGACAGAAGCTGCTGTAGGCAGACATGGAGATTATTGCAGGCAATTAGGCAGTCTGCGATTCCTGGGTGGGTTTGCAGCTCTGTAGCAGGAACAGAACTCAAATCCCCCCCGCCCCTGGGCCCAGGCACTTCGGCTCACACCTCCGTGCACTGGAGGTTCAGCCAACATTTGGATCTGTTCCCAAATCCCCCAAGCAGACTTCCCCTCACATCTCATTGGCCACCCCAAGATTTCAGTGGGCTCACTTTCTATGAGATTCAGTGCTCTCCACTCAATTCTGGAACACAAATCAGGGTTTTATTATCAAGGAAGATGTGAGGGAAGGGCTTTTGTGTGGTCAACCTCTGAGCAGTGCATATACTTGGGGAAAAATAGCTGCCCCAGCCCTGACTCCACACAATCTCTTGGCTCTTGTACCCCACACCTATTAATCAGTCTTTTGTTTCTCAAGGAATTTTTTGTCCAAATTCTGTTTTCTGGGAACGAAGCTCTGATTTGTCTAACCTGGGTGAGGGGTTCTTGTCCAGTCAGCCACAGCAGAAAGAAGGATTTGGTGACACCACATGCCACCAACATGGAGATTAGGCCCCTCGGGGGCTGGGCTGGAGTGGGTAGCCTTTGCTGAGTTACCCAAAGACAAAAGAAAGCAGTACCGAGGGCAGCAGTGAAGTAGGGACACCCGAAAGTATTTTTTCCCCCAAACGGTTTGTCATTTCATTTGAAAAAGCATTAGGGCAGAAGTCAGAATCCTGTCAGACTACCTGACCCTTTTCTTACGGATCAGTACTGTTTTTATTTTCAGTGCCATAGGTGGGATGAAATACTTTACAATCTTTTCAGGCTTTAAAGTTCTCAACTTGGCCCTGGCAGTCTGAAGAAATTAAGGCTCAGAGAAGTCAACTGACTTTCCTAAGAGCATGCAGCACATCAGTGGCAGAGCTAGGACTAGAACCTGGATATCTTAACACCTTGCCCAGTGTTCTCTCCATTATATGACTGTGCCTTCCCCTTTTTTGAGAATTATTTTCACAGTCCCTGTGGAGGGGCCATTGTGCCACTTGATAGCAGCCCCCTGGCCCTTGTTATTGTGCCAACAGTGGACATAAAATCTAGACTGGCCAAATTGGGTTCTCTTTCCTAGGAAGTTGAGATTAAGAAGACAAACATTGATTTCTTTTAGTTCTTTTTTTGGGGGGAGGGTACGCGGGCCTCTCACTGTTGTGGCCTCTCCCATTGCGGAGCACAGGCTCCGGACGCGCAGGCTCAGCGGCCATGGCTCACGGGCCCAGCCACTCCGCGGCATGTGGGATCTTCCCAGAGGGGGGCATGAGCCCGTGTCCCCTGCATCAGCAGGCGGACTCTCAACCACTGTGCCACCAGGGAAGCCCTGATTTCTTTTAAACTGGGATCTTCCTCCAGCTTACGTGCAATAACCATGATATTCATATAATTTAGCATGCTTTTGGCTGCAAGTAATAGGAATCCAGACTGGCTTAAACAATAAGAAAATGTATTAATTCCTTTAACAAGAAGTGCGGAACCAAGGTGGATTTCAGGTATGGTATGATTACAGTTCCAGCTACACTGTTCTGCAATTCTGTCTAGGCTCCTCCCTCCCTAATGTGTTGGCTTTGCTCTCACATTGCCTTCCCTTATGGTTACAAGAGGGCTGCCAGCAACAATAGGGGCAACATGCTTCCTTGTTCTCATCCATGGAGCTAGAAAAAAGCATCTTTCCAGCCCTGGACTGTAAGTCCTTTCTTTCTGTCTGATTAGGCCATTGTCAGTTATGTGCCTATTCCTGGACCAGTTGCAGTCTCCAGGAGAATGCTATGCACAGATTGGTTTAAAATTAGGTTCCAGGTCCAATCATTGGCAAGGAGGATGGGATGGCTGTGATGGGCTAAGAGTAATTGAGAGCTACCCTGGAGATGTGTGTGTAAGTCAATTTCTTTTGGCCATGTAGGCTGAATGGGAGAGGGATGGTTACCTGAACAAATTGGGATCTGTTGGGAAGGAGGAAGGGGGAACAGATGCTGGAGAGCCAAAAATAAAACCATTTTGAGTTATTTCAGGTGGGTTTCTGATCCTTGTTGTCAAAGACTCACTTGGACAATCAACTTCCTGGTCTGTGGCGAAATGCCTTTGCCCAGCCCCTCTGTATCCCGATTCTAATTTTCTCCTCCATTCTGTAGACTCAGCTGTCGTCAACATTTCCCACCGCTAGCTCATCGTTTTGGCAAGCTGGCATCTCACTCTGCTCCAAGCCCCGCTGATGGAGCTGAAGATCCCTTTAGCAGAATTGATTCTGGCATGTTTTAATTTAAAAAGCCTTGCACTTCTCTGCATGGAGGCTGCTGAAATCTGTGCCCATAAAAGCAGAGAGTAAATTCCTCTGAGGAAAGCCTATTTTTAACAAGTCCTGAACCTAATTGAACTTAATCATTTTTCAGTCGTTGACACTTGAAATTATGAGTCATTGGGCTATATATGGAGCTGAGGGCTAGAGCAGCCCTTTAAATATCATATAGATGGTAGATATCAGCTTCCAGAAGAACTTCTCAGATTTGGAGCTGTGTTTTCACTCAGAATTGTGATAAAGCATGGGTCTCTAGAGACAGCCCTGGGTTCAAATCCTGAATCCCCCACTTACTGCAAAAGTCACTCTATTTCTCAAGCCTGTTTCCTCATCTGTATTGAAAACAATCTTTTTTTTTTTTTTGGCCGCAATGCATGGCGTGTGGGACCTTAGTTCCCTGACCAGGGATTGAACACGTGCCCCCGGCAGTGGAAGCACAGAGTTCTAACCACTGGACTACCAGGGAATTCCCTCTTCATCTGTAAAATGAGGCTGGCAACACTTGTCCCAAAACATTTTGTGTGAATCATCAAGGCCTGACATGAAGCTGCTTATGATCATTATTTATTCTATTTTTCATTAATATTCATGTTTTCTTGCAGAAATGTTAATGTGTTTGATTTTGACATGTTGCCCAAATCCCATTAGTAAAATATAATGTCCCACTAACTTCCCTCATGGTTACAACATGGCTGCCAGCAACATCAGGGGCAACATGCTTCCTTGTGCACCATATCACCTTTCTGAAACCAAAAACACAGTTAACTTCTAAAACACGTCTTGTCCCAAGAGTTTAGGTATAAGAGAATGGAGAACTTAGTAAGACTGAGCTACAATTCACTCAAGGGGTTGGAGGTAAGGTGGAAATCACAGGCATCAAAATTACTCTAGAAAACCAGTACCCCTAATCATTTCCCTTCAGTAATGTGGCTGTTTCTTGAGTTTAGCCCCAGAGGAAGTGGTTGGCTTATGTTTCAGGGCCATTTGTATGAAAAAATGTCTATCTTTAAGCCATCAAATGCAGTCAGGCCAGTGAAAAATGCTCATGCCAGGAGTCACAGGTGATCTGGGTCAGACTGGGGTGCCCATGTCAAGCTCACAGAGCGTGGGGTGGGTGCTCCTAAAGAAAATTGATAGACAGATTCCCCTGCACCCATGGTTATTTGTCTCAAGTTCTTTCTTTTTTTGCAGAGCAGAAAGATCTGGGATCTGGACTTCTCTGGTGGTGCAGTGGTTAAGAACCTGGCTGCCAATGCAGGGGACACGGGTTCGAGGCCAGGTCCGGGAAGATCCCACATGCCGCAGAGCAACTAAGCCCGTGAGCCACAGCCACTGACCCTGTGCTCGAGAGCCCATGAGCCACAACTACTGAGCCCATGTGCCACAACTACTGAAGCCCACACACCACAACTACTGAAGCCCGTGTACCTACAGCCTGTGCTCCACAGCAAGAGAAGCCACCGCAATGAGAAGCCCACGCACCGCAACGAAGAGTAGCCCCCGTTCGCCACAACTAGAGAAAGCCGGCGGGCAGCAACAAAGACCCAAGCAGCCACAGCCAAAAATAAATTTATTTAAAAAAAAAAAAAAAGAGGGAGAGATCTGGGCTCCTTTGTAGTGTATGTACCCAGCAGGGTTGCTGTAAGTATGGGTGAGTGTGAGATGGGCAGTAGGGAGACAGTGAGAGGACATGCCGGTAAATGAGAGAGGAGATGGAATGGTGATTGAATGGCAGTGTGAGTGGCCGAGTCAGGGAAAGA
>NW_006795391.1:57367-58451 GCF_000442215.2 Lipotes vexillifer
AAGAAGTTAGTGGCGTGAGGGTTAGTGGCTAGTCTGGTGAGGGGTCGCCGCGGGGGAAGAGGGGTCGTTGAGGAGTCTGTCGTCCTCCCCCCAATCAAAAAAAAAAAAACCTTTCCTCTCACCAGCTGCTCTGGTCCTCTCTTTAGGGCCCTGGACCCTCTTAGCACCTTCCAGGGGAAAACGCCCCGTCTGTGCGAGTCACAGAGGCGCCCGTTCCAGGGGTCTGAGAACGCCCGGACGTGAGAATGGGGGTTGGCTCAGCGCAGCCGCACAGCAATCAGTCCTCCGGGCGCCGTCGGACACGCAGCTGCAGTGGCCGTCGGACACGCGGTGGGAGCTGTCCTGCAGGGCGTCCCTGGTAAGTTTCACAACGCTAGCAGCCGCTCCTGCTGCTCCACAGCTCCCCCTGCTGGGGAAAGCAAAGACGTGGCGGCTGCCCCTCTCCCCTTCAGATGTTTAGCTGCCCCTAAACCTGGAAAATATCTTGGCCCCCATCAATTAAACGTAAATAAATTACAGTGTGTAAAATAACTCCAGGGAAACTACAACAAACTTCCATTTCCCCCCGTAACGATCCCAATTTTTAAAAATCTGTGGGTGTTTCTTCACCTCTGCTTGATTAGTGCTCCAAGCACATGTTTAAACCATGTTATGCATGCAGCCTTGGCTTCATTTTTTTTTACAGGATCCTCCTCTCTCAGACTTGGAATTTATAATCCACGTAGTGGCCTGTCCCAGGGGCCCTGCAGAGCCCTTCAGGGGTCAGGATTTTCTTTTAGGGTCAGATTGTTAAAATTCAGCAGCAGAGGAGGATCCAGCCTCCTCTACCCCAGCTAATTAAATATTAGCCAATAAAGTCTTCTCCCGCCTGGGAGGAGACTTTATTCATTTAAATAGCATTTGCTAAGAGCTTATCATGTGCCCAGGACTACAGATACTGTAGTGGATAGACTGAGGTCCGGGGAGCAGGAGGCATGTTTGTGATGCTCCCTGACCTGGGCCTCTAGATTTCTTAGCACTTTCCAGCGCACACAGATGGGCAGCTTTGAGATTCCTCCCAGGAGCTGCATACTCAAATTCCTGC
>NW_006795391.1:58461-60374 GCF_000442215.2 Lipotes vexillifer
CTCCAGGCAGTTACAGGAAATGTGGGAACTGGGGGGAGGAGGAGTTAGGCAATGGGGAGGAATGGAGCCTGCAGCCAGGAGTGTGAGTGCATGACCCATATTCACATCTTAAAACACTGCCTGCTAAAAATAACTGACGGCAGGTTGACTTTGCCCTGTGGGCCTCAAGTTTGAGATCCCTAAGAGGGTGGTGTGCCAGGGCCCAGGACACCCTGCAGGTGCTCTCTGAAGGCCCAGCTGTGAGAATGGGGGTTGATCTGTTCCCAGGGAACAGAGTGGGTCCAGCCCACAGAGCACAGAAAGGGAAAGGCTTGTGTTGGTGTCTGGAAGCTAGAGAAAAGCCGGTATCCCAGGGGGAGCCTGGTTCTTGGTGTGTGTATATATCAGCGAAAAGGTAGGAGTTGATGGAGCCTCCAGCTCCTGGGGAAAAACATACAACACAACCAGTTAACTCAAGGGCAAGATAAACTGACACCTGAAAATCCTGATTCACAGACAAGTTACATTCATCAAACACCTGTTATGTGCTAGGCACTACGCTAAGAGCTTTATATACATTATTTTATGCTGAGTGTGGGGGTATCCCCATTCTATAGATGAGGAGACTGAGGATCAGAGAGAGAAATCACATTGTCAGTGAATTTCAAGTATACTTGATTTAGTCATGCTTTTAGAAGGGTGCATTACAGATCCACTTAGGATCAAAAGAACCCTTAAACATAGAAAAGCTCCTGCACCATATGAAATCGGAGCTGCACAAGATTCTAGAATTGAAAGAGGTCCTAAAGTGAGTATCATTTGCCCAAACCTTATCAGTCTAATAAATCCTGCCATAGCCTCTACCCATACCTTGAGGGCTCTTCCAGAAATAATCAAGCTGTGGAACCATAGTCTTTATTCCACTTCCCTGCCTGTGGGAATTTTCCAACATTAGATATTTTCCTTCAAATATGATTTACCAAAAATCAGTTAGTCCTCAAACCCTCTAGAAACCTTCTAGAACATATTAGGGAAACGCCAGAGGTCTTACAGTCTCAGTCACTATATTCTTATCACCCAGCAGCTTGAGAATCATTTTCAAGATAGTGGATCATGTAGGGCAGGAATGATCTAGGCTGCAATGAACAAAATACTTGATAAGGGTGCCTTAAACAATAGTGACACTTAGTTATTTCACTAAACAAGAAGCCTAGGGTAGGCGGTTCCAAGGATGGGGCAGTGGCAAACAGTGTCAGTGAGGCCCTAAATTTCCCCCCATATTTCTTCTTTGTTCTCTTTAGTGTGACAGTGATATTTCTCCTCCTGGTCACAGGATGGTTGCTCCAGCACCAACCATTATAACCTTCACAATAATTTCCAAAAGCAAAAGAGAGGGGAACATGGACAAGCTCTTTTTATCACAAAGGAATAGGAATAGACATCTCCTTTTGTCTCATCGGCTAGATCCGAGTCACATGTTCATCTTTCAACCAGTCATTGACAAAGGGAAATGGGTTACTATGATTAGTGGGAACCAATCATGATTCATCCTCTGGAACTGGGCAGATTGAGGAGGGACAAGCTCAGAGTCCTGTTAGGAAAGAAGAAGTCAGAGTGTTCTTAGAGTCATACTAGCTGCTGTAGCAAAGATGCCCCCTCATTTCATTGGCTTAACACAACAGAAATTAATTTCTCTTTTTTGTAACAGTCCAGTGAGGATTTTGTGGTTGGCAGGTGACTTCTTCCACAAGTTGATTTAAGAGACCTGTCTTGTGGCTCTGCCCATCTATGGCTGCACCTCGCATAGGTGTCAGATGGGGAAGAGAGGATGGAAATGTCACATCCACTTTTTAAAAAGTCATGGTCTGGAAGTGACACACCTCTCTGCTCACATCCCATGGGTGAGAATTTGTAGCTCTGCCTGGATTCAGCAG
>NW_006795391.1:60385-62121 GCF_000442215.2 Lipotes vexillifer
CTGGCCAGGCCTACTTTAGCAACAACTCTTCATGAAGGAGAAGTGACTGTTGGAAGGCAATTAACTCGTCTCTTACAGGCTGATCTTCTTACATCCCTGCTTTTAAGGAACATCTTGGCTTTTCCAGACCTCTTGGCCAGTCACTTCCCAGTGGGTACTACCCCCTACACTAGACCACACATCAGTCTCTGAACACTCCTTTTATTCACTTACTTCTCAGCCTTTGCCCAGGCAGTTCTCTTTACCCCAAATTCCTTCCCCACTTTTCTTCTCTGCATGGTGAACTCCTATTAATCCTTCAAAACCAAAATTGAAAATCATCTCCTTTTTGCAGCCTTTTCCACTATTTTGCCCTGGGCAGGGTTCATACCACCTTGAAGGTTAACTTATCCCTGAATTCCCTACAATGTTTAGCACATAGTAGGGGCTTAGTTTGTATGCTAAAGAGATCTAGGTACTTCAGGCATGAGAACTCATTTGGTTGCAAGTGATAGAAAACTCATCTCGGATTGCTTTAGGAGAATATGTTGGTTCATGTAATTGGACATGACCCAGAGGTATCTTCAGGCTTGGCTATATCCAGGGGCTCAGATGATTCCCCTACAGTTCAATTTCTCTTGATTTTGTCTTCTGTCCTCAGTGATAGCTTTATTCTCAGGCTGCCTGAAGAGGCAAGATGGCTGCCAGCCACTCCCAACCTCATTCACATAGGTTAAAGTGCAGCAAGAAACAGAGTTTCTCTCTTCCTGTGTGTGCAAGCTTAAATTCCACTATTCACTCTGCTTGGACTAGCCAAGGTCACGTGCCCATTTCTGAACTGATCACTCAGGCCAGGGGGCTGGGATTATGCAGATTGGCCAGGGATCTGGCACTCTGATTGACCCATCCAGAGTCATAGGTTGCAATCCAGAAGCTGATGGAGTGGGGTTAACCTCAGGGGTGCAAAACATGACCAGGAGTAAGGGAGGGAGTGGCTTCCCACTGGAAATTCCAGGTATTGCTACCAGGAGACAGAGGAATGCTGGATGCCCCATAAGCCCACATAAATTTTTTTTTTTTTTTTTTTTTGTGATACGCGGGCCTCTCACTGTTGTGGCCTCTCCCGCTGTGGAGCACAGGCTCCGGACGTGCAGGCTCAGCGGCCATGGCTCACGGGGCAAGCCGCTCCGCGGCATGTGGGATCTTCCTGGACTGGGGCACGAACCCGTGTCCCCTGTGTAGGCAGGCGGACTCTCAACCACTGCGCCACCAGGGAAGCCCACACATAAATATTTTTTATGCTGAACTTTCATCCTATGAAAAGACCCATATCACACCACATCATAACAGCCACTGTTTACTGAGGACTTACCTTGTGCCAGGCTTAGTGCCTTACATGCTGAACAACCTGTGAAGTGGCTTCTAGAATTTCTCCTAATTTCCAGATGAGGAAACCAAGGCCCAGAGAACTGAAATGACTTGCTCAAAGTTAACAAGTGGCCAAGGAGGAATTTTTGCTGAGATCTGAAGGATGACACATCAATGCTTTAAACCACTGCACTGTAGGACCCCTCAGTGGGTGGCAAAGCTAGAAGCTTCTTGTTTAAGAATCTAGCTCCTAAAGCCTGGGAGTTGGGGTACAGTGGATCTTACAGCCCCATAGGGCTCATAGGGTTAGCATTGTCCCCTTCTTTGAATACCTAATGTCTCTCAGTACTACTGGCTCCTGCTTTAAAGCGGCGGGGGGGGGGGGGGGG
>NW_006795391.1:62131-65370 GCF_000442215.2 Lipotes vexillifer
GGGGGGGAATGTCCCCACAGCTGAAGCTGGGCGAATTTCGATGTAACCCCATCAGAGGACACACTGCCCTGATGCCATCTTGCCCCTCTTCTTTGGGAACACAAGGAGCAAGAGGGTAACAGACATGCCAGAACCATCTGCCTGGCTCCTAATAATAAATCATGAGAGGAACAGGTTTCAGGCAAACATTGCTTTAAAAAAAAAAAAAAAGCCTCTTCTCACACCCGGGCAGCCATCTGCCATGTCCTCCTCATGTGCCAAGCTGTGGGAGGAGGAAAGTCTGCGGGGGGTGGGGAAGGGAGAGGGTGCTGCCGGGTCCTGCACCACCAGCAAGGGTGGCTCACAAGTTCTCTTCCTTTCGCCACTGTGAACAGGGTATCGCAGAGAAAGAAAGGAGCACTTGCTGGCTTTGACCTCCCTGGTTACAGTGTCTGAGCAGAGAGAAAGCACAATTCCTTCAAGATGCTGACGGTGGGTAACAGTAGCTCCTACATACAGAGGGCTTACTGTGAGGTCAGGCATTGTGCGGTCCTCTGTACACGTATTAACTCATCTAATCCTGACAACAAATCTATGTGCGCCCATTTTATAGATGAGAGACTGGAGACTCAGGGATGTTAAATGACTCACCCAAGGTCACACAGCAAGGCCACCTCTTCAGTATGCAATAATGAGGTCCAGCTTCCTCTCTACCCTGGCAACCCAGGGTGGGTTTTCCATGTAACACCTAAGCAGTTGACATCACCCAAGGGTGTTCTTCCTACTCCAGCCCTGCCCCAAGCACTCTTCTTGCCCTCCTTAAGCTGAAATGTGGGCTTTTCTAGACACCTAAGCTGTTGCTTAACACTCACCCTGTCTCACTCAGAAGAAGCACGGAAGAAAAGACCCTGTAAATTCCCAGGAACCTTCGGAGAAGACCAAAGAGCAGCTGGCCGAGGCAGAGCTTTGGAAGCTGAGGCAGCAGTTCCGGAAGATGGTGGACAGTCGGAAGTCCTTTAACTTCTGCTCCCAGCAGAAGATCACAAACCAGCAGTAAGTGTTGCTCAGAGTTCTGTACTGAGTGAACTTGGAGAAAATTTTGTGTTTGGTTTCATGGGGCTTGCCTTCTGATGGGGCCTCTGGGGCAGGGATCCACTTGGGATAGCTTTAGTGGGGAGAGGAGATTTATTCTCAGAGTTCAGGGTGTCTCAGGGACTCCAAGGGGAGCAGGGCACCCATGTCTCAGGGAAGGACACAAACAAGAAAGTGATTCTGGTTCCTGTTTCTTTCAACACATGGGTTTTGTTCCTTCCTCTCTGAATCTCAGCCATGGCTGGTGGGAGATGGCTGCCTCCAATTCTTGAGCGACCAAAGGCCACACAGAGAGACTGTTCTTAGTCAATTCCAATCCCAAAATTCCCAGGAGAGGGAGAATCTGATTGGCTTAGCTTGGGTCTGGTGTCTACTTCTGGCCCAATCAGCTGTGGCCTGGGGGCCATAGGACAAAAAATAGCTATGGGTATCCCCAGCGGTTCTAGCAGTAAAGGTGGGGAGTTCCCAGAGAAGGGGAAATCACCAGTTAGTGGATACCCCAAAGGATGTTTCCTGCTTGTGCATTATTATGGGATCTTCAGGCCTGAATATCTGAAATTGAGTTGCCCTAGAAATTTTGGTGTGTATAGTTTCTTTGGGCAACAGAAAGGTGTTCCCTGAGGTTAAATAACAAACATTAAACAAGCATTCTTAGATTCCATCCAAAGAAATGTGATTCCTTAACCACATCCATAATGTTTATACAGGCAGTAACTGCCTATTGTTAGAAAGAAAATTTTACTGTTAGATGATGTGTGAAGTTCAGAGGAGAGGGGAAAGGGGTTCTTTAGATTTTCCATGGATGGGTTCACTCAGAGCCACTGCTAGTCCATATGGGATCATTACGTGAATTAGAAAAAGGCACCCTTTCTCAAAGACCCTTTACTGCCATCTGCTGGAAACATTGTCATTATGTAGGGATTTTGTTAAAACAAGACAAAGTGTCTCTCAGAAAACTGTAGTAAATCAACAAATCAATGATATGCTTTCAAGCAGATGGTGCTCCCTTGGGCTGTGCAGTCCACAACCTGCACATCTGTGCTGGTGACCCTGATTCACAGCCTACCCTTGGTGGGCATTAGGAAATGCCTACTTCTTGATGTGGCTTCAGTTTTTCTTGAATCTTACTTACCCTTCTGCATCTCACTCTACCCCGATCCATTTGATCTGGTTTCACTGTGGTGGAAGTGAAGAGGAGGAGAGTGGAACAGAATTGGGGTGAGGTGAGTGAGGTGCTTAGGGCGTAATATTTAAGGAGGTGCTTTTCCCCAGCGCAGACCCTGCACCTATACCACCCTGAAAATGAAGGCCTCCTTAAATTTTGGGGCACCTCACTCCCCTCACTGCAGTCCCAGCCCTGCCTAAAGACGGACAAACCTTCCTTTTGCTTTTCTGACCTCACCGCACCCCCGAAAGCCTAACTCTGACCTACTATCCTGCTCTCTCTCTCTCTCTTTTCTCTGCACCTTAGCAAAGAACCCTCCCAAGAGGGGCTTAGGGGGAGAAAAGTCCCAAGGGCCAGGTTTAGAAGACAAGATGCTCTAGAACTGGGCGTGCACTCCAGTGGTTGTTAGCAACATGTGGCTATTTACATTTACAATTAAGTAAAATAAATAAAATTAGAAATTCAGTTCTTCAGTTGCACCAGCCACGTTTCAAGTGCTCAATAGCCACACGTGCCTGATGGATGCTGTCGGACAGCGCAGCTAGAGAACGTTTGCATCACTGCAGAATGGTCTACTGGACAGCGCTGCTTTAGAACATAAGTCAGCAAACGGTGGCCAATGGGCCAAGTCTGAGTGGCTGCCTGTTTTTGTAAATAAAGTTTTATTGGCACACAGCCACGCCTCTTCATTTTTGTGTTGCCTATGATTGCTTTGTTGAGTAGTTGCAACAGAGACCCTCTGGCCTGCAAAACCTAAAGTATTTACTCTTTGGCCCTTTATAGAAAAATCTTTGCCGACCCTGCCCTTGAACATTCTTTGCTGTTCTAGAGGGGCGCTTCCAAAACTTTAAAGTGCGTACAGGTCACTTGAGGATCTTGTTACAAAGCAGGTTCTGATTCAGTAGGTCCTGGATTGAGACCTGAGCTGCTGCATTTCTCCAAGCTTCCAAAGGGCATTGAGGCAGCTAGTCTGCAAACCGCACTGAGCAGCAGGGATAGGCTG
>NW_006795391.1:66180-133442 GCF_000442215.2 Lipotes vexillifer
AGCAGGAATAGGCTGCCCAGACTTTGCCAGAAACCCGGCCTCTGTACCGTTTCCTGTTGCTCAGTTGCTGTGCAGTTGCCTGAGTCTTCTTTTCTCTTTTAGAAATCCCTGGTTGCTCACGTCCCCGACACCCCCTCTCCTCCAGAGCAGACGGAGGAAGAGGAGACTCATGTCAGCCAATTTCATAAATCAGTAGCCCCGGAGTAGAAAAGTTGGTGGACGTTAGAGGTTCCTGTGCAGCTCTGTGTTGATGCACAATTGAAAGATCCTGCCTGATGGGTTTGCCTCTTATTACCAGAGATAACTGGCAGTATAGCTGGAAAAGAAAGTCTGCAAAATCAGACAGATGTCAGTGAGCTGCTGGCAAAAGAGAACTTGGGGGCTCTCACCATGACTAGGTAATGGGTTTTGACAGGCACAGCTGCAAATTGTTCTGAGGAGAAAAAAAAAAAACGCCGCTCAGAGAAGGGTGGAGCAGTGGAAGTTGCAGTGAACTGGGTCAAAGGACATCTGAGTTCTGGACCTGGGTTGGAGACCTTGGGTGAGTCTCTTCCACTTGCTGGGGTGGGAAGTACCCCTCTGAGTCTCCTTTCAGGACCAAGGGGCCTTGAGTGTCTGATCCAGGCAAACTCGGGGGTTCAGGGTTAATCACATGCTGCTTTCCCAACAGCAAGGAAATCAAGACCCTGCAGGAGGAGCAGGAGGAGTTCACCCTGCTTTTGAATCTCATCAAGTCCTCCAGGAACTTGGATCTGAATGAGAAAAACTACATGGAGCTGCGTTTCCTGCTGCGAACCAAGGAGGACTACGAGGCCCTGATTAAATCGATGAAAGTGCTGTTGGCTGAACTGGATGAGGTGTGGTCTTTCTCTTAAAGGGTTAACCAGAACACCGAGCAAGGGGAAGGAGTGCAGGAGGTGTACTCCCCACCATACCCGCACTGTTGGCTTTTCTAAACGTGACTGTGGTCACTGTCTCCACCACCATTATAACCCCTGATCTCTCAGCTCTATTGATCCATTTCCTCACTGTGGTCTCCACTGCCTCCCCATTACAGTAAGACTAAATGCCCCAATCCTTACTGTATCAGTCAGGAGAGGTTAGGTTATGCTGCAGTAACAAAATTCTCTCTCCCCAACTCAGTGGTTTAAAACAACAAAGGTTTCTTTCCCATTCATGGTTTATGTCTATCGTGGATTAGCTAGGGGCTCTTATATCCTCTCATCCTGGGGCCAGGCTGATGGCATAGTCCCCATCTTGAACATTGCCAGGTACTGTGGTAGAAAAAAGTGAGTCCTGAGGGTCTCACACTGGCAGTTGAATGCTCCAGTGACATGTGTCACTTCTGCTCATGACTCATTGGCTCAAGATAGTCTACCAAACCTGCAGTTTGGTAGACTATCTTGACCCAAAATAGTCAACTCTACCCATTCACAAAAGGGCCTAGGAAGTATAACCCTCATGGATTCAGAAAGCAAAGAGCTAGAGACATTTGCTATACAGTGTTAATCCCTTACTGTCCTTTGAAAGACCCTGCCTACCCCTCTAGGCTCATCCCATGTTATTCCTTCCTTAACTCTTCACACTCCAGCTGCAAAAGACTTCTTTTTTTCTTTCAAATAATGCTGAGCCTTTTCTCACCTCAGGGCCTTTGCACATGCTCCCCACACTGCCTTACCCTAGTTGCTTATCTTTATGTCTCAGCCTAAAGGTGATTTTCTCAGGAAGGCCTTCTCTATGCCCTCTCTCCGGTTTAAATTATATCCCCCTGGTATTAGTTTCCTGGCCAGGAACAAATAGCACACTCTGTAGGGTACTCGGAAGAGTAGGGCATTCTGGAACCTGGAGTAAATACCACAACCTCTCTTTCTTCTCACCTCTGACCCCAACTACAAGGGAGCCATTGTGGATCCTTCCTGGTTAGCTTCCTGGGGCACAGAGCAAGGTGGAGAGTAGATCTTGGGGGCAAATAGAAGATCCCAGTGCACCCCCTATCCTCTTTCATGTCATCCCATGGCACCTCCTTCACAGTACCTTTCACGGTGGTAATTATGCCTTAATATGGGTGTTGTCTAATGTCTCCCTAACCTGTCACCTGCGTGAGTCTGTTTTGTTCCCTACTGTACCCCCTGTTCCTATCCCAGTGTCCAGCACCTAGCAGGTCCTCAATAAATATTTACTGACGGAATGAATCTGGAAATCTCATTACGCCTTTCCTCTGCTTCAAACTCTTCAGTAATTTCCGGCTCTTGCTGTGATAAGGGCCCAAGTCCCTGGTGTAATTTGCCAGCTCTGCTGCCTCAGCCCTTCCTGCCTCTTCCATCTTCTCTCCTGCCACCTTCCCCTCTGTGCTCCATCCACACTGGCTGCCTTCATGGATCCACAGTGCTGTCTCTCACCTCCAGACTTTTGCACATGCTGTTCCCCCTGCCTGGAGTGCTGTTCCCCGTCCTCTCTGCTTGGGGGAGTCTTATTTATCCTTTGCGTCTCAGCTCAAATGCTGTTTCTGCAAGATAGTTGTCCCCTCATCTTTCTCTGCTACATGCCCCTACTGTGTGTGTGCAAATTACCATCTATCTCCCCTCTCCCAGGGCTCATCGTGCTTCCTGGCTTGTTTCCAGTCCTAGATTGTAGGTTCATTGAGGGCAGGGACCACTCTATCTTGGTTACCATCATACCCCTGTTGTCTGGCACCAAGCAGGGGCTTAATAAAACTGATGAATGAGTGAATGAATGAATGAGTGAACAAACATATGAATGTATGAGAAAGGAGGCAATAAAAGTGAAGAAGAAAACTGGGGATGTGGATCCTCAGAAACATTAGAAAAGGCAGCCTAGTTTTGGAATCCTCCAAAGAGTACGGCACTCACTGCCCAACACAAAAACCCTCTTGGTCTAATTCCATCTCAGCACAGGCAGCTCCCAGAATCCCCTCCTGCTGTGTCCACCACACAATGCCCAGAGCTTTGTCCTTTCAAGGAGTCACTGGAGGTGAGGATATCACTGGGCCCTGCTTAGCCTCACAAAATAATTAATAAGCTGATGCCTTCCTGCTGAGCATCTAGTGTAGGCAACGTATTTCCCCATCAGCCACAGCCTTGGATAATGTCTCCCATTGGGCTGAAGCCTAATTACTTTCAGCATCACAAAAGCAGCGTCTGACATAAAGGTGCCAAAGGGAATACAGCTCTGTTCCCCATCACCACAGCCTTGGATAATGTCTCCCATTGGGCTGAAGCCTAATTACTTTCAGCATCACAAAAGCAGCGTCTGACATAAAGGTGCCAAAGGGAATACAGCTCTGAATTTAATCACAAGAGCTGATGCCACAGCTTCCTTTGGCAAGGAGGTGGAGCCCTAGGACTCTGGGGGTCAACTCAGGCTGGGGCAGGCATCCTTTCAGAGCATGTGACGCCACACCTAATATATGGGGGAGGATGCTGCCCTCCCATATATCAAAACAAGTCATTTGTTTTATTTCATAAGAGAGCTGGAGGGGGTTTGTGTTGAGGATGCTGCCTTGTGCATAGAATAGGAGAGGAGAACAGAGTAGAACAGGAGCCTGACTTGACTTGAATCTGACTTTGTCAGTACTGATGAAGTAATTTGTTTTTGCTGTGAGGGAGTTTGTGGGGGAGTGTGTGTGTGTGTGTGTGTGTGTGTATGTGTGTGTGTGTGTGTGTGTTCCAGCTAACATCCAAAGCCTGGCTAATATCAATCATAAACAGCATTCATATACCTTACTAGTTTTGTCTGAGACCCAATGGTTCCCTTGGTGCCTGATCTTTTGCTTGAGAATGTGTTGGGCTGCAAGTATTGATAATAGAATTCTTGACTGGAAGCAACTGGGAGAACTTAATATGATGTCTGACTAGAAATAGGCCATCCCAGGGATGGTTTAGCAGCTCTACAATGATGGGTTCTTCTTTTTCTCTATGACTCTCTTGACCAGCCTTCCCCTCATGGTCACAAGATGGCTGCCAAAGCTTAGCTAGCATAATGTCTCATATAATTGCATTCAGAAATATGAAGAAAGGATGGGAAGTTTTTGTACATGATATTCTCTTCTTATGAGAGGGAGAATATTTTACAAAATTCCTCCAGCAGATTTTCTCTGATTGGCCAGGGCTAGGGTATATGCCCATTCCTTGGCCAATCACGGGCAAAGGGAAATGGAATTTCTGTAATTACTTTGGGGTAGACCAGGGGCAGCAGTTTACAGTGCAAGCCCCAAGTCTGGTCTGTTTGTTTATGGCCCTCCAGCAAAGAATGGTTTTTACATCTTAAATGTTTACTTTTTAAATGGTTATGTGAGTACCTACATACTAATCTCTTGGTCCTTGAAGCCTAAAATATTTACTATTTATCCCTTTAAGATAAAGTTTCCCAACCCCTAGTTTAGACCAATGATGATTTATCCCTTGGGTCTGGGGGGCAGAGCCCACCTTCCCTAAGTAGATTACTGGCAATAAGAAAATGTTTTTATCTCATATAACAGGAAGTATAAAGATAATGCAAGCTTCAGGGTTGGTTGATTCAGCAGCTCAATTAGGTTATCAAGGTATTTGTCTTTGTCCTTTGGGGGCAAGACAGCAGCAGCAGTTCCAGGGACCACATCCAGATGGAACAATACCGTCAGGAGAAAACAGACCATCTCTTCCTATGACTCTCTTAGGAATAAGGAAACTTTTTCCAGATGCTTCCCTACCAGACAGCCAGAGGCTCCAACTGGTTTAGTCTTGCCCATCCCTCAATAAATAAATCATAAGAAGAGTGATTAGAGTTACCATGCTTGGCTTGGATCAGTCTTCTGGGGTGGGATGGGTATTCTTTCCCAGAACACCCATGACGGGTTAACCACCCACCATGTCCACCACAATACAGTTCTGGCTGTTGTCACCTCTGCCAGCCTCCTGGTTCTGGAACATTCTTCTGTCTTCCGTTAAGCATCTCTTGCTGCCTAAAAACCATCTTTCATCACTTTTCTGTGGGTCTTCCATGACCCTAAATGTATGAGTAGACCAGTGGCCTTCAGAACAGGCTGAGCCTGACAACATGAAGGCTTTGGCCTAACATGTTAAAAATCAGGAGATTTCATGTAAAAATTCAGATATCTGGCTTCTCTTTTTAAAAAAACTGGAAGATCTGGCAATATTGGGCCTGAATTTCCTTGAAGCAACTGTAACTACATAGTATTGTGGGTGACACTGCCAGCTGTTTACCCATTCTTTATGTTTTCCTCTCTAACAGATTCCTGACTTTATTCAGGGTGAGCATGTGCCCAGCTAAAAAGCTACATTTCCCATTTTCCCTTGCACCTAAAGGTAGACAATGAAATGTAAGGGGACATCTGTTAGGAGTGTCTGGGAAAGTTTTGCTTTCCAGGTATAGGTCGTACCCTTCATCCATATTGCTTCCTCTACTTTCCTCCCTGGAACATAACTGTGTGAAGGCTGGTGCAATGGCAGCCATCTTTTGAGGGAGAAGCCAGGTGAATTACAGAGATCTTGTTTTTACCTCCTTGAGTTACTGAACTTAAGCCAGCAGTGTATTATGAGAGAAAGATAAACCATAATTTGTTTAAACCACTGTTAGTTGGGCTTTCTGTAATTTGTAGTTGCATATGTTCCTAACTGATACAAGCTGCTGCCCCTGAAGGGAGGCTGCTGAGAACTGCCCATAAAGGCAGAGAGAGTAAATTCTTCTGAGGAAAGCATATGTTTTTTTAAATGCTTCACTTTATTTTATTTTTTCTTTTTTTGGCCACACTGCACGGCTTATGGGATCTTAGTTCTTCCACCAGGGATTGAACCTGGGCCCTCAGCAGTGAAAGGGAGGAGTCCTAACCACTGACCACCAGGGAATTCCCAAGGAAAGCATGTTTTTAACAAGACCTGAACCTAATTGAACTTAATCATTTTTAGTTGTTGACAGTTGAAATTATGAGTCACTCAACTGTCAATGTCCCTTTTTAACAGCAAATATTTGGTAATACCTCCTTTACAATCCTGAAGTGAAATTCATAGATGATATAATCCTTTATCCTTCTTCTTTTAAATCAATATGATGCCATAACTATAATGCAAAGGAAAAATAAAGGAAAGCTACTTATACTAAAATTATATGTATTTCGATACGTGCATGTTTTGGCTTGACTTATCGAGACCGGGGCCAGCAAATTGCTCCACAGAGGCCCTGATAGTAAATATTTTGGCTTTGTGGGCCACACTACTCCACTCTGCCTTCATAGTATGAAAGCAGCCATAGACAATGCAAAGAATGGGCATGGCTGTGTGCCAATAAAACTTTATTTATGAAAACAGGCATTGGGGTCTTCCCTGGTGATCCAGTGGGTAAGACTCTGCACTCCCAATGCAAGGGGCCTGGGTTCGATCCCTGGTCGGGGAACTAGATCCTGCATGCATGCCACACCTAAGAGTCTACATGCTGTAGCTAAAAAAAAAAAAAAAGGATCTTGCATGCCGCAATGAAGATCCCGCGTGCTGCAAGTAAGACCCAGTGCAACCAAAATAAATAAATAAATATTAAAAAACAAACAAACAAACAAAAAACAGGCAGTGGGGCAGATTTGGCCCAGGGCCTTAGTTTGCAGACCAATAGTCTAAAAGATATAGTCAGAGGCCAATATTATTGATATGCAGAATCACTGAAGATTCCACACTGCAGACTGATTTGGGCTTGTATCCACAACTCAAAGATGATGATCCAGGTTGTGCTGGTGTCATGATTTCCGAAATGGTGGCCAACTTTTGGTAAAGTTCCAAACAAATCAACGAACATTCTCTTGATTTATACAGTGACTACATTCCTGGATAATTAAGTGTCTATTAAAACCTAGTGAAAAATACTGTGTGTGTATATGTAAAAGACAGTTTGATTCTAGGTACAGAAAATTATAGAGAGGTTCTTCACCTGCCTAATATCCACAGGGGCACTGGAAAGTCAAAAGGGGTGGGGGACAATTCTTGGATGTTTGGTGCTGTCTTACATGTTGCAGGATATGTGACATCTCATGACCTGCCATTAAGTGCCACTAGCATCCTCATCATTGCAAGGACAAAAAACAAAACAAAACAAAACAAAAAACAAAGGTTACAGAAGGCTTCTTGGGGGAATAATGCCATTTCTGCTGGAAACCATGGCTTTAGGGCCAAGTGAAATTTTCGCCCACTGGTAAGTGAAATTTACATGCACGGGTGAGAGTAAAAACCCTAAGTTGCCTCATTTTGCCCCAAACTGGCTAAGGTTAAGTTGAGTTGAGCATACACCCAAGAGAGAATTAAAATTCCATTCATGGGAAAAGAAAGAACATTGCAGTTTTTGTTTTACCACACTTGAGTTAGTGAACTGTCGCATTTGTACCCATACAGATGTTAACACAGCTGGGTTTTCTCTCTCTCTCTCTTTCTCTTTTTCTTTTCAGATCATTCAGATGGAAAAAAATAAAAAATAAACCAAAGACAGATCTTCTCAAAAATACAGGAGGCCAATAACCCCCGGAAACTGCAAAAACAGATCCACGTTTTGGAAACCCGTTTGCATCTTGTACGTAAGGTGTTCTCTGGGGGAATTCCCTGGTGGTCCAGTGGTTAGGACTCCATGCTTCTACTGTAGAGGGCACGGATTCTATCCCTGGTCGGGGAACTAAGATCCCATGTGCTGCAATGTGACCAAAAGAACAAAAACAAACAAACAAACTCTGCAAACAATTCTGCCTCCCTTTGCTAAGAGGGAAGAATTATGTCTGTGAAGCCATTAGCAGAACATACTCATCTCATTGGTTGAGTCGGGATAAGGTGAACGATGGTGTGCACACAGGCCAGGCAGCACTCCAACCATTGTTCTGTGGGCCTGGGGTGGGAGGTGAGGGGAAGACCCTTCAACCCTCTGGCTGCCTTCTGGAAGCTTGTCTCATGCCCCAGGAGTGAGCCTTATTTTCAAGCAGAGCCCTCCTTGCAGGTCACTGTACACTTTGACAAGATGCTGACCACCAATGCGAAGCTCCGGAAGGAGATTGAGGACCTACGGTATGAGAAGGCTGCTTATGACAACATCTACGAGCAGATTCATCGGCGCTTGTTGATGCAGAAGAAAACAATGAATATGGCCATCGAGCAGTCTGCGCAGGTCTATGAGCAGAGGTGGGCTGGGGGAGAGACCCTGGGGGCAAAGATGTCTCAGCCCCCTGCTGAGCTTTCTACTCTGGGCCACCTCTACCCACTGTGCTTATGTGTTGAGGAACCTGAAATCATCATCATAATAACTCTGAGTGCTGATTGTGTCGGCCAAGCGTGATGCTAGATGCTCTGGGTAGTATTTCAACCTTCACAACAGCCCTAGGAGTTATTATGCCCATTTTACAGACCAGAAAATGGAGGCTTAGAGATGCCAAAATACTTACCTGAGATCCAGATAAATGGCAGATGTGGTGGAGTTGCGATTCAAACTCCTATGCTGTACCATCTCCCCCAGGTGTCCCTGCCTGTAGTCCTAGGGGTCCCTCTCAGTCTGGGCTGTCTCCCGGCTTCACACCTAGAGGGGCAAAAGGCATGCAGTTTAGTGGTGAAGAGTGCAGATTTTGGAGTCAGAGAGATCTGGGTTTGAACCCTGGCTCCATCACTACTGCATAGTTGGAAGACCCCTTCAGGTGGTAGTGAGGATTAAATAATATGTGTATATAAGCTAGTGGCTGGGACATAGTACTTGACAAGTGGTGATGATGATGGCACTAGTGATAATGGTGATGTGTGATGCTGCTGATGGTGGTGGTGGTGGTGATGGTGGTGAAGATCATGATGGTGGTGGTGATGCTGCTGGTGATGATGTTGCTGCTGGTGATGATGATCATGATGATGGTGGTGATGGTGGTGGTGATGATGATGATGATAGAAAATCATTTCCTGAGGGTGGTCTAGAGCTGTCAACTGCTGTCATTCAGGTGAGGAAAGTTGTTCCTCTACTCCCAGAAACCTCCATGATTAAAAGGAGTGATGGTCATTGACCAGGCAGGAAGTCTGTCTGGACTGGTAGGGAGAGGGGAGGAGAAGGAAGGCGCCTCCCGACACTCAGGCTCTGTCGTGGCCCCCTCGCCCAGGCTGGAAGCCATAGCTCGAATGGCTGCCATGAAGGACCGCCAGCAGAAGGACATCTCTCAGTACAACCTGGACATCCGAGAATTGGAGCGTCTCTATGATCATGAAACCAAGCTCACATCCTTCCTACTCATCAAGCTGAATGATCGAGTTTGAGGAGCAGTCCAAAAACGAAGAAGGTAACGCTTTCCAGGTGTCCTCTTCTCTCTCTCTCTCTCTCCCTCTCTCTCCCTCTCTCTCTCTCTCTCCCTCTCTCCCTCTCTCTCCCTCTCTCTCTCTCTCTCTCTCTCTCTCTCTCAACTGAAGGTGCCCGAGTCTCCTTGTAGTAGGTTTGCCAAATTTAGCAAATAAAAATACAAGATGCCGTTAAATTTAAATTTCACATAAACAATAAATAAAATTTTAGTTTCATGCAGTATTTGAGACATACTTATACTAAAAACTTATTTGTGGTTTTTCTATAATTGGGACATATTTATACTGTTAAAAATATATCATTTGTGTCAGGACTACCCTGGTGGTCCCATGGTTAAGACTCTGTGCTTCCACTGCAGGGGGCAGGGGTTTGATCCCTGTTTGGGAAACTAAGATCCTGCGTTCTGGGCAGTGTGGCCAAAGGAAAAAAATATATATTGTTTGTCTGAGATTCAAATTTAACTGGATGCCTTGGGTTTTATCTGCCACCCATAACCTGTAGGATGTGTCCTCACCCTGTGGCTCTCCTTCCATTGTTTAGAGGAACTTGTGTGTCAGAGGTCCCCAAGACCACCCCCGGGCTGGGTGATTCTCAAAGAGGACTCATAAGACTCAGCAAACATGGCTATGATGTAGGGACACAAAGAAAAATCAGCAAAGAGAAAAGGTGCGTGGGGCGAAGTCCAGAGGAAACCAGGCACAAGCTTCCAGGATCTTCTCCCAGTGGAGTCACACAGGGCATGCTTAATTCCTCCAGCATCTAATTGTGACAACACATATGAAGAGTCATCTGCTTGGGGAGCACATTAGAGACTTGGTGCCCAAGATTCTTACTGGAGGCTGATCACGTAGGCACCCTCTTCCCAGCACATACCAAAATTCCAGCTTCCCAGCAGGAAGGCAGGTGTTCGGCATAAAGCACACTGTCCTTACAGTCTGGGCTCAGGAGCCACACTTACCATTTAGGAAAGTTTTATATCAGTGTAGGGAGCTGTTCACCATCTAAGTTCCCAGATGAAGGCCAAGGGCCAACCTTGCAAGCAGGCCTTTCTAAGGAGAGCAGTCTCAGGTCTGCTATGTTAACTCTCTCCTCAACAGATTGAAGGGAGAGCCCCCTGTGCAGCTCCATGTGTTTTTTTTCCTTTCAGCCCCTTCTGTCCCTTCCTGCCTTATTTGCAACTGTATGGCTGGAAGTGTTTTTCTGAGAAATCCCATCTCTCACTCTCTAACATTACAAAAACCACCTTTTGGACCTTCTGTCCATCCATCCATCCATCCTTCCATCCTCCATCCACCCACCCATCCATTTACTGAGCCACTGGCTTATGCCAGCTTCCATTCTCCATGCTTGGCATGCATGGCTTCCATTTAGCCTTCACAACATCTCCAAGAGGCAGACATTATTATTAACACCCCCAGTTGACATATGAGGGCACTGCAGCTGAGAGAGGATACATGGATATAGCCAAGGTCCTTTGCAATGTAAGTAACAGATCCAGGACCCCATCCCAAGTGTGTCTGCCCCCCAAAGCCTGAGGTCCTACTACTATCCTCTTCTCTCTTCTAATCCACTGAGCAGCCTCAAGATTCCACTAGGCATCCAAGACCCGAACTGTGCAGTCAATAGGAGTTCTCCCATTCACTGCCACTCCAGCTGACTTGTGCATCCATCCTTCCTCTTCTCACTGCCTCAGCCTTGTCATCTTTCTCATCACATCTCCTCTAGCAGCTTCTGCTGGGTCTCCCAGCCTCCAGGCTCCTGCTGTTCCTGTGACACAGCAGGGGTAAGTTCTTCATGATCAGTTGACTCCTTCCTTCATCCATCCAACCATTGCATTCTTGGTCTTCCAACAAATTTTAATGATCACCTATCCTGAAACAGGCACCATGTTGGGGACCAGAGACAGAGCAGTGATCAAGACAGTGTTAGTCCTTGATGTCACAGAGCTTATGTTCTAGATATGGAGACACACAAAAAAACAAGCAAATAGGCAAATACAAACACTTCAGGTTGTGATAGAACCTTTGAAGGAAGAAAACAAGGAATTGAGATGGAAAAGTAACAGGGAGACCTCTCTTGGATAGGATGGACAAGGAGGGGTTGTTCAGACTGTGATCTAAAGGATAAAAAGAATCCAGTTGTGCAAGGGTGAGGAATCCAGGCAGAGACAAAGGCCCAGAAGCAGGAACATGTTAACTGGAGTGTAGATGCAAAGCTGGAGAAACAGGCAGAGGCCACTCCTGCAGGACTGACCATGTGCCAGGAATTGGGCTACGTGTTAGGAGATGGTGGGGAATAAGACAGAGGTCCTGTCCTCCTGGAGCTGACCTTCTGTCAGGGGAGATGACAAATTGGCAAATGCAGAAGTTAATCTGATCTCTCAGGAACCCATGAGATGATGAAGAAAACAAAACAGGGTAATTGACAGAGAGTAACCAGGGGCTGCTTTATCTAGGGTGGTCAGGGTGGGCCTCTTGGAGGAGGTGCTGTTTGGGCAGAGACTTGAATGATAGGAGAGAACCAGCCACATGGAAGACTGGGAGAAGCACATCCCAGGAAGAAGGAATTGCAGGTGCAAAGGCCCTGAGGTGGGAGTGAGGTAGGAATATTTCTAGAACAGAGAGGAGGCCAGTGTGGCTGGAGTGAGTTGACGCCAACAGGAGAGTGGTAGGAGATGAAATTGGAGGGGTGAGGAGGAACCAGACCACACAGGCCCTTATAGGCTGCACAGGGGAGCTCACGCTGATTCTAAGTGTGGTGGGAAGCTATCAGAAGATTTAGGCAGACTAATGACTGAGTCTGATAGTGACCAGGCACTGAGGGTTAGAGGGGATCAGATCTTAAATGATGCCGAGAAACTTCAGCTTCATCCCAGGGACAGTAGGGAGCCACACATGAAAAGGGGTCACGTGGCCAGATGTGCCTAGGAAGATCTAGAAAGATCCTTCTGATTGCCATGTGGAGGCCAAATCAGAGAGACAAGGCTGGATTCAGGAGAGGTGGGGCTATTGCAGGCATCAGCCTGGGGAACAAGGCTTGGAGAACTTTCTTTGTTCTAATGCCTTGAATCTGCCAAGCTCTGAGACTGCTTAAGCCCCTCTGCCAAGAGGGCTTCCCTGGCCTTCATCCTGTTCACGTCACCTCCTTCCCTGGCCACGCAGCTCCCCCATCACAGCACCTACTACATCTCCTCCATTGCCTGGGCCACAATGGTAATTATTGGATTTCTTTTTCTGTTTACTTGGCTATCTCTTTTTCTTTTCTCTTTGTGGCTGATTCCTCCACAAAAAGCTCTGTGGGGCAGTGATTTTGTAGCTATGGAGCCCAGCACAGTGTCTGGAACATAGTAGATGATCAATTAGATATTTGTGAAGTGGCTAAGGAGGGAAGCTCCCACTCCATCTCATGGGAAAGTCTAGCCCCCTCCCCAGGGCACAATGATAATGCTATGGAGCACATCCCTCCACTGGGCACTACTCTGAGCGGCTTTCCTTTCAGACTCATGGTTGCCGGTTCTTCCTTTTCTAGCTCTCAAGGCAAAGAAGCATGGGAAGAAGAACAAGGGTGAGAGTTTTGAGAGCTATGAGGTGGCTCACCTCCGGCTGCTGAAGCTGACAAAGAATGGCAACCTGAATCAGCTCATCGAGGAGTTTCTGGCCAAGGAGGAGAAGAATTTTGCTCAGTTCATGTATGTCACAGAGCTCAACAATGACATCGAGATGATGCACAAGAAGACAGAGAATCCAGGTCAGGGCACCTCTTCTTTCCCAGGCCAGGGGCCCGCCTGCTCCCACAGCAGCCTTCCCCAAAGCAGGTTCCTTGGAACACTCCTTGAGATACTCTGCAGGAAAAAGGGCTTCAAGTCAAAAAAGTTTAGAAATACTATATTCCCCCAGTGTTCTCCCCCCTACATTTTAACCTTCCTGAAATTGGTATTTGTCTTCCAGTTGATACATACACTTAATGTGTTCATGTCCCCTCACCCCCAGTAAGTGACATTTAAAATCCACGGTATGTCTTATAATCCAGAGTTCAGTAAACTATAGCCACAGCCAGATATGCCCTTTGGCCTGTTTTTGTACAGTCCATGAGCCAAGAATGGTTTCACATTTTTAAAGGGTTGTAAGGAAACAAAGTATGCAAGACAGACCATATGTGGGCTGCAAAGCCCAAAATATCGACAATCTGGCCCTTTGCCTTAAATGCTGGCTGACCCCTGTTAATCAACAGCTTCACAGAATTGAGGAGAGATGGTAAACTAATCCTGGAGAGAGTTGATGTATATGAGCATAATAAAGGCTCTGACAAATCCTACAGTAAAGAAACTATTTACCTTGTTGAATCCATAATTTCCCAAGCTTAATTGGCTCCCTGGACTACTTACTCCACAGAACACACATAACCAGCCTTTGGAACTGTCTGCACAGGAGAGAGTCTAAACTCCTTAGTGTGACACTCCAGTCCCTTCAAAATTTGGCTTCAACCTGCCCCTGCATGCTCAGCTCCCATCATGACCCCCAAGGCACTCTCATCAGCTGCCAGTCCCAGCTTCCCCCTGCATTTCCCTCCTCTGAGGTTTCCTCATGCTATTCCCCGCCCCTCCCACTTTTCTTCTGATGCAATACCGCTCAGTAGTCCTGACAGATGTCACCTCCTCTGGGAATTCACTACTCTTTCCTCTGAGGTCCCTGTGCTCAGGGGAGACTGAGGGGAGCCCTTCCTTTTGCAATGTCACTGTTTCCTGAATGTGGGGCCATGTGCAAGTAGATATGCCTGTGGGAAAATGTAATTCAGAAAAATATAAGGAAAAAGTACAGGTCCAAAATATCACCACTCAGAGATACTGCCAATAAATATTTTGGTGACATTGCTTTATGAAGGCAGTGTGCACTTCAGCATGTGTCCGTGCGTGTGCGCACACACACACACATACACATACTCCCCTAGATGCCCACTTATAGTACTGGGTGTATACTAGATAGTTCATGCTGTTTAATAAACTTTTTTCTTCAACAATTCATCATAGATACTGCCCAACATCTTCTATGTTCTTTTCAGTGGCTTCTGGAGACCCTAGATGCTCTGTGGTAGTATCACAAAATGCTTTTTAAAAGAACAGATTCCCCAGGCCCTATCCCATACCTACAAACCTAGATTCTCTGAGAATAAGCCAGGAATCTGCATTTAAACCATATATTTAAAAAAATTTATTAATTAATTTATTTTTGGCTGCATTGGGTCTTCGTTGAGGTGCGCGGGCTTCTCATTGCGGTGGCTTCTCTTGTTGCAGAGCATGGGCTCTAGGCACGCGGGCTTCAGTAAGTGTGGCACGTGGGCTCAGTAGTTTTGGCTCACGAGCTCCAGAGCGCAGGCTCAGCACTTTCAGCGCACTGGCCTAGCTGCTCCACGGCATGTGGGATCTTCCGGGACCAGGGTTCAAACCTGTGTCCCCTGAATTGGCAGGCAGACTCCCAGCCACTGTGCCACCAGGGAAGCCCTAAACCATATTTTAATTTGAGACCCTTTCCCCCGCCACGATGTAAATGTACTATCATTTACTTAACCGATACCCAACCGGTAGACATGTAGGTTGTCCCTAACGGAGATTACAGATAATAGCACAAGGGACAGCCTTGAGTGGCCACCTTGCCCACATGTCCTATTGTTTCCATGGGACAGACTCCTAGAGGTGGTATTGCCCCATCAAAAGGTGCTTGCTGGGCTTTCCTGGTGGCACAGTGGTTGAGAGTCCACCTGCCGATTCAGGGGACACGGATTCATGCCCCGGTCCGGGAGGATCCCACGTGCCGCGGAGCGGCTGGGCCTGTGAGCCATGGCCGCTGGGCCTGTGCGTCCGGAGCCTGTGCTCCGCAACGGGAGAGGCCACAACAGTGAGAGGCCCGCGTACCGCAAAAAAAAAAAAAAAAAGGGGTGCTTGCCTTTTATATTTGGACACACTGTTCTAGCCCAGGAGTTCTCAAATCTAGTCCCTGGACCAGCAGCATCTCCTGGGAACTTGTGAGAAATGCACATTCGTGGGCCTCACGTAGGCATTTTGAATCAGAACCTCTGGTGTGGGGCCCGGATATCTGTGTTTTCACAAACCCCCAGGTGATTCTGATTCATGCTAGAGCTTGAGAACCCCTGCTCTGGAGCTGCCCGTCCATTACCATAACCATCAGCTACATGGGGCGACTTAAGTTTAAATCAATTTAAATTAAATTAAAAAATGAGTTCCTCAGTGGGACTAGCCACATTGCAAGTGCTCTGTGCCCATGCGTGGCTAGTGGCTGCAGTGCTGGATGGCACAGATAGAACATTGCCACCATTGCAGCAAATCCTACTGATTATACACAATTCTCCAGAAAGGATGAACTACCCACCTGCTCATGCCTGCATCCTCCTTTTAATTCAGAAACATCAGAAAGAACCTCCATGGACATAAGAGGGGTCCAGGGGTTCTGGGGCTACTTGAAATGGATAATTTAAATCCTCACCAACACCTCGAGGCATTGGCTTATTTTTAGGTATGTTGGGCAGGGGAGCACTTGCTTTTCCTTATGGTCTGGTTCTCTCCTGAGCAGAATTAGGTTATCCACGCACAATCCCAACAGAAATCATCACATGAGAACAACCGCTCCATCCTCAGACAGCTGGAGGTAAGACCAGGGTGGGGAGGGAGGGATGCAGGAGTCTCCATTGTCTGTCAGGTGACCTGTTAGTTGGTTCTCAGGAGGAGGAAGATGTCTGCCCCATGACTATCTACTGGCCTGGGTCATGTCTTGACATGTCCCGACCTTTTGTTACAGGCAGCCTCTGCTACAGAGCTTGCTGCAGAATTTTGTCCCTGAGGCTCTCTTTGTCCATTTTAAAGACTCTCCCACTTCCGGGAGCCTATCTCAGGCCCTTGTGCCTATAATTTCATCCCAGGCTGGTAAATTCCAGACAGATCTCTGCCTCAGTCTTTTCTTCTCTCTCCCCCTTGTCCTGGCTGTGGCTTGTTCTCAATCAATAATAGTAATTACAACATTTCCTGAGCCATTACTACATACTAGGCACTGGGCTAAGTGCTTTGTTTGCATTATCTCATTTAATCCTCACAACAGCTCTATGAGGTAGGTGATATGATCTATTTTACAGATGAGGAAACTGAGGTTCAGGGAAGTAATCGCCAACATCATGGAGCTGGGATACTGCATGGGCTTTGCATTGCACTCAGCTACTAATAATAGGGACCCAAAATAGCAGTGGCCTAAGCAATAGAAGTTTATTTACTTTGTTAAAACATAAATCTGGAGATAAACACTTCAGGGCTGGTCATTATGTCATCAGTAACCCAGGCTTCTCCTTTCAGTTTTGCCATCTTTAGTGTGTGGCTTACATTCTCAAGGATGCCTCATGGTTGTATTATGGCTGCCAATGGCCCAGCCATCACATACACATTCCAAGCAGAAAGAAAGTAGGGAAGGAAAAAAAGGCCTTGCTAATTGAGTTAGTCAGCTTAAAAGTTTTTTCCCTGAATTCTCAGCCAGTGACTTCTGTATCTATGTCTCACTGGCCATCCCTATTGCAAAGGAGGGCTGGAGATATAACTTTTAGCCGGCACATTGCCACCCCAAATACAATCAGCATTTTGCTATTAAGGTATAAGGGGAGAATGGATAGCAAATGTCTGGCAAAGATGAACCAGAGAGTTTGACTGCAAAGCCCTGTTCTAATCCAGTAGTTCCTGGCCCAGGAACTACAATCCTTGGTCATTTCCCTTCCTTTCTCTGTGGCTTATTTCTACTCTTGGCATGCAGGTGGCAGAAAGGGTTGAACGTGCCATTCTCTCATGCTCCACTGGAGGGCAGCAAAGCACCTCTCAGGCTCAACAACCTCTCCCAGGACTCGGGAATGGGGAATGTAGACTTGCAGGCAGGGCCCAAGTTCAAGGAGACTCTCCTTAAGTTGGACACATGCTTGGGGTCCCACATCCTTGGCTTTGAGCCATCCAGTGTCCAAATGCTTCCTTGGGGTTGGGACTTGTGCTGTTCTGCCTCTTGGGGTTTGAAGGCCTAAAGGGGGACACAGTTTGGGAAGGCTGACCAGTCAACTCCAAGCATCTCCCCCTGAAGACCTCTGCCTGAAGTCCTCCAGCAGCTCTTTGTTCCTTTGGCTTGAGTAGGAGCTCCTGGAACCTCTTTTCAAATGCAAATACTCTAAGCAAGAGAATTTGTCTTAATAGCAATGGGCTCACTTAGAACCCACTTTTATTACCCCCCTGCTAAAGATCGCTTCCATTTCCTCTACTCTTGGAACCTTTCCACTTAACTTCCATTTAAATCATCCTCCCCTCTGGGAGAAGTGGTGGGACCAGTCCTTTAATGGGAGGGTTTTGCATAGGAGTTAAGCAACCAGGCCCTGGGAACAAATGCTTGGGTATGACTCCCAGAAGAGTCGCTTCCTGGCTGTGTGACTTTGAGAAAGTGACTTAACCTCTCTGAGGCTCCATGTCTCACCTGTAAAGTGGGGATAAAAATTGTACTCACTTTGTAGGGCCGTGAAGATTGAATAAGATACTGCATGTACACGCTTGACACAGTGCAGGGCAGAGAGCTATAAACATAGCTATCATTATTGTTGTTGTTTATTCTGTAAGTCAATAAAACCTCAAATCACCATCATCTTGTTACCAAATAATTGTCCAGATAAAGAGTTGTGCCCATGGTCAGGTATTAGACAACTCAATACAGAGGAGCTAAACACAAGTTCACTTTTCTTCTCTGACCTCAATATTCCTCATCTGAAAACTGGGGCAGTTGTGAGGATAAGTTAAGATGATGTGTGTAATATGCCTGGAACATTTTAGGTACTGGACATGTGTTGTCACTGTCACATCAGGCTTTAAGAAATGTTTTTAACCATGTGATCTTTTTTTTTGGCCATGCTGCGCAGCTTGTAGGATCTTAGTTCCGTGACCAGGGATCGAACTCGTGCCCTCTGCAGTGGAAGCACAGAGTCCTAACCACTAGACCGCCAGGGAATTCTCAACCATGTGATCTTTTAATGCACCTTTAGGATGAGGGGGGGCTCTTGCTGTCATATAAGGAAATGCAGCCCTGGGAACTGAATATTCCAGTGTTTGGGATGGAGGAAACTGCCTGGTGTGGTGGTTGAGAGACAGTTCAAACCATGGCTTCCCTCTCCTGACTGTATTCCTTAGAGCCGCAGTTTCCTCACCTGGAAAATGGGGGTGTGAATAGGGCCCTTTGGGATCCTTATTTGGAATGGTCCGTACGGAGCTGGTGGGAACAAGACTGGTCCTTCCAGGGCCCAGTTCACCTTTGCAAGCTGAGAACTCAGAGGGACAGGCAGGAAGTCGCTGAAGCACTCATCCCAGAGCAGCGATTCTCAGTCTGGGCTGCAAGTCAGAATCACCTTGGAGGCTTTAAAATTCCTGATGCCCAGGCTGCATCCCAGACCAAGATGTCTAAATCTCTGAGGCTGGAGTTTGGGCAGCAAATGTTTAAACCCTCCCAGGTGATACCAATATGAAGCCAAAATTGTGATCCAGTGGACTCACAGAGGTTCTCAAATTTTATCATGCATCAGGATCACCTGCATTAAATACAGATTGCCAGGCCTACCCCCAGAGCCTCTGATTCATTCCGTCTGGACTGGATCCCAGGAATCTGCATTTCTAACAAGTTCCCTGGTGAAGCTGATGCTGCTTGTCCTGGAACCCCACTTTGAGAACCACTGTGCTCTAATGTGATTTAAACTGAGGGGTGAAATTGGTTTGTTGGATTGCAACCAGCATTTAAAAATAACAAGAGGGCTTCCCTGGTGGCACAGTGGTTGAGAGTCCACCTGCCAATGCAGGGGGCATGCCCCACGTGCCGCGGAGTGGCTGGGCCTGTGGGCCATGGCCGCTGGGCCTGTGCGTCCGGAGCCTGTGCTCCACAACGGGAGAGGCCACAGCGGTGAGAGGCCCGCGTACCGCGAAAAAAAACCAAGATAGAATAGAACAGAACAGAATGGAAAATACTAGAACACACAATAAGAATATGATTTGTGAATCTATAATTTCATTTGATTAGATAAATATATAAAAATACACACACGTATATAAGTATTGGGCTGCAATGTAAAATATATTTCTTCCTGTGGGCCATTTTTTAAAAATGAGTCACCAGCTTTTTAAAAATACTGTAATCCAGTACACATGTAGACACACATACACATATGTAAGTAAACAAAACTTACATTAAACAATAACTACCCTCACTACCTGCAATGCATGTTAGTATTTTCTCTTCCTTTCTTTTCTGGTCATTTTATTTCATTTTTTAAAAAAATGTGGGTTGAAGCCAATTTAATGATTAAATTGATCTTGCACCCCTTTAGAGCTTTGCAAACCTGCACTTTGGCGATCCTGGCTCCAGAGGGTCCTAAATCCTCATCGCCAGCAAAAGCTTTCATGTGAGGGCTGAGCCCAGGGTGGTGACCTGGCTGACCTGGATGGGAATTGGGGTCTGCCACAGGAGAAACTAAAGAAGACCACGGAGCAGGCAGATATGTATGAGAACAACTACAAGGAGATCAACAAGACCTTGGAGTATCTCAAGAACTCGGTTGAGAATCTGTTTAAGAAGTTAAATTGTGATGCCACCAAGATCCTGGTACAGTTAGGGGAGACAGGGAAAATCACTGATACCAACCTCCCACAGTACTTTGGTGAGTCGAGCTGGGGTAGCAACCATTTCCAGAGATTTCTATGACCAGGCCCAAGGACTTGTTCTTTTGGAGGTAGTGAGCCTGGTGGTGAAGGATGTGGGCACTAAAGCCAGCTTGGTTGGGTTCAAATCTTGGTTCTACTCTTACTAGCTGTGTGACTTTGGGCAACTTTCTGAACCTCTCTGTGCTTTAGTTTTTTCATCCAAAAAAATATTGGGAGGATTAAATAAATGAGTATTTCTTAGAGAAATAGTACACGATCATCTCAATAGATGCAGAAGGAAGTATTTGACATAATTCAACATCCATTCATGATAAAAACTCTCAACAAACTAGAACTAGAAGGAAACTTGCTTACCTGATAAAGGGCATCTACAAAAACACCTACAGCTAACCTCATACTTAATGGTGAAAAAACTGAATGTTTTTCTTCTAAGATCAGGAACAAGGCAAAGATGTTTGCTCTCGCAACTCCTATTCAATATTGTGTTGGTGGTCCTCGATAAGGAAATAAGGCGATAAAAAGTAATGAAAGGCATTTAGATTGGAAAAGAAGAAATAAAGGGCTCAGAGCAGTGCCTGGCATGTAGCAAATGCCTATTAACTATAACACACATTTCTAGGCATAGGCCTTGAACTCAGGACAGAGAGGGAGGCTGCACCTACAGAGATCATGACAATTTAGAATGAATGGCTTCCACTACTCTTAGAATAAAATGTAAGGTTCTTAATACAATCTGTTTTTGAGAGGTTCCCAAGACACCTCCCTCCCACCAGTTTCAGTGATTCACTAGGAGGGCTCCTGGATTCAGCATATAGTCATATTCATGGCCCTGATTTATTATAGCAAAAGGATACAAAGCAAAATCAGCAAAGGAAAAAGGGGCTTGGGGTGAAGTCTGGAGGAAACCAGGAGGAAGCTTCCAAGGTTCCTCTTCCAGTGGGTTCACACAGAATGAGCTTAATTCCTCCAGCAATGGGTTGTGACAGCACAAGTGAAATGTTGTCAACCAGAGAAGCTCATTGGATACTCATTGCCCAGGGTTTGGATTGGGGGCTCATCATATAGGCACCTCCAGCATGACACATACCCAAATTCCAGACTCCCAGAAAGAATGGTGAGTATTCAGCATAAATCACATTTTTTATACCACAGTTTAAGCATGATGAGCCACTCTTTTAACAGTTAATGGTAGTGGGGACCTTCCTGAAATTCAAGTTCCCTGATGCTATCCAAGGGCCAGTCTGGTAAGCAGCCCTTTCTAAGAGCAGTCAGGCTTTGCTGCGTTAACTCTTTCTTACCCACAGCCTATCAGGTTCTTTATAGCCTGGGCCCTACTTACATTTTTCATCATCTCTTGTCCTGCTCTCCCTCCTTTCTCACTACATTCAGCCACAGTGCTCTCCTCTCTGTATGTTCTTTATTTTTTTTTGCGGTACGCGGGCCTCTCACTGTTGTGGCCTCTTCCATTGCGGAGCACAGGCTCCGGATGCACAGCCTCAGCGGCCATGGCTCACGGGCCCAGCTGCTCCGCGGCATGTGGGATCCTCCCGGACCGGGGCACGAACCCATGTCCCCTGCATCGGCAGGCGGACTCTCAACCACTGCGCCACCAGGGAAGCCCCTCCTCTCTGTATTTTCAAATCCCTCCCCCAACTCATCCCCACGACAGGGCCTTTGCATGGGCTGTTCCTGGGATACTCATCCCATGCCCAGTTCCTCCTCATTCTCAGATCTCAGTTTAAATGCCCTCCCTCCAGCAAGGCCTCCCTCTGCTGCCCCATATGAAGCTGGTCCTCCCCTACCCACTATTATTCACTCTTACAGCAGTCCTATTATTTAATACTCACCCAGTTTGTCTCTATGTACAGGTAATTCTCATTATCTGAATCTATGAGTTTCTTGAGATCCAATAGCAAGGTTCAGATGCAAATCTTTTTGGTTCCTGATTTTCAGAAAGAATAGAAACGGTATGGGTTGTGTGAGTTTTTTTCAAAAAAATTATCCAGATCCAGTAGTTACTGAATTCAGATAATAGGCATCTGGATAGTGAGGGATACGTGTATTTATTTGCTGAACTTGCCTTTCTCTCCGTCCCCCCATTCATACTGAAGCTTATGAGCTTCATCAGGACAGGGACTGCATCTCTGTTATTGTTTATTGTCATTTTGTTTTTCTTCCATGCATTGTAGCACCATGCCTGGCATGATAGGCATCCAATAATAATTTGTGGAATGAATGAATAAATGAATGAATGAATTATTCTGGTGACTCCATGAGGCTATGAAACATGGTGGGAAGGGCAGCTCCCTCAAACTCAGAGACAGCACTGAGGAAAAAATCCATAGTTTAAAGCAGAGCTTGCCCAGGGCTCCCAATTTTTAGTGTAACCCAGTGTTCCTCAATCTTCTTTTCATTATTGTCCCCTAAGGAGCCTTTTTATTTTTTTATTTAATTAAAATTTTTTTTAAAAATAAATTTATTTATTTATTTTTGGCTGTGTTGGGTCTTTGTTGCTGCACGTGGGCTCTCTCTAGTTGTGGAGAACAGGGGCTACTCTTCGTTGCAGTGCACGGGCTTCTCATTGCTGTGGCTTCTCTTGTTGCAGAGCACTGGCTCTAGGTGTGTGGGTGTCGGTAGTTGCGGTGTGTGGGCTCAGTAGTTGTGGCTCACGGGCTCTAGAGTTCAGGCTCAGTAGTTGTGCCGTATGGACTTAGTTGCTCTGTGACATGTGGGATCTTCCCGGACCAGGGCTTGAACCCGTGTCCCCTGCCTTGGCAGGAGGATTCTCAACCACTGTGCCACCAGGGAAGCCCTAAGGCACCTTTTTAGACATTCTTTTCTCAACTGCTCCGCCTTGTGGAATTTTAATACAGTTCATATACCATATAACTGTTTACGGCTTGTATGTATATCTGTACTTTATATATTAAAGAGTCAGATTATTTTTGCTTCTCAAGAACCAAATTGTGCCCTCTAGGGAACGTGTGATGTAACCCAAGAGAAAGCCTTGTCTTTATAGGAGCTCAGGACCTGCTCCACTTCCTGTTGCTACCATTCATCTCCAGCAGGGGGCACAACCTCTAGCTCCCCCCCAGGACTCTGGTCTCCCAGCAGCCCTCTTGGTTCTGCTTATTTTTTTCCAGCCATCATTGAAAAGAAGACCAACAACCTGCTGCTGTTAGAATCCTACAAGCGGATCATGGAAATGGAAGTGGCAGAGATGGACGTCCCACCACCCTTCATCAACCCCTTCTGGTGTGGCTCTGCCCTCCTCAAGCCTGCAGAACCCATCAAGGTCATCCCCCCAGTGCTCGGGGCTGACCCCTTTAGTGACAGGTTGGATGAAGGTGAGTTCTTTCTTCCCGGACTTCTCTTTCTACTGCGCAATGACTCAGCCACAGATTCTGAAGTTTAGTTATCCTGGGTACTTTTAAAAAATTGCAACAACTTTGTGACCATTTCATGAACCTTAAAATGTGCAAAATTTCCAGGTTGTCAAGTTATGGGCACAGGAGATTCCCTGATCCTGGCTCCCACCTTCACCCTATGCTCTTGAGACTTACTCCTCCATCTGTGACCTCTTTTCCGCAGCCCCATCCACGTCCCCCAACCCCGTGGTTGAAGCGCCTGAGACTGTTCACGCCAGAGCTGAACTGTGGCCCTGCGGGCGCCTGCACATTGATCTTTGCTTTTGGAGGCCGAAGCTCATGATACTCCCCCTCGTGGGGGTCTGCCCTTCTCTCTGAAGGTGGGGATATAATCGGCCCCACATGGTTTTTGGAGGGCAGTTTGGCAACACGTTCGGGAAGCCTGAGAAATGGTTATGTTACTGAGCCAGGTTCGGTTTTTGCGATATGCAGCAAGCCAAACGCTGAGAGTGGAGGGTTGCAGCTGAGAGGGGGGGTTATTCACAAGGCAGCGAAGCAAGGAGATGAGTTGGGAGAACAAACGTCCAAAATCCGCCTCCCCGAAAGCAAGGGGCTCGGGTATTTATGAGATAAAGAATAAAGAAGCAGGGTGGTCCGAGACGTGGGGAGTGTGAGGAAAGGCAATTGGAAAACGGTGCGGTAATCGGGGTTCTGTGCCAGTGTAACTAAGCTGTGGGCCTCTGCACGTTCAAGAGGTCATCCAATGACACTCGCACGTGCCCAGTTAAAGGATTGGTGGTTCCTTCCAGTGTTAACCAGCTCACCTGGAACGAGACATAGCTGAATCCAAGCTCCTGGAAAACAACTCAGGCAAACACATTGTTTAGGCTAAATGCTGCTTGGAGGACAAGCAAGTCTTTTGTAGCAATAATTAAAACGACCTTGCTCAGTGAAGGCAGGTTACAGGTGAAATGGGGTTGACTAATGATTACCCATGGTTTCAGATACACACATTGAGTCTGTAATCTCGCTTGTGGGGATTGGTCCTTCAAAGAAAAACTTATTCAAGGGTTAAAGATGGAAGTAGGAGGGTGATTGAACTGGAAATGACTGAAATGCTCACCCGTTAGAGATTGGTTAAATAAGTTATAGTTCACCCATGCATGCCATGGAATACTATGCAGCCACTAAAAAGAATGCAGTGGGCCGACATGAACTGACATGTTTATATGGCATCTAGTGGCCAGGGATGCTGCTAAAAATCATGCAGTGCACAGGACAGCCCTTCACAACCTGATTTATAATAAAGGGAGGGGGAGAGAGAGAGAAGGAAGGAGGAGGAGGTGGAGGAAGGGAAGGAGGAAGTTATCTTGATGATACAAATAAAAACGAAGAGGATGTATACTGCTGACTTACAGTGGGTATTTCTGGGTGGTGGTTTGCAGAGAACTTTGCATTTCTAAGTTAATTCTGTATTGCTTAGAATTTTCTTTTAAGATGACCTTGCATGACTTGAGTAATCAGAGGAAAAAATTTGGTATTTTTAAAAGCTGCCCCTCTTCTGTGAGCAACGTTTCAAGTGTGCAGGTGTGCCAAGGATGGAGGGAGGGGATGGCCAACAGGCGCTCGTGCACAGGTGCACAGGAGTACACACACCTCCTGTTTGATTTATTCAAGGCACCTGAGACTTAGCAGGAGTGAAAACTGGGGCTGATGTCAGCCACCTTAGCACAGCTTCCCTTGGCCCTTTGATTTCTTAAAGGAGGAGGGTGGCAGGGCATAGCTGTTGAGAACACTGTCCTCACAAGGTCAGGAATGTACAGATGATGTCTTATTTCTGTTCAAGGGAATGTTGATAAACATTAGGTTCTCTTAGCCCACTAGCCTCTATGGCTTGTATGTGTGAATTAGAAGAGGCAAGCCCCTCTGGGCAGATTAATTAGGAAAAGGAGCTCCTGATGGGTAGACATGGCTTGGCAATCAAGTGGGGGGCTGGATTTCAGCCCTGTAGAAACAGGTGTCTTTGTGCAATCTACATCCTGAGCGACTGCACATGGTGACCCTATCTCCTTGATACTAAACCAAACTCATCTTTACATCCTCATCTTGGAGAAAAAAAAGTTATTGTCTGGCCATCCCTGAGCAGTACATCTCTGCCTGTCCTCCCCCTCCCTGGACTTTGAGAATTTTTATACTCCAACCCCCAGCACTATGGAGGGACACCAAACCAGGCTTGGATATCCTTGAACAGGGCAGAGAGGCACTGTCCCTGGGAAGGAAGCCCACCCCCTGCTGTGCTGGGTTTGATTTCCAAACTCCTCACACGAGTCCCATCTTTGGCACAGTGGACCAACCCCTGGACCACAGGAGCCTTCGGCAAATGGTGCTCAGCCACTACACTGCAAGAGAGTCTAGAAACAGGGATTTACGCATGGACAGCGTGCCTGGAAAGGGGGACGATCTGAGGCCCAAGAAGTTAACAGTCTGAGGTGGACATGGCCATGTTTGTACCATAACCAGAGAGAGTAAATGTTTTGTTCCATAACCCCGGTGCCTCTTCCCATTCATTACTAAGAGACTGGGATGCTGGAGCCACCCCAGGATGGGGTAGAGGAGCGGGAGGGTCAAGTTCCAAAGCCAGCAAGGGGACAAGAGTGGTGTGAGGTCACCACGGCTGGGAGCCAAAATACTGATTTCACGTCCTGGAACCACATAGGGTGCGGCAGACGCTCACAGGTGGGAACCAGGAGCCTTGGAGGCTGTGTGTGTGTGTGTGGGGGGGGTGTGGATGAGTGTGTTACTGTGGAGCTGTGTCCAGAGTGTCTTGCCCAGAAACACAAACTCCACTCGAGCGCTCTGGGCTGGGGCCTCTCCCGGGCCTGGCCGTGTCTCTGTAGGAGCCCCAGGTCACAGGTTCCGGACGTGGGGGATATGGGTTGTTGTAGGGTTTGGATCATGATGGGTCATCATGGCGTAGGGGGCCCCTGAGTCCCTGCCTTCCCAGCTTGCTGTTGGCTTTGAAAGGGACCCCCCTTCCCAGCAAGTGATGTCATTGGAGCTGACCCTGAGCAGCTCCTCTGGGGGCTCTGGTGTTGTTCTTGAACCTTGAAGACTTGCTCCAGTTCTGACTCCTTCAACCACCTGGACGCCCTCATACCCCCTGGTCGACCCCAGCTGCCACTCCCACCCCCAGTTTCAGCCCTTTGTTTCCATCACATCATTCGCTTTGGCTGTGTCCTGGGTTCTTGGGGTTCTCTTGAAAACTTAGAGTGCCCGGCATCCACTCCCCTTTCTTCCTAAAAGGCATTTGGATTTTCCTTTCGGGAATGGCCCCTCCCACCCTCAGGCCATGTGGTTTGGAAGGGGCTGGTTTCAACCCCAACACAAGGGTTAATCGTGTGACCAAGTTTGCCACTCAGCACTACACCTGTTTCAGGGTTGGTTCAGGTATCCCATAGGCCCTGTTCTGGGATTTGTGTGGAGCTGGGAGAGAGGGAGGTGCCCTCTTTCCATTAGGATTGCTGTGGGGATAGACAAGAGCTAAGAACTGCTGGTGACCATTCTGTCACCACTGGGAGCAGAGCAACATGAAAGAAAGCAGAGCAGTGGAGAGGCCTCCTCAGGTTCTGTTGGTACTGTTTGAGCTCCTGGATGCAGCTGTGCCTGAAGCCCTCAGACTTCTCAGTTATGTGAACTCATTTGTCTCCTAAGCTGGGATTCTTGCAGCCAAAACAGACCTCAGTGTTTCAACAATGATTTTGGTCACTCAAAATCAAGAGTCAATTCACACCTAGGCCTAGTTCCTAGACCCCAGGCAGGGTCAGAAGTCATTATCTATGTATGTCTGTGTCCTTCCCCTAATTTGCCAGGAGAGAAATACAGACAACTTCTACTTTATCTGAAATTAGAAATTAACCTCTTACAGTTAATGGATGTGATTTTTTGGCCAAATGAGCCATATTTTTAGTGTGCATGTGAGACCTCTTCTTAAATTATCCTGGGGCCTAAACACATCTATGGGAGAAGCATTCCAGTGGCATCCTAAAGGAAAGTACACCAGGGAAGCTAGGCTCTACCAGTGCTCGAACTCTTTGAAAGAAAGGTTTGTGGTCCTCTGGTTAGCATTCCAGTAAAATGTGGACTTTCATAGAAATAGTCCTGAGTGGCTGTGAAGGTCTATTTTTTTTTTCCTGGCCATGCTGTGCAGCCTGCGGGATCTTAGTTCCCCGACCAAGGATGGAACCCATGGCCCTGCAGTGGAAGCGTGGAGTCTTAACCGCTGGACTACCAGGGAAGTCCCTGAAGGTCTATCTTACAGAGTCACTAAGATTCAATAATAATGACAGCAGGGCCATCACTAGCTCATACACCACCTTCATGGGAACTAGCAAAGGGTCTTCCATACTCAAGGACACATCATAAACAAATACACAACCTCCTGTTTATTTGAACATGGCCTCTGGATGGATTTCCATCTGCTGGCTGTGTGGCCACGTGGTATCTCTAAGGCACCCAGGCTGCGAAGAAGATGGAGGTAGATAAATGAGGCGGCCACACAGCCAACAGGCCAGGGGGCAGGGGTGGTGGCATTACTGGGCAAGGTGAGAAGAGGGCAGGGACGCCCCCCCATCCACCCACCCAAAGGCAATCCCCTCCCTTAGTCCTTCTCTTCTCCATGGGTGATGATGTGCACCAGGTTCTTATAGTCCAAGTTGCCAGTCACATCAGGGGGGAAGGCGGCAAACATCTGGTCGATCTGCAACGAACCAGCAAGACATGCTGAGGACATGGGGAGAGGCACTGGAGGGGGGGGAGGGCTGTGTGCAGGGCGGCCCGAGTGGAGAGGCAGCTGGGGGCCTGGAGGACATGGGTTGCATTGGACATCTCCCTCCGTGCCCTCCTGCTTCCTTGCCCTTTGTAGCTCTTCCACAGGTGCCAACCCCAAGGACCATCCTGCAGGGATGTTCCCGGGAACCAACATGCGACGGGGAAAGAAGGGATCACAAACTCAAGTGTGCAAAGGGGCAGGCAGGTTATGTAGGGGAGCAAGGTGGGCCTGGTGGGGACTGTGGCTAAATGGAGACTAGTCCATCTACAGAGGTCGCAACTGCTCAGGACCAGCCAATGTGTCCACATGGGCAAGGAGGTCAGACTCTTTGAGGGAAACTAGAAATTAAATTTTTTAAAATGTGCAATTTCTACATTTAAAAAGTATTGGCTAGTTATTTTTTTTTTAATTTGGGGTTAATAATAGATAACATTTATATTGCCCTTATCACATATCAGCACTTTATACATGTGAACTCATTTAATCCTCACAGTGTACTATGTAGTAGATTCTATTATTGTCCCCACTTTACAGATGAGGAAATTGAGGCACAGTGAGGTTAAGGAGCTTGTCCAAAGTCTCAAAGCCTGGTGAGAGTTGAAAGGCAGGCTCTTTCAACTGCTTGAGTTTTGAGGGGGAAATCCAAATAAAATTTTTAGTAAAATGTGAAACTTTATGGAATCAGGCCAGAGAGGCTATAAGGGACTATTTTATTTTATTTTATTTTATTTATTTTTTGCGGTACGCGGGCCTCTCACTGTTGTGGCCTCTCCCGTCGCGGAGCACAGGCTCCGGACGCGCAGGCTCAGCAGCCATGGCTCACGGGCCCAGCCGCTCCGCGGCATGTGGGATCTTCCTGGACCGGGGCACAAACCCGTGTCCCCTGCATCGGCAGGAGGACTCTCAACCACTGCGCCACCAGGGAAGCCCGGGACAATTTTAAATAGACTCATTAAGGTTCATTAGTAACGTTGACAAGGCAGTTGCTTGTTTATACAGGGTCTTCGGTGAATTAGCAATAGTGCCCCTTCTTCCAGGCACATTACTGCCACCTGCCAGAATAAGTCATATATTCTCATTTCTAAAAAATTATAATAAGACACTTTACTGCCATCTGCTGGAAAACTATTGCAACAAATAAATACTCTGCAGTGTATATTATTAAGGGCATCCAGGAGGATTGTTCAGTGTACAACCTACACGCCTGTATGTGGTGACCGTGCATGCCACCTTCACTTCATCAGGAAATTGATACTCTCACCAGGTATCCATGCATTATGAGGAAGACAGAACCTGGAGTCAGACAGACCTAGGTTTGAATCCAGGCCCCGCCATTTCTCATTAGTGTTGTCCTTTTAGTCAAAGCAAAGTGACTTTGCTTCCCTGAGCCTCAGTTTCCCCATCTGTAAAATGATGATAATACTAGTCCCTACCTCACAGGGTGATTGACAGAGTGAAATGAGATAAGGGCTTAGTGAACAAGAGCAGATTCTCTCTCAGTGTGGGGTCAGGGGTGTTTTATATAAGAGAGTCTGGAGAGGGAGTCCCCAGAAGGGTGAGGCCAGGATCTGGGGTGCAGAGAGTGCCCGAAGGGCCCTGTTACCTCCTCCTTGGAAAACCTCTCCGCCTGCGTGGTCAGCATCTCCTGTATGCTGCAGAGAGAGAAAAGCAGGTATTGCAGCCGGCTGTGTGGAGAGGGCTGGGGGGAGAAGCAAGGAACCCCAGGTCTTCCCCCACAGATCCCACTCACTAATCAGCCCTGAGCACCCCTTTGCCTTCAGGGTCAAACACTTTGAACGCGTTGAGAATGGTCTCCTCGGGGTCTGCCCCTGAAACAGAAAACAGAGTTAAAATGCGCCATGGGTGGCTGGGAACCTCTGGTAAGGAGGAAAGGTCCTGTTGCCTCCTGAGCACTGAGCCTTGGCATTTTGAAAGAGTGGGCTAAGAATCCAGTTCTTTCTTTCTTTCTTTGCTTTTGGCTGTGTTGGGTCTTCGTTGCAGTGAGCGGGCTTTCTATAGTTGTGTCGAGCAGGGGCTACTCTTTGTTGCGGTGCACAGGCTTCTCATTGTGGTGGCTTCTCGTTGCAGAGCACAGGCTCAGTAGTTGTGGCTTGCGGGCTCTAGAGTGCAGGCTCAGCAGTTGTGGCACATGTGCTTAGTTGCTCCACAGCATGTGGGATCTTCCCAGACCAGGGATCGAACCTGTGTCCCCTGCATTGGCAGGCGGGTTCTTAACCACTGCGCCACCAGGGAAGTCCTGAGAATCCAGTTATTTCTGAGGAAACCCAAGGCCAAGCATGGATCTAGGCTTAGAAAGACTCGGATTCAAATTCTGACTCCAGCATCTGGTAGCTGTGTGGCTGCAGGCAAGAGACTGTCGGTCTCTGAGCTTCAGTTCCCCATCTGTAGACTGGGATAAGAATAGAAACTACCTCCTAGATGCTACTAAATAAGGTGATTCATATAATGTGTTTAAAGTGCTTAGCATGAGGTCTGGATCAGGGTAAGCCTTGGAGCACTGTTAACTTCTGTTTTTATTGTTTTTTCTTCCCCCTGACGTTACTCTGCCTTCATGTGCCAACCCCAACATGTTCTCCCAGTGCTTTAATTGATGCCCAAAGATGAAGACACATAAAGACAGACAGACATACACAGATGCACAGAGACACATATACACAGATATACATATACACACATAGATGCACAGATATACACATGAACTTACCCTTAAGTTTCTCCCCAAACATCTGTAGGAACACAGTAAAGTTAATCGGACCTGGAGCCTCCTTGAGCATTTCATCAATTTCCTCATTTTTCACATTCACACGCCCTAGGGCAGGAGACACACACTTAGTAATTCCAAGCTGGGACAGAAACAGCTGTCAGGACACTGGCATTTGCCCTTGTAATCCTACTTCAAGGAATCTAGTCTAGAAATAATCAGAGACGGAGTGGATGGGGCCAAAGATTCACGTGAGAAGATGTTCTCAAAAGTGTTATTTATAAAAGTCAGACAACTGGAAACAATCCAAAGAGGGTTTAGTTACTTTTTAAAATAGTGCCTTCAGAACCTGGAACAATTTATACAGATGTTTTAATATTTTACTCAATGGGAAATGCTTGTATTATAAATTAGCCCTTGTTACTTGGAAGTGGGAGAGACATCAGAATTACCTGAGGGAACTTTTTCAAATTATACCTGCTATAACCCATACAGCCTTGGAGATTCTGATGTACCTGCTCTAGCCACTGCCACAGGCCATATAGTAAGTACCTTTGTGTAAGTTAGAAAAAGCCGCCCCTTCTTAAGATAGTTTATGTTTTAAATGTAAAAGTCTACAGTGGCTACAAATATGAATAGTACTCTGTATAATTGCTCACTACACAACCTGCACAGCTGTTCATGGCCCTGAGTTCTGGGGTTAGGGGTCGAGGAGCGGTTAGTGGTGGCAGGTTGGACACTTATATTTTGAAACAGCTCCATGTACTCATTCTCATCTTCCTGAGATGTTAAATTTTAAAAGCTGAATCCAAAATAGAATGATTCCAGCTATTAAACACACGCGCGCGCACGCGCGCGCGCACACACACACACACACACACACACACACACACGAGATGCCTAGAAAAGAATTTAGAGACTGAGATGTTAACAGTGGAATGTGGCCTAATGGCCAACGTTGTTTCCTCTTTATACTTTTCTGAGTTTTCCAAGTTTTCTATTGTAAACTGCCATTGCATTCAAATCCACACAAAAATTAATTTGAAAGAAAAATAAAACACATGTGAAGACAATGAAAGACTAAAACACTTCTTTCCTATCCTCTGAAATTTGCCTTAAAGACAAATCTTGGTTGAGCTGTTTCTTTGGAAAATGACAAGCTCTTGACCTTTTTGATGGCCCCACCTCCTGCCCCTCACAGGAGTGGGATAAGGAGACCCTCCTGCAGGCGTTGGTGGGGCGACGTACCAAGAGCAGCAAAGGTGTCCCTCAGATCGTTCTTGTCTATGAAGCCATCCCTGTTCTGGTCCATGATGGTGAAGGCCTGTGAAAGGGAGACGGTTATCTGGTCAGCCCGAGAGAAATTGAGGGGAGGAGCCCTAGAGGTTATGCCAAGGGCTGGGGGCAGTGGGACTCTGGGGTTTTCCAGGCACATCGAAGGACATTAGATCAAGAATCAAAGATCTGAAACAGTCTAGCAGTTCCTCAAAATGTTAGGCCTAGAGTTACCGTAGGACCCAACAATTCTACTCTTCGGTGTGTTCCTAAGAGAAATGAGAACATATGTCCACACAGACACCTGTAGGTGAATGTCCACAGCAGCACTATTCACAACAGCCCCAAACTGGAAACAACCCACATGTCCATCAACTGATGAGTGAATAAACAAAATGTGGTCTCTCCCCATGATGGAATATCATTCAGCAATAAAAAGAAGGAAATTCTGACACATGCTACAACATGGATGAACCTTGAAACATGATGCTGAAAGAAGCCAGACACAAAAGGCCACATAGTATATGACTCCATTTCTATGAAGCTTCCAGAACAGGCAAATCCATAGAGACAGAAAATAGATCCGTGGTTGTCAGGGGCTGGGGGGGCGGGAGAAATGAGGAGCGACTGCTAATGGGTATGAGGTTTCTTTTGGGGGCGATGAAAATGTTCTAAAATTAGACAGTGATGATGGTTGCAAAATTCTGTGACTATATTAAATAACCACTGAATTGTACAGTTTAAAAAGGTGACTACATGGTACGTGAATTATATCTTTATAAAGCTGTTATTGAAAAACAAAACTAAGTTAAAAACTGGAGTCTGTCTCTGCCAGCTCTCAAGCCCGCGTTATCTGTAAAACAGAGCCAGTAATCTTTCCCAGCTGGCTCCAGAGAGACTCTAAGAGCTTTGTGAACGCCCAGGTAATTTACAAATGATGTATTATATCTGTGTTGTTTTAGTTCTTTTAGCAACTGGTTCCCGAAAGTATTTGCATCCCCAGGTCATACCCCCAGCAGCTGATCTCATTCCAGAGGTTGGGACAGAGTGAGGGAGAAGGGAGGGTGTGGTCTTCTCCATGGAAGGGGACTATTTCAAGTTCAGATATGATATTTCATCCCAGGAATTCCTCTTTCCCTGGCAGCTTATGGGCCACGGCGTTCCTGCGATCTGAATGTTGGTGCGGACAGCACGGGCCAGTCTTCATGTCCCATTGGAAGCCCCAAACAGTTTCCCCTTTTATATAAAACAGTGTCCTCTCCAGCATAGCTTTAACGTATTTTCCTCTGAAGGGCTAGGTGAGAATGTGGATGACTCAGTGTGAGCCATCAGGACTGCTGGAAAATTAATTCAGTTTATCCTTCTGAGTCTGCGGCAGTGGCTTAATTTTGCCTAATTGGTACTTAGGTTTGCTTACTAAGGCACATGCCCATAGACTGTGATAGGGTTTCAGACCCGGCTAGCATCCAACAACTGAGGACTGTAAAAATTAAAATCTAAGATACTCTCAGACATCTCTCAGATTGACAAAAATAATTTTTGAGACGTTAATGCCCTATGTTGATGGAGATGTGGCGGGAAAGGCACTTTCTCCTCTTGGTGCTGATGGGAGTCAGAATGATCACAGCATTTCTGGAGGGCAACTTGGACCAGTGGTTATACTTGGATTTAGTTCCTTTTTTAAGAAGTTCCTTCGATCCAGCTGTTCTGCTTTTAGGAATTTACCCCAAGGAAATAACCAGAGATACAAGCAAAGATGTGTTATTTATAATAGTACAACATTCTGTGTATAACATCCAACCATAGGAAGTAGTTTAAATGAATTATGGAAAATGTTGGTGCCGAATTGTTCAAAGAAAAACAGCAGGTACTGATTAGTGTGCTTTGTTTAACAAATGTGTACATATTTTGGGTTGGCCAAAAAGTTCGTTTGTGTTTTTCCATAAGATCTTAAGGAAGAAAATGAAAGAAGCTTTTGGCCAACCCAATGTATAACAAAAATCACTGGAAGGGTGAATACCAAAATGTTAACTGAATCATCTCTGCGTAGTAGAATTGTAGGTCAGGTCTTTTTTTTTTTTGTGGTACGCAGGCCTCTCACTGTTGTGGCCTCTCCCATTGTGGAGCACAGGCTCCGGATGCGCAGGCTCAGCAGCCATGGCTCACGGGCCCAGCCGCTCCGCGGCATGTGGGATCTTCCCGGACCGGGGCACGAACCCGTGTCCCCTGCATCGGCAGGCGGACTCTCAACCACTGCGCCACCAGGGAAGCCCAGTCAGGTCATTTTTATTCTTTGTGCATTTCTGAAATTCTTTCCTACATTTTCAACAAGACACATGCTTTACTTTGATGAGCAGCAAAAGTTAATTTCTTTAAGTCATTCACACACACATTCAGACCAAATTTGGGGTTTGGGGGAAGATAAAGACACCCTAACTGAGAGGTCCTTGCAGGGAGTATGGAATGAGGGAAAGGCTCTTTCTAGCGTGTGGGAATCTCCACTCAGGCGAATGATTCCACAGCTGCACCCACCTCCTTAAATTCCTGGATCTGGCTCTGTTCAAACATGGAGAACACGTTGGAATTGACACCCTCTGCTCTCTTCTTGGCTTTCTTAGGTGACTAGGGGGTAAAAAAGCATCGATTAAAAAAAGTCAGAGGCTGGGGATTAGAAGACTAGGTCAGGTGTCATCTCTGGGTGAGCCTCAGCTGCGTATCTGTGAAATGGGGGTATGGTGCCCACACTCATCTCAAAATGGCGATGCTGGAAAGATAAAAGGACATGGAATAAGGTTTCTCAAAAGCACCCCAATTCTGGTGGATGGTAAAAGACTGTGGATCTTGCAGCAGCTCCTTTGCAAACTAGCGGAGGTAGAGGTCTGTCTCCGGGGATGGAGGCCAGGCTTTCAGATCAGCCCCAGCAGGACCCAGCTGCTTTTGTTTCGATGCATTTCACAAAAAGTTCAGTAATGCACAGAAGGAGAATTGATTGGAGGCGAAAAAAAGCCAGGCTCACTAAACCATGAGGAATGCGAGATGAAATGACACATTTTCAGGGTGTTAAAACCCAACTGCTCTGTCCCCCTCAATTTTCTCTTGATCCAAATGGCAGCAAAATCTCCTCTCTAAATGTTCTGTCCTCGCACCGTGCAAACAGAGCAGAGAAGAGCGAGTTAACATTTCCCCACCCGCTTCTGACTTGAGTTACAGCAAACGCTTGAACACTGCATATGTTATTGCATTTAATCCTCATAACTGCTCTGTCAAGTGGATGCTATTATTACCATCGCCATTTTATGGGGAGGCAACCGAAGCTCAGAGAGGTTGGGTCATGTACCCAAGGTCACACAGTCACAGAAAGGCAGAGCTGGTATTGAACTTGGGCAGACTGACTCCAGAGTCTGTGCCCCTAACCACAGTCCTACACTGACCCTGATTTGGGGGCTTCCTGCTTCAGGAGGGGGACACCTAACCAAAAACATAGGGAGAAAGGTTTTAAATTTGCAAGTTCAAAAGGTGAAAACAGAAAAGATTCTTTTCCCCAAACACCTGAACAAGAGAAAAGAATTACAATTTGATCCTTAAAAGTGTTCAATCCCATTTTGCAAGCCCTGGGCGTTATTGATTCCTCGAGAGGTCAGTAGACAAGCCATAAAAAGGCCAACTCTCTTATTTTGTTTTTGCGAGTCCCCGGGAACTGCTGTTATTTGTGGCTTATCGGGGCATTGATTGGGGTTCCTCTGTGTGCACACAGCAAGTAGTGCTTTTTCCACCAGGGTCTGGGGCCCCAGAAAGCTGCCTTTCTCCCCCTCCCCTTTCGTCCTTTGCTTGTAGGTGGTGTTCTCACCTCACCGCCCAGCATCACTTACCTCCGGGGGCCCTTGATACTCACCATGGTGGAAAGGACACAGCACTGCTCCCCCAGAAGAGTCCCACAGGCTGCCCAGCTCTCCTCAGCCCAGGAACAATAAATACTTCCTCCCCAAGTTTAAAAATAACCCCATGACCACTTTTGGCAGTAGTAGGTGAGGCGGACACCACCTAAGGCCCCCCCCCCCACCCCATGCCGTTCTTCTGAAGTAAGGGCAGCTCACTCGCCACCCAGTGACACGTGAGACCCAAAAAGGCATTCAAGGTTAAATAGACTGGCGGCTGGTGCATGGGGAGAGATGTGGCTCACTTTCTGCAGCACTTGGGTGGTCAGCACTTGTGCTTGTCTGTTTTGAGAAGGAAAATGGCAGGGAGGGAGACTGTTAAAATTCTCTAACATTATCAGGCATGGGTCCCACCTCAGGGTCTTTGTACCTGCAGTCTCCTCTGCCTGGAATGCTTTTCTGTCAGACATCTGCAAGCCTCCCTTCCTCACCTCCTTCAGGTCTTTGCTCAAAAGTCACCTTCTCAGTGAGACCTCCCTACCACCCTATTTAAAATAGCCGTTTAGCCCTGCCCTGCAGAGACCTTTCTCTGCTTTGTTTTTCTCCCCAGCATTTACCACTTTCTAACATACCGTGCAATTCACTTATTTTGTTCACTGTCAGTGGACAGCTCCGGAGGGTAGGTCCTCTTAATTTTCCTCACCACTCTCTCCCTGGCTCCAACCTCGTGACTGGCAGGCACACAGCAGCTGCTCAATGAGTATGTGTTAATTGACTGAAGAAATAACAGCTCTCGGGCTTCGCTGGTGGCACAGTGGTTAAGAACCTGCCTGCCAATGTGGGGACACGGGTTTGAGCCACGGGTCCAGGAAGATCCCACATGCCACGGAGCAGCTAAGCCCATGCACCACAACTACTGAGCCTGTGCTCTAGAGCCTGCGAGCCACAACTACTGAGCCTGTGTGCCACAACTACTGAGCCTGTGTGCCACAACTACTGAAGCCCGTGTGCCTAGAGCCCGTGCTCCACAACAAGAGAAGCCACCGCAATGAGAAGCCCGTGCACTGCAACGAAAAGTAGCCCCCACTTGCCGCAATTAGAGAAAGCCCGCGTGCAGCAACGAAGACCCAACACAGCCAAAAATAAAGAGAGGGAGGGAGGGAGGGAGGGAGGGAGGAAGGAAGGAAGGAAGGAAGGAAGGAAGGAAGGAAGAAATAACAGCTCTCATGGAGTGCCTATGTACACGTCTCGTGTTCCAATTTAAATTTCTAATCACCCTGTGTGGTAGAGACTACCTTATTTTCAATGTCCCCATTTCACAGATGAGGAAACTGAGGCTGAGAGGCAAAATGAGCTGCCTGGAATCAGGCAGTGAAGTTGGGAGTGGATCTGAGGCTCATTTGCCTCCAGAGTCCAAGCTCTTAAAGGGCCTTGGGAAAGGCCGTTTGCTCTCAGAACGCCAGGCGCTGTGGTTGTTAATCTCCCTCAGGATGGTTTTCCTCCTGTGGCCTCACAGGCAGCCTTGGGATCCAAGGAGTGAGAAGTCAGGGCTTGGAATGAAGTCATGGCCTTGTTTAGTGGCCGTGGGTGACGGGCTCCAGAGTCCACGCCTCTAAGAAGCAGAACATTCTCTCAGCTGTCCTGTCCCTGGTGGTGTGTCCCCAGGGCTGATGGCTGGGCCAGCAGTCACCCCCTCTGTGGAGCCTGCTTTGCGCCATGCACGGGGCTAGTGTGGGAGACTGCCGCCGAGTGACAAACTCCACGCCCTTATGATGCTGTGTGCAACGGGTAGATGGATAAAAATAAACAAATGCTCAACCCAGAGAATTTCAGGTAGTGACACATATTACAGAGAGATGAAGTAGAGAGGTGGGTAGTGCCGGGAGGTAGTACCGAGCAGAGACTGGGGGAGAGTGCTTCTGGCCACAGGATGGCAAGAGCCTCAGAGGAGGATGGATTGGGAATCTTTGAGGAGCAGAAGGACCGTGTAACTGTAGCTGAGTGTGGGCCAGGGCACAAAGTGAGGCGAGCAAGGTGGGCAGGGCAGATCACGTGGTATGGCCTTGGGATTTCATTCCAGAAGCAAGGGGAGATCCCAGCAGGGAGACCCTTTGTCTAACCAGCCCCTGGGCTGCCCATGCCAGGGACAATCTGATTCGGGGGCAAGGCCAGCAGGCAGCACCCTGGAATGAGATCCTATCAACCAAATCAATCTACAAATATGTGCTCAGTTACTCTGATGTGCTGAAACCTTTGTGGATGTTGCTGGAGAAAACTGGAAGATCCTTGGCCCCCAGGAATGAACAAAGTAGTTAATAAACAAGTAACACAGACTTTGCTTTCCTTGCCAAGGGCCTGAGTAGGGATTGTTAGAACATTTTCATTCAACCTTAGGCAGTTTGAGGCAATGGAATGGAATGATTGAGCCCTCAGGCTTGGAAGTCAGACAAAATTGCATTTGAACTGGTGGGCTCTGTGTGACCTTGGGCAAGTGACTTTACCTCTCTGAGCACATAAAGAAAACCTTCCTTTTGAGATTTTCCAGAGGGTGAGTGGCGATGAGGCCCAGGCAGGTCCTCAGTAAATGGCAGTGATCACTCACTTCCTTTCTCAGATGAAAAAAAATTTTCAGTTTTGGGGGTGCAAACCCAAGCATCATTTATGGCCACGACCAAAAAAAAAAAAACGGTGTGAGTTTTTACCTCTCTAACATGGGTTAGAATTACCCAGGAGCCTCTTCTAACAGAATCTTTAATAACAAAAAATGTGTTTTCCTGTATGGGCACAGGCACAGGTACACACACTTGAGTGGGCACCTGCACCCACACACACGCACACACACACATGCGCACGCGTCTGTGTGCGGACAAAAACACACCCATGCACTCATGCACATACACAGAGGCACATATTACACACAGACTTATGCACACTTATACACACATGCACGTGCGCACAGACAGGTCAAAAAGAGCTTTTCTCTGACAACACCAGAATAAATGTTTCCCTAGCTAATAGGCACACCATGGATTTTTGTTAAAATGCTTGTGCGAGCAGTCAGTAGCTATAAATGGCCAAGCGAAAAGGTTGTTGCAGCCACAGCGGATGTGTAGAATGCATGGTGAGGGTGGAGGATCCCTGGTTCAGGGGTCAGGATGGGCTCAGGCCCTCCAGAAGTGGGTGGTGCCCCTGAAGGGCATCCGTATAGCTGGGCCCTCTGAGAACATATTTTATTCAACTGAGCCTTTAGGAGAAGGTGCTGGGGGGATAGTTCTGGCTCCGTAGCTAGAGGTGTGGGGTCTCAATCAGGGTAATAAGTCTCTCAGGGCCTCAGTTTCCTCATCTGGAAAATGGAGACCATAATAGTACACAAACCCCCATAAGGCTGTTGAGAGGATTAAGTGAGATTGCATATGTCAGGGAAATTCTGGGAACATGTGGCCTGAGTAGGGCATGGAGTCACTTGGCTGCCCGGACTTGGGCCCACAGGCTGGGTTAGACCTTAGGCTCTCTTGTTGGAGACCCAAATACCCCCTCTGGTCAATGAGCTGGGCCAGCATTGGGGAGTCCCCCAGAGCCCTGGGACAAGGCCCTGGGAGTGGCAATCTGGGAAGACTTGGGGTTTGGGTCTGTGTAGACATTCAGGGGTACAATTCAGCATCAACCTCAACCTGCACCGGGGGAGGGAGCTTCGTGGGTGGTCTGAGGCCTCTCTATCCTCGAGGCTGGCTTGGCTAAGGCACCTTGCCTAGGAACACAGTCCCACAGGGCCTGAGAACTTTCTACTGCTGGTGGGATTCATACAGCTAAGAAGTGTCCAGCAACCAGACCTAAGTTACATGCAGCCAAAGAGAAAAATAACTGCCCACCTGAACAGAAGCCAGAGAGAAGAACACTGGGCAGAACAATCAGAATAGCAAATTCTAGAACAATCAGAAAACAAACCTAGTGGATTCATTTCTTACTGCAGCTATAAAAATATTGCCATAAATTTGGTAGCTTAAAAGAGCACTAATTTATTACTCTCACAGTTCTGGAGGTCAGAAATTGAAAATGCAGGGCTGCATTCCTTCTGGAGGCTCTAATGGAGAATCCATACTTGCCTTTTCCAGCTTCTAACACCTGCCCACACTCCTTGGCTTGTGGATGCATCACTCCAGTCTCTTGACTTCAACCTCTCTGATCCTCTTGGCTCCTTTCTGTCTTCTGAGGACCCCTATGATTACATTGGGCCCACCTGGATAATCCAGAGTAATCTCCCCACCTCCAGATTCTTAGTCACATCTTCAAAGTCCCCTTTGCTATGTAAGGTAGCATATTCACAGGTTCCAAGGATTTGGGCATGGACATTTCTGGAGAGTTTTATACTGCTCCCCACATCTAGTGAGCACAGGAGGAAACAGAGCAACAGAAGAGTAATATTAATTACAACAATAAAATTTAAGTGTATTAAAATTCATGGAACTGTACACGAAAAAAGGTCGATTTTATTGAATGGTAATTTAAAAAATTACCCATTGACAATTTTTTAAAAAGGCGTGAGGAGAGGGGAAAAAATATAAGTAGTGCAAATAGATGTACACTATTTTTAAGCAAGAATGATTTTGACCCCAGTTTCAAAGGACATGAATTACTTAAATATTTATTGGTGCCCCCCTTTATGCAGGGTCCTGTTCTTAAGGCCTGATGTATGTCAGTAAAACTTCGTTCGGGTAAGGGGAGAGTCATAAATACTAAGCTTCAATTTGAGAAAAGTAAGAATTTATGTTCAACTGCCTATGGCACAATAATCTTCTGTTTTGAAAATGTAGCAGTGTGTTAATTTGATTATTTTTTAAAACCCACGTATTGGCTTACTACATAAAACAAAACAAAAACTGAAACAAACAAACATAGAGAAATACCAGTGAAACCCAAAAATGACACCCTGGAGCTTTAAGACCTAATTTTTGAACTAAGAACTTAACTAGATGAATTGTCAACAAGGAGGGTCCCTGCTGCAATCCACATAGTGGTTTGGAAGATGGTGTGCAGGGAATATCTTGGAGGAAAATAATGAAGAGATGCAAACCATAAATATTCCAGAAAGAGGGGCTGAAACTAAACAAGTAATACAAAAAAATTTTCTTCAGCTGAGGAGAGAACGAAATCTGTAGATTGAAAGGACTCCCAAGCTCCACGTGGGATGGATGAGGAAAAGAACACAAACCAAGGTATATCCTGGCAAAACTCACAAACTCCCAGGATTAAGAGAAAATCTGACACATTTCCAGGCTCCTGTGGAAAAAATATGAATGGCATCAGACTTTTCCTTGACAATGCTGGAAGCAAGGAGCCAGAGAATGGGGGGCTGCAGCCCACAAACCCCAGGTCCCAGCAATTGGTCATCTGCCAGATTGAGGACAGGAAGAATATTTGCTTTTGATTCTCCTTGAGATGGCCTAGTGTGACTGCTCAGGGTTTTGGAATCAGATAAACCAAGGTTTGAATTCAGGCCAGCTGTGTGATCTCAGGCAGGTTTTTTTTTTTTTTTTGCGGTACGCGGGCCTCTCACTGTTGTGGCCTCTCCCGTTGCGGAGCACAGGCTCCGGACGCGCAGGCTCAGCGGCCATGGCTCACGGGCCTAGCTGCTCAGCGGCACGTGGGATCTTCCCCGACCGGGGCATGTACCCGCGTCCCCTGCATCGGCAGGCGGACTCTCAACCACTGCGCGACCAGGGAAGCCCTCAGGCAGGTTTTTTCCTTCTCTCTGAGTCTGTTTCCTTATCTGTAAAATGGTGAAAATAATAGCATCGCCTCATAGGGTTGTCTTGAGGGTCAAATAGGATAGAGCATTGTGAGCCCTCGATAAATGTTAGCCACTGTGATTGTTTTGGGGTGCTTTGTTGTTAGACCTGGGAACACCTTTCCCCAGGCCTGGAAAACGTGGTCTAACCTGGGGGAGGGGAAGTCCTTGAAGGAAGAATAGTCCTTTTCCACTGACCGTTTGGAGCCTTGACATGGAGTGTCTCAGGGTCAAAGTACCCATCTGAACTTGGATCCAACACCTTTGCCTGGGTTGACTGTGTTTTCAGTGGGCAAAAGGGGGTTTTGAATGAGGGGAGATGGGTAAGGAGACTTTGGATTCCTATAAGCCTTTGATTCCCACTTTGCTGGTGATCAGTACTCCTCATATTTTTCTAAGGTAAGCATTAACATTTTAAATTTAAAAACAATATATGGATGAACAGGCAAAATGGATCTGTGCTGTTGGGGTCAGAACAATGGGATTTCTTAACTGTGAGGGGCCTCTAGGGGTGGGTTACTAGGTTTAGCAAAAAAAAAAAAAAAAAAAATAAATTGGAATTTGAGATAAACAGTATTTGGGGGATCTTTTGGGACACTGGGAATGTTCTGTATCTTGATCTGGGTGCTGGTTACACAGATGTGTTATGTTTGGGAAGATTTATCGAGCTGCAGTTTTATGATCTTTGCCCTTCTCTGTGTGCATGTCCATAAAAAGTTAAATTAGTACAATGTGAATGAATACATTCTTACTATAAAACAGTTTGAAATGCTACAGAAATATTTTGACTAAAAATCTTCCTTTCTGTCACTTCAGCCAAATCCTCCCCAGAGGGAACCAGTGTTTGTGGTTTGATGTAAAGTCTTTTAGACTATATTTTTAATTCTTTGGTTTTTAAACATTGAGATACACCTGTAATAAGGCGCATGCCTCTTCAATACCCAGTGCGGTGAGTTTTTCATATGTATACACCATGTCACCACCACCCAGGTCAAGACCCAAAACATCCCAGCTCCCAGAGCCGCATCCCTGTCAACACCCCCCAAAAGTAACTCTTTTTTGACCTCTAGCACTGGAGATTAGCTTTGCCATTCTAGAAGTTCAGGAAATTCCTTCCAGACTTTTTTAAAATAAAATTTTAATTTTAAGATTTACAGAAAAGTTGCAGAGTTCTCATGTCCCCCTCATTCAGTTTCCCCTAATGTTAACATCTTACGTTACCATGGACATTGGTCAAAACTAAGAAACTGATATTGGTGCATTACTATTGACTCAACTCCCGACTTCATCTGGATTTCACTGGATTTTCCACCGTTGCCCTTGTTTCTGTTCCAGGATCTATTTCAGGATTGCATCTCAGCTTCTCCCTCTCTCTCACTCTCTCAACTGCTCTCATTTGCACACACAAATATACATTTTTTGCATTAATATCATATCACGCACATACATGCACATACTAATATACTTTTTCACATTAATGATATTCACACACACACACACACACACACACACACACACACACACACACAAGCCACCTGGACCTTTCTACTCCACGATGCGCCTTGGAAACCTTTTGAGAAGTCCTCCGCCCTGGCCTCACTGATGGGGATGGGATGCATGTCTTCCCATCTGTGGCCAAGCGAGAGGCTGGTGGCAGAGCCGGGTCATGCAGCGGACATACTTAATACATGCTCAGAGCACCAGCTGAGCAGTGGTGTTGACAAAAAAAACAAAGGAAAACCCAACAAACTTATTTTTGGAAAGGATTAGATATCTTTTTAAAAAGGATTAAAATAGTCACCGCAGGGAAAATCAGAACATCGTGAGATGTTTTTACGCCGGTTTGACCATTTCATACTGTTTTTATCTTGCATTTCATATGAGGTGGTGGGAGTTGGCGTCTTTGCTGTTTTTGAGTCATGTAAAGGTTTTAATCCAGCTCCAGCGGGGGATATTTTTTAATTTGTTTCCTTTGTAAGTACTTTTTTCTCTTTAGCTCCTGGAATTCAAGTCTAAGCCTTTATATCCCTTCTAAGGTAAAAAGGAAGCTCTTCTCTGTATGGTTGTTTTATAAAACTCTTCAGTGGATCAAATGAGTACATATATTAATATCAGTAAATTAAAGAGTTAATCTAGTAACACGTCAATATTTAAGACAGAACCTGGCACAGGAAAGTGCCATGTATGTGCTCACTGTGATATCATTGGAAGCAAACTGGTTTAGCTGGTCGCCTTGCCTTGGGCGTGATGCCCCTTTAAGGCGGGTGGTGAAGTCAGCCATCTCCCAACAGAACAAAGGCATACCAGGCCCTGCCATCCCAAAGCTGGCTGGCTGATTGGCTCTGTCACCAAGTGATAACGCCTATCTTGCTGTGTCAGGGCCCCCAGCTATCAGCGAGAGCCACCAAGTGGGGAGGGTGGCTTTTCCAACAAGTCAGACCTGGGTAGACAAGCTTTGTGCCCAGCAGAGGTGGGGCAGCCACAGTGATGGGGCACCCACTATGTACTGAGTGCAACTTGGGCAAGCAGCATCAGCAGACTGTGCCTCAGTCTCTTCATCTGTGAAATGCGTATAATAGAGGTCCTTATTTCCAGGTGTTCCCAGCATTCTTGTGAGGTTTGAATGACTTAACCCATACTTGCAAAGTGCTAGAACACTCTGGGCACACAGTGAGTGTTCAGTAAATGTCAGCTCTTATTCTAGAGCACTGGCTGTTGGCCGTGTCCAGGCAGATGGGGTAAAAAAGGTAATATGTTCAAGCATGAATTCATTCTTTCTTCTCGCTCTACCAAACTCTTTGTCAATTAAAACGACCAGACCAAAATCCTCAGCCATCTTGATTCTGCCCCACTGGCAAAAATGTCTATCTATTCTGCCCCTGTCAGGTCTTGCAAATCCATATCCCCTACGTCCTGCCACAGGTCTGGCCTATGGTAGTAGATCTTGATTTGTTTGAGGCTGCTCTTCTCTTGCCTTTCCACCCCTGCCTTCCATGTACCCCCCACTCCAATACTTTCCCCCCATACCCAGCTCTGATGATGAGCTGTACATGTTCCCGAACTCTCAGTGGCTCCCCACTACCTGAGGAGGGACTCTCCCCTCCTTGGTCCAATAGTTAAGATATTTTACCACTTGACCCTGATGTACCAGAATGATACATCAGGGTCCATTGAAAGCTGGATTCCAGGTCAGCTTCTTCACTTTCTTGACTGTAGGGCCCTGGACAAGTGACTTAACTACCCTGAACCTCAGATTCTTTACTTATAAATGGGGGAAGCAATAGTGCTGACCTTAGAAGCTTGTTTTTAAAATAAAACTAGATCATTGTGCTGCTAATGACAGCAACTAACATTTATTGTGTGCTTGCCCTGTGCCAGGTACTGTCCCAAGTACCATCCATTTAGTCACTCATGCAATTCGTGTGAATGGCGTTGCATGGTGCCAGGCATAGCACAGAGTATGTGCACCATGAGTACACGCATGCATGCGTGTGTGGGGGGGGGGAGTTATTACTGGTTACCTTTCCAGCCTCGTTTCCTATGCCAGCCCCAACGTCACCCTCCAGGCCCCTCAGGCAGAGCTCTTGAGGGAAGATGATCTGTGACACTTGGACATGTTTGAGTTGTTGAGTTGTTCCTGCCTTTAGTGACACCCTCATGGTGTAGGAAGGACACACATGAGCTGTCTCACCGTGAGCAGGCATGTGCTGGGCCTGGAGGGGACATTAAGGCTTGTGCTGGATCCTTGGGGGTAGGTAATAAGGCCCCGGAGAAAGCAGGCCTGCCCACTGGGGTCACCACCCAGCCACTGTACCGTGAGCTCACCAAACTGAGGTCCCGAGAGAAATCAGATCATTATTGTCCCGCTTATCTAGAGCTCCCTGTGTGACAGGCACTGACCTAAGAGCTTTACCCATCATCTTATTTCATGCTCACAACACTGTGAGGGAGGTACTAGTGTTAGACCCATTTTCCAGATGAGGAAACTGAGGCTCAGAGAAGAGCAGTCACACTTCAGGGCCTCACTGCTAGTGCCTGGCAGATTTGAACCCTGAATGTGAGACTCCACCACTGCAATTTTCCTCACACTGCTGTTCCAGTTTTGGGCCTTAGGGACCCAGGTCCCAGCTCCCATCACCCCCAGGGAGCCCAGAGGTCAGATCCGGTCCCAGGCAGCCAGACAACCCTCTGGTGGCTTTTCCTCTCCTGGTATTTTTAGCCCTCAGTCATCTGCCTTGCCTGCGTGGGGGGACTGAGACACCCAGACAATTCCATTTTTACTGGTGCCCTTCAGATGCCCGCTGCCCACGCCCGCTTGCCCCGCAGGCTCAGCTGTCTTGGTGGCGTGCCTGGCATTCCAGGGGCATTGTTCCTCTTGGTGAGGCCCAGATTCCAGCAACAGCTGCTGCCCCGACCTCCCCCACTAGCTTTTCCACACTCCTCTGCCTGCCTGTCTGAGTCCCCTTTGCTGAAACTGTGGCATCATGACAGCCAAAACTGTCACTAACTCCCCGCTCTGGAGCTGTGTTAACGCTGCGCTCCCAGCTCATTAGTCATCCTACCTGGGGTTCTTGGGTGAAGGACCTTTCAACATGTCTTCAGCTCACACAGCTTGGCAGGGCTGGGGCCCCCGCGCCTTCCTGACACAGCCACGGGTGTTCACAGGGCTTTGATTCTGGACCAGGATTCTCAGCCTTGGCTCTGTTGACATTTGGTTCCAGATTGTTCTTTTTTATGGGGCAGGGGCTGTCTTGGGCATTGCATGACATTGAGCAGCGTCCCTGGTTTTCACCCAGCAGATGCCAGAAGCAGCCCTCTCCCAGACGGTGACAACCAAAAATGTCTCCAGACACGGCCAACCGTCCCCTTGTGGGGGGAAATTATCCCAGGTTGAGAACCACTGACCTCGAGAATTATTACTAGGATGGGAGAGATGGGTTCCCTGCCAGTGAAGGGTCTGAGGATGGTTAGGCGTGCTGAAGTCCACCGACCACCCTCTGCTTTTCCTCCTGCTGTCTCCTGGCCTGGCTCTGGGGAAGGAGGGACACTTGGAGTCAGGTGAGATAGAATGTCACCTCTGCTGCCTGCTGCTTGGATAATGGAGGGCAAGTGACTCTTCCTTGCTGAACCTCCCTTTTCTCATCTGTGAAATTGGGTGAGTAAGAACACCAACCTCATGGGGCACTGCGAGGCTGGATTGAGATAACGCTGAACAAAATGCAACTTGGGTTTTGCCTTCCGAGGTCTTCATAAATCCTATTTCTCAGGGTAACCTATGCCCACCCTTGGATGAAAAGTTGACTTTTCTGTGCATGGCTTTTCTGCTCATTCTTAGGTAAAAGACAGTCCTATGGTCATTTAGTCCTAAATACAATCTTAGTTCAATATTTAGAATGTCTAGCCCCAAATGGCAACCAAAATTCAGAACTTTTTCCTTGAATTCATGTCCAGTCTTCTGTCCTCCCTCAGCTCAGGACTGTAGGGAATGCACAACTGTCCTGATGAAATCCCTTTAACCACTCACCTGGATGACTCCAACAGCCTCCCTGCTTCCTGTCCTTGACCCTCCACAGACTGTTGCCACGTGGCAGCCAGAGGAACCTTTTCAAAGGCGGTTGTCTTTTCCCATACTTTTTTTTTTTTTTTAATATTTTTTTTTTTTTTAATATTTTTTTTTTTTTTAATATTTTTTTTTTTTTTAATATTTTTTTTTTTTTTAATATTTTTTTTTTTTTTAATATTTTTTTTTTTTTTAATATTTTTTTTTTTTTTAATATTTTTTTTTTTTTTAATATTTTTTTTTTTTTTTTTAATATTTATTTATTTATTTTTGGCTGTGTTTGGGTCTTCGTTGCTGCCCGCGGGCTTTCTCTAGTTGCAGCGAGCGGGGCCTATTCTTCATTGCGGTGTGTGGGCTTCTCATTGCGGTGGCTTCTCTTGTTGCCGAGCCTGGCCTCTAGGCAAACGGGTTTCAGTAGTTGTGGCACATGGGCTCAGTAGTTGTGGCTCATGGGCTCTAGAGCACAGGCTCGGTAATTGTGGCACATGGGCTTAGTTGCTCCACGGCAAGTGGGATCTTCCCAGACCAGGGATCGAACCCCTGTCTCCTGCATTGGCAGGCAGATTCTTAACCACAGCACCACCAGGGAAGTCCCCTCACCCATACTTTTAAATTGCTCCCACTCTCTTAGGGTAAATGCTCTTCCATCCTTCTAGACCCTACTTCCCTCCCCTCTTTATCTACATCAGAGTTTCTCAATGTCACCATGCAAGGCCCTAGAACTTTCTGTCTCATGTCTCTGAGGTTACCTACAAAGGAGGAATAGCAAATACAAGGCACACGGCATGCGCACACCACTCTCTAATCCGGTGCCCATGGCAGACATTGCTAGTCAATCACAGCACTCTCCCTCATTCAGCCATGCTCAGTTGGAGCTGGCAAGGGAGATGAGCTGACATCCTCGACCTCTCTGACATGGTTGGAGGTGGGGGATAAAGAGGGATGCCATCAGTACTATTGACATTTGGGGCCAGATAATTCTTTGTTGTTGGGGGCTGACGTGTGCATTGGAGGATGTTGAGTAGCATCCCTGGCCTCTTCCCACTAGATGCCACCCAGTCATAGCAATCAAAGAAATTGCCAGACATTGCCATGTGTCCCCTGGAGCAGGGGGGCAAAATTGTCTCCCTTAGAGAACCACTGTTCTAGTTAACTTGTTCTTTCTTCCCCAACTCCCCAGATGAAGGTTGCTAGCACTGGGCTCCTTTCTCTCTCACTTACCACAGTTGCATTTTGCATTTCTTTGTCATTATTTGATGAGCATCTGACTCCCTGCCTGGGCTGTAGCTCCACAGTGTAGAGACTGTGCCTATCTTGCTCACCATCTTCCCCTGGTACCCAGCACTGTGCCTGGCACATAGTAGGCACTCAATCAATATTTGTTGAATGGCTGAATGATGCTCTGTTGCAGCATTCACTGCACCTTCTTATCATTTGTCAATCTGTCTCTCCAGAACCTTCCAGGACAGAGACCAGGATTCATTCATCTTTCCAGGACCCTTAGTCCTGGCACAGGGTAGGTGATTGCTATAGACTTGTTCCATGGAACTGAATTCAAAAGGGACTGAGGATGGTGTTGGGAGTGAGTCCAGAACACATGTGTAAAAGGCCTGAGCAAACTTTTATGCAGTTCTTTGGGGGCTGAAGTCAGTGGTCCTCATGCCCACCCCTACCTGTAGGCTTCAGGCCTGCTGGGTCCCCTCTGGCTCACTAAGAGAGCATCACGGCATCGCTCTTTATCTCTCGCCACCATCCATGTCAGAGAGGTTAAGGATCTCCCCTACCAACTTCAACTGAGCATGGCCATCCTGGCTTAGTAAGAAAGAGTGCTGGGACTGATTAGCAATGTCTGCCATGGGTGCCGGATAAGGGAGTGGTGTGTGCATGCCATGTGCTACACATTTGCTATTCATCCTTTGTAGGTATCCTCTGAGACAGAAAGAAGGTCCTTGAGTTATGTGTGGTGAGGAGAACAGCCGAGAATTTGGGGGTTGGGACACAAAATGGAGCAGTTCTATTTCCTCAGGAAAAGTCAGACAGAGAAAGCTAAGTTTGCCCTGTTCTCCTGGGTGACTTTGGACAAGGGAACAGGAGCCTGAGGGATTAAGGGGGAGTGTGTGCTAATATTTCTGTATCCTGGCCAGGAGCAAGGGCATTTTACAAAGGACAAAAATAGACAGGAAAGATGAGGAAGATAAAGAGGGATGGATCATGGAATCCACTCTGGAATGAAGGTGTGAGGCTAAAAAGAGCCTCTGAAGTGAGTCATGGTTTTACAAGGTGAACAGGCCCCAGGGAAGGGAATGGTTCTGCCTGGTACAATGCCCAGAGACTGTCCTCAGGGTGAAAGAGCAAGTATTAATACAAATGGATAAAAACAGGTTGATCTTAATTCTGAGCAGAGAGCTGGGACCCCTGGATCCATGAGGTATGCTTTGGGCTGCAGGTGACAGAAAACCATTAGCCAGAGCTTAAACCAATGGGGGACTGTTTTTCTCTTTCAGCAAGGAGTTTGGGAATCGGTAGTTGCAGGGTTGTTTGGTAGCTGGACATGACCAGGATCCTGATGTTCTTCCCATGATTCTATTGACTTTCCTTTCATGTTCCCAAGATGGCAGCCACAGATCCAAGTAGCCTGTCTACTTCTTATCAGGGAAGCAAATATGTTTCCCAGAAGCCCCCTAGAAGACTCTCTATACACTTCATGGGCCAGAACAAAGTAAGGTGCCCATGTCTACATCAAGCCTGGCCTACTTTCTTTGCGATCAAAGTCTCTTTGGCCAAATCCTGAACATAGTCAGAGTTCTGTTAGCAAGAAAAAAGATGGCAAATGGATCTGGGGTAGACGATGAATAATGTCTGCTCACCACTCCTTCCAAAATAACTGAAATAATCTTTCCCCCAAATATATAGTGGAATACAAAATACTCTACAACAAAATTTTCTATAGCAAAAGAGTGAGTCTAGTTAAGTAGGTTTCTCAGTTGCAGAACTTCTCAGAGCCTTTAACAATAACAATTGGTATTTTTTGAGTACTGACCACTTGCCAGGCACTGTATTGGTTGCTTTATTTCTATTATCTCATTAAATCCTTGTAATAACTCTGTGGAACCAAGAAAGTAGAAACTAAAGAAGAGGGCAGAGCCAGGATTTGAACCCAGAATTCTGATCCTACACCATTGTGCAATACTGTATCCTGAAGAGCAAAGAGTTAACTAAAATGGGCAAATTATTCTTCTCTGGGGAGATAATTTGCCAAGGTTGAAAGACTGGAAATTTCCTCCCACCCTAAACGGCCCCTGACTACTGGCAGCAGAATTCAAATTTAAATATCATGTTCTTTTGTGGATTTCCCAAAATTGTAGTCTCTACCCCATTACTCTTCTTCACTGTGTTCTCTTTTCAGAGCACTTTACCACAGTTTTAAATTAGATATTTAAATTTATTTATGGGTGAAGCATCTGTCTCCTCCCTAGAATATCAACTCCATGACAGCTGAAATTTTTATATTTTTCTCTGCTGTATCCCCAGCACCTAGGACCCTGCCTGGCTAGCAGTAACTGCTCCATAAAAATGCTAAGTCAGTAAGCAAACTTGACCAATCCATTTCCTCTTTCTGTAACTGAACTTGCACATTCATTTAAAAGTCTGGGTAAAAATTGGATTTGAAGTTCTCCTGTTGTGAGGTGGTTTGGATAAAGAGAATACAGGGTAAACACAAAACCTAAGAAAAACCCTGTACTTGAACTGGCTCCAGGGGAGCCAGAAGTTCCAAAAAAGATCCCTGGAGAGTTGACTCTGAATTGTGGCTGATATCCATTAAGGTCAGTCTGGGCCAAATTTCTCATCAGGAGCAATCCTTCCGCTGTGAGAGGTGAACTGTGCCTGAATCAGGACCCCTCAGACCCCGCAGCTGAAGGAGTGGGCCCCATTTCCTAGCCCCTCTTCCAGCCTGAAAAAGCCTCCACAGACCTATCTGGTTGCCCAGGGGAAAACACGGGGGCTTCATCCCCATAACCTTTCTACCTGCTTTCTTCCCAAATTCCCAGGTTTAATCATTTTTCAAATGTTATCTGGGGCCACAGCAGGGCACTGCATTCTTCAAACGTCCCAGCAGGGGGCGGTGCTATGTTAGGGCTCAAAGCAGCTACGTTTGCTCGCTGGCAAGTGACGGGAGCAGAAATCTGGAAAGGGAGAGGACATCTTTTCTCCCACCTGTCCCTCACCAAGCCTGCCAGATCCATCTCATCCATAACACTTATGTAAACCAGAAGGGCGAGGACTAAAGTCTTCGTGCAGGAAAACCATTTGTTTATATTTCATTCATTCCTCAAGTATTTATTGAGCTCGATTCTGCTCCAAGCCCTGTTCTAGGCTCTGGGAATCAACAAGGAACAAAATAGACAAAATTTTTTTACCTCCTGGAGCTGACCTTTTGGCTGAGTATGAGGGGTGAGAGATCATACATGATAAACATAATAAATAAGCAAATTACAAATTCGGTTAGAAGTTGATAAGTTCTCCTATGAAATAAAAGAGGGAAATACAGCATGTTAAGAGGGAAGAGAGGGCTTCCCTGGTGGCGCAGTGGTTGAGAGTCCGCCTGCCGATGCAGGGGACAGGGGTTTCGTGCCCCGGTCCGGGAAGATCCCACGTGCCGTGGAGCGGCTGGGCCCGTGAGCCATGGCCGCTGAGCCTGCGCGTCGGGAGCCTGTGCTCCGCAACGGGAGAGGCCACAACGATGAGAGGCCTGCAAGAGGGAAGAGAGAGAGGTGTATGGGGACAACTTAAAATAAAATGGCCAGGAAGGCTCCTGGAGAAAGTGACATCTGAGCAAAGACTTGAAGAAATGGAGGATATCTGGGGAAGAATATTCCAGGCAGAGGGAACTGCCAGGGCAAAGGTCCTGAGGTGGGATCGAGCTGGTGTGTTATTTAGTTTTGAAAGTAAAATGTAATATTCACTTATTGTGGAAAAAATAGATATTGAAAAAGAAAAATATCACTTGTAATTCCTCTACCCAGGAATAACAATTTAACATGTTGGTGTATATTTTTATGGCCTACTTTTAGACATACACATGTACAAATACACATATATATTCTTATTTTTAACAAATGGGAGTCATTCCATACATATAGTTTCATAACCACTTATTTGCTTAATAATATAACCAGAAGACCATTCTGTGTCAATAAATATTGATTCACATCATTATTATAACAGCTGTAGAATGTCCCCCTGTATGGATGTGTCCCATATTCTATTCAACCATTTCCCCCTTTAATGGGCATTTAGGCTGTTTTCTGTTTTTCTCAATTATAAATGGCGATGTAGTCACCATTCTTGTAACATTTTTACATTGTCCAAGCATCCAGTTATTTCATTAAGATGCACTTCTACAAGTGGAAATGCTGGACTGAAGGTTGTACACACTTTGAAAGCTATTATTTTTGAGACCTGGGTGTTTCTTTCTTTTTTTAAAAAAATTTATTTTATTTATTTATTTATTTTAATAGATCTTTATTGGAGTATAATTGCTTCACAATACCATGTTAGTTTCTGTTGCATAGCAAAGCAAATCAGCCATATGCACACACATGTCCCCATATCCCCTCCCTCTTGAGCCTCCCTCCCATCCTCCCTATCCCACCCCTCTAGGTCATCACAAAGCACCGAGCCGATCTCCCTGTGCTATGCTGCTGCTTCCCACCAGCCAACTATTTTACACTCAGTAGTGTATATATGTTGATGCTACTCTCACTTTGCCCCAGCTTTGCCCTCCTACCCTATGTCATCAAGTCCATTCTCTATGTCTACCTCTTTATTCCTGCCCTGCAACTAGGTTCATCAGTACCATTTTTTTTTTTTAGATTCCATATATATGCATTAGCATATGGTATTTGTTTTTCTCTTTCTGACTTACTTCACTCTGTATAACAGAATCTAGGACCATCCACCTCACTACAAATAGTTCAATTTCATTTCTCTTTATGGCTGAGTAATATTCCATTGTATATATGTGCCACATCTTCTTCATCCATTCATCTGTCGATGGACATCTGGGTTGGTTCCATGTCCTGGCTATTGTCAATAGTGCTGCAATGAACATTGTGGTGCATGTCTCTTTTTGAATTATGGTTTTCTCAGGGTACATGCCCAGTAGTGGGATTGCTGGGTCATATGGTAGTTCTATTTTTAGTTTTTTAAGGAACCTCCATACTGTTTTCCATAGTGGTTGTATCAATTTACATTCCCACCAACAATGCATGAGGGTTCCCTTTTCTCCACACCCTCTCCAGCATTTGATGTTCGTAGATTATTTTTTTATAAATTTATTTATTTATTATTTATTTTTGGCTGCGTTGGGTCTTTGTTGCTGCGTGCGGCTTTGTCTAGTTGCGCGAGCAGGGGCTACTCTTCATTGCGGTGCACAGGCTTCTCATTGCGGTGGCTTCTCTTGTTGCGGAGCTCGGGCTCTAGGCGTGTGCGCTTCAGTAGTTGTGGCTCGCAGGCTCTAGAGCACAGGCTCAGTAGTTGTGGCGCATAGGCTTAGTTGCTCCGTGGCATGTGGGATCTTCCTGGACCAGGGCTCGAACTTGTGTCCCCTGCATTGGCAGGCGGATTCTTAACCACTGCGCCACCAGGGAAGCCCTCGTAGATTTTTTGATGATGGCCATTCTGACTGGCGTGATGTGATACCTCATGTAGTTTTGATTTGCATTTCTCCAATAATTTGTGATGTTGAGCATCTTTTCATGTGTCTCTTGGCCAACTGTATGTCTTCCTTGGTGAAATGTCTATTTAGGGATCTGGGTGTTTCTTAAGAGGGCCTTTCGGAGGGTTTCAGGGCAACCCTACAGAGACTGGAAGACATGCTCTTTGGTATGAAGTTGTCTTTTCTGAGGAGAAATAAAATCCCTACCAGAGGGCTTATCTCTAGGGGCTGGCCATCTGGGCAGTTTTTATTTTAATTTTCTTTTTTATGCGTTTCTATATTAGATTTTTCTATATTGGGTGTACATTGCTCTTGATAATAATTTTTCTCACAAAAGCAATATTTGCTTTTTATAAAAACCTAACACAAGAGAAATCTGTAAAGTAGAAAGGGAAGGTCCGCATTGCCCCAGAAGCTGCCACAGTCTATTTTGTGTGTCCAGCTTTTAGATGTGGTCTGGCCCCCATCCACATTTCTTATTTTATCGACACATCTCTCTTCCCTGTGCTCACTATGCTCCAGCCACACTGGCCTTCCTGCTGTTATTCAAATATAGCAAACTCATTTGGCCTCAGGGCCTTTGCACCAGATATTCGCACTGCCTGGAGCCCTTCCCCCAGAACTTCAAATGGTTGGCTCTTTGTTCTCTCTCTGTCTCAGCTCAAATGTCCCCTCCTGAGAGAGAGACATCCCACAGTCACCCCGAGTAAAGAAATTCTTCTCTCAATCTATCACATCATCCCACTTTACTTTTTCCTTAGCACTTACCACAATCTGAACAGATCTTGTTTTATTTATTTGCTTCCTTTGTTCTGTCTTCCCTATTAGACCAGAAGCTCCTTATAAGCAAGCATCTTTAACTGCCTTGTCTACCACTGTAGAGTGATTGACCCATAGTAGGTGCTTGATAAACATTATGAATGTTTGAATGAAGGGACATACATAAACAGGCATATCCTTAAAACCCAAATGGAGAACACTTACAGCTCAACAATAAAATGACAAATAACCCAATTAAAAAATGGGTAAAAGACTTGAATAGACATTTCTCCAGAGAAGATATACAAATGGCCAACAAGCACATGAAAAGATATTCAACGTCATTAGTCATTAGGGAAATGATACTGCTTTATACTCATCAGGATAGCTATAAAGAAAAAATAGAAAATAAAAGCGTTAGCAAGGATATGGAGAAATTGAAACTCTTGCACACTGTTGGTGGGGGTGTAAAATGGTACAGTCGCTGTGGAAAACAGTTTGACATTTGCTCAAAAAGTTAAACATAGAATTTCTATGTGACCCAGCAATTCCACTCCTAGATGTATACCCAAAAGAGGTGAAAACAGGTACTCAAGCAAAATCTTGTACACGAGCATTCATAGCAGCACTACTCACAGCTGCCAAAAGGGGGAAACAACCCACATGTCCATCACCTGATGAATGGACAAACAGCTTTAACCAGGCAGTGGAATATTATTCAGCTATAAAAAAAGAATGAAGTTTGATACCTACTACAACATGAATGAACCTTGAAAACATTATGAGTAGTGAAAGAAGCCAGACACAAAAGGCCACATGTTGCATGATACCTTTTCTATGAAATATCCAGAATATGTTAACCCAAAGAGATAGAAAGCAGTTTAGTGGTTGCCAGGGGCTGGAGGAGGAGGGAATAGAGAGTGACTGTTTAATGGGAACAGGGTTTTCCTTTCGGGGTGATGAAAATGTTCTGGAGCTAGATAGAGGTCATGGTTGCACAACATTGTGAATGTGCTAAATCTACTGAATTTTTCACTTTAAAATGGTTAATTTTGTTTTGTGAATTTTACCTCACTAAAAATACTGTCACAACAATAATCAATCAAATTAGGATGTTATACACTTTTTAAAAATCAAATGGGTGCACTTAAAACATGCCTTCTCTTCTTGCTTTCTCCACTTAACACTATATGTTAGATATTGTCCTCTGAGGGGCTACTTTGTTCTTGGTAATGGCTGCAGAGATTTCCACTGTGCAAGTCACATGAGTTTTTTATTCGGTCCCCTATGGATGGATAGCCCATTGTTTTGCCACTATATACAATGATGGATGGAACATCTCCAAGCTCTAGTCTGCGGCCTCCTTGAGGGCAGGATCATACTGAGCAGGGCTGAGAGGGTGCATAGACGTCAACAGACCCCCGCTCTCTGCACCTTCTGCATGCCCAGCACAGTGCTTCACTTTAGGGTTTGTGCAGGAAGTAGGAACAAAAGGAAGAAACAAACCAGAGGAAGGCATGAAATGGGCAGTGAGGAGGGGGAGGAAGGGCAAAGCAGAATGTGGTCCCAGCATGGGCATGGGAGACAGGGAGCTGAAGCTGCAGTCTACTCTGTACTGCCCCCTAGCTGTGAGATATGGGCAGCTCACCTAACCTCTTAGAGCCTTAGTTTCCTCATTTGTCAAGTGGGTACAATTTCAGTCCCCATCTCGTGACATTGTGAAGATTAGCTGATTGATGTCTGCAAGTGTATCACACAGGGCTGGGTACATAGTAGGTTCTCAGAAAGTAGCAGCTAAAATAATTCTTGTTGTTATTATTTTTATCATTGTTGCTATTTCACCTCTATGAATAGCTAGAGAAAAGTCCAATATACCCATTTCGCAGGTAAAGAAGTTGAAGGAAAAGGTCACCAGCTGGGTTGCATAGCTCGTAACCCACACGTGGCAAAATAAGAACCTGTTCCGGGATGCACCACATTTTCTGGCTCCCTGAGCCAAGCTTCTCCTGTGACATCCTTGATGTCCAGGATGGGAACTCCCAGCTTTCCCAGGGCACCAGCATTCCGGTATCCAGAGAGCAAAGAATCAGACTCTGCCCAGAGAAGGTTGGCATCTGGGGGCCATGATGTGACCATCTCTACTCAGGCTGTCATGTGTCACCAGCTTGAGGCATGAAGAAGCAGAAGAAAGCAATGAAGCAGATGCTCCAATGGGAGCCTAAGGCCATGGAGAGGCAAGGGAAGGGGTTGAGAGTGAGAACTTGGGTCCTTAGGAACTTAGCTCACATGCTCCAGGTGATGGAGGACCTGCGGAGTGTTGGTGAGCGAGTTGTGTGGGAGGATGGGGATCCACGACTGTCCTCCAGAAGACTCCCAGGCAAGGCGACCGAGACATCTTCAGGGTCTGCCAGGACCTCAGCAGATGTTTCATGATGTGTTTTGAGATCCCCAGATGAGAACAGCGGTGGGATTCATAACAGAATCCTCGGTTTCCAGCCAGGACCACAGCTGTGCTTTTCTGTAGTTGTGAAAAAAAAAAGGTCTTTCTAAAATTTTCTGATAGAAGTAATACATGCTTATAGCCAAAAACAAGTTAGAAAACGCAGACAAGTATAAAGAAGAAAAAAATTATCTGGAGTTCCCCCAGCCAGAAATGAGCATGGTTAACATTTCTTCTAGACTTCTAATGTATTCTGACACATGCACTCCCCGCCCCCATACTAAACATATTGCTTCTTATTTTGCATTTTTTTACACTTAAAATATGTCATGAACACCTCTGCATGTCAATAAATATAGCAGAACGTCATCCTTTTTAAAGGTTGCACTGTAGTCCATGGATGTACCAGCATTTATTTACAACCCCCCTCTTCATGGATCTCTATGTTGATTCAAATTTTTGTCTGTATATAAGCCATTTTGTATTGCTGTCCTTGTATCTTATCTGACTACTTCTTTAGAATTAATTCCCAGTAGTGCAATTGTAGGGTACTTTTTAAAAAGATATGATGCATAGAGCCAAATTGCCTTCCAGAAAGATGCTAATTTACACACTCACCAGTTGTATATGATATTATCTCATGTACTCACTAAAACTGCTTACTTGAGAGATTGAATATATTTCCAAAGTGCTTTTTGGCCATTTGTTAGTCCTCCTCTTTTTCATCCTTCTTATTTGGTATTGCATGTTTCTATCATTTTCCCATGCTAAAAAAACTGGACATATATTACAGTTATGTTTGCAAATATATTGCAAATATTTTTCCAGTTTTCTAATTCTTTGTTATTATATTTCATTTTTTTGTGGTAAAATACACATTACATAAAATTTACCATTTTAACTGTTTTTTGTTTTTTAATTTTTGGCTGCACCATACAGCATGCGGGATCTTAGTTCCCCAACCAGGAATTGAACCCGCACTCACTGCAGTGGAAGCATGGAGTCTTAGTCACTGGACCTCCAGGGAAGTCCTCATTTTAACCGTTTTTAAGTGTACAGTTCAGTGGCATTAAGTACATTCACATTGTTGTGCAACCATCACCCCCATCCATCTCCAGAACTCTTTTATCATCTCAAATTGAAACTCTGTACCCATTAAACACTAACTCCCCATTTTCCCTTCCCCCCGCCCCAGCCATTGGTAACTTCTATTCTTCTTTGTGTCTCTATGAATTTGACTATTGTAAGAACCTCATATAAGTGGAATCATACAATATTTGTGACTGGATTATTTCACTTAGCATGATGTCGTCAAGGTTCTTGTCGGAACTTCCTTTTTAAGGCTGGATAATATTTCATTGTATGCATATACCACATTTTGTTTATCCATTCATCCATCAATGAACACTTGAGTTGTTTCCACATTTTGGCTATTGTGAATAATGCTGCTGTGGGCTTCCCTGGTGGTGCAGTGATTGAGAGTCCGCCTGCTAACGCAGGGGACACGGGTTTGTGCCCCAGTCCGGGAAGATCCCACATACCGTGGAGCGGCTGGGCCCGTGAACCATGGCCGCTGAGTCTGTGCGTCCGGAGCCTGTGCTCCACAACGGGAGAGGCCACGACAGTGAGAGGCCCGCGTACCGCAAAAAATAAAAATAAAAATAAAAATAATAATAATGCTGTGAACATGGTATACAAATATTTCTGAGTCCCTACTTTCAATCAGTTTGTATATATACCCAGAAGTGAATGTCCTTAACTATTAACTTTGCCTTTTAACGTTGTTTATGACTTTTTTTATATGCAGAAGTTTTACCTTTTAAGGTATTCCTCTATCAATCTTTTTCATATTGCTTTGGCTCTAGGGTCCTTTCTATACTATTTTAAAATACCTCCTGGTAAGGGCTCTGTTTATTCATTACAGTGTAACAAACCACCCCATAACTTAGTGACTTGAGAAAACAATAATCATTTATTTTGCTCATAAATCAGCAATTTGGACAGGACTCAGTGGGGTCAGCTTGTCTCTGCTCCATGGGGCTTCAGCTGAGGCAGCTCACTTGGAGATGGGAAGATCCACTTCTAAGATGGTTCACTCATATGGGTGTCTTGGTGCTAACTGCTGGCTCTAGGATCCCAGCCAGGGCACTGGACTGAGGACTTTGGTTCCTTTCCATGTGATCCCCTTCAAAGGCTGCTTGGGCTCCCTCACAGCATGGTGGCTGAGTCTCAAGCGTGAGCATCCTAAGAAATCAAGGCAGAAATATATGGTATGTTTGTGACTTATCCTCTGAAGTCACACAGTGTCATTTTTGCTGTACTGCATTGGTTAGGGCAGTCGTAAAGCCTGACCCAAGTTCTAGGGGATGGGATATAGATTCTACCTCTTGATGGAGGAGTTGGAAAGTTCTAGAAGAGCATATGGTCTGGGAAATACTGTTACAGCCATTTTTGAAAAATATAACCTTCCAAGTCTGCTCTCTGGCCACAACAATTCATATCCCTCCTACATGCGAGATACACCCTTCCAAGACCTCCCAAAAGTTTTATGCCATTACAGGATCAGGCTCAATATCAAGACCCAGGAGCTTATTATCTAATCAGGTCCAGGTACAGATGAGGCTCCTCAGTTAGAAGGCCTTGTGTATAGCTCCTTGGTACCTTCCTTCTGGACCTGAAGACCTGTGAACTAAAGAGCAAACTGTCAGCCTCCCACACCCGATGTACAATGGGGGCATGATTGATATAGACGCTCCCATTCAAAGAGGGAGAAAATGGGAGTATAAAGCAATCACAGGTCCATAGCAATTCTGAATCCAGCTGGGCAAATTTGCCAATTTCTTGATTAAGGACCCAGTATTGCTCCCTGGGTATGATTCTGAGCTCTCCTTTTTTTTCCCCCATAAAATATGGCCTTTCTTGCAGCTGAGTCGTTTTCTCTGCTTGCTTCCTACCCATAGAAGTCTGGGGACTCAAAGGCTCTGTCTCTGTTCCTTTTAGTCCTAGCTGGTACTGCTTCCCCCAGAACAATTTTATTAAAAGAAACTTCGTGGGTTTTCTATGAATCTTATTGAGGTTTGTGCTATTAAAGAAAAGCCAAAATAGCAAATGTCTTCAAGATAAGCCCTTTTCTATCTTGAACCCCCATTGAGGCCACTGTAGAACAATGCCCTTAAAATTCTTAGGCTCCTTATTGTACAGTGGAAGGCATCTGTGAGGCATAGCCTGTAGATCCTTAGAGGGGCTCTTGTCTACTTGAAAGTCTCTGTAAGGCACTGCCTTATATCTTTCTGGTGTCTTAGCAAAGGAACTTACAGTCCCACCTGGATTCGATATTTGATCTCAAGTCTGCTCTCCCTTTCCTTTCCCTCTTCCTCTCTTCCTCTCTTTCTTCCCAAAGAAGGTCACGTTCTGAGGTTTCAGTGGACATGAATTTTTGAGGGACAGTATTCAATACAGTACAGTCTTTGTAATTTAGCCATTCTAATAGGTATGTAGTGGTGCCTCACTGTGGTTTTAATTTGCATTTCCCTAACAAATGTATGTTCATATCTTTTGCCCATTTAAAAATTAGTTTTGAGAGTTCTTTATATGTTGCGAATACAAGTTGTTTATCAGATATGTGACTTGCAAATATTTTCTCCCAGTCTGTAGCTTGTGTTTTCATTCTCTTAACAGTATTACTCAAAGAGTAGAAGTTTTAAATTTCAATGAAGTGCAATTTAGCAATTTTTTAAATGGCTTATGCTTTGGGTATTCTAAGTAATCTTTGCTTAATCCAGGGTCACAAAATTTTTCTCTTTTTTCAGGAAGCTTTTTAGTTTTATATTTAGGTCTATGAACCATTTTGACTTAATGTTTGTATGTGGGGCATGGTGTAGGATGTCTTCTTTCACCATTTCTGTTCAACATTGTACTGGAGGTTATAGCCACTTTGACAAGGCAAGAAGAAGGAATAAAGAACATTATATTGGGAAAGAAGAATTAAAATTTGCAAATAACATGATCATCTATGTAGAAAAATCTGATGGAATCTTAAAAAAACTACTAGAACTAGTAAGTGAGTTTAGCAAGGTTGCAGAATACAAGGTGATTATATTATACAAAGATCAATTGCATTTCTATATACAGGCCATGAACAATTGGAAATTGGAATTTAAAAATACCATTTACAATAGCATCAAAAATAAGAAATATCTAGGGATAAATCTGACAAAAGATGTGCAAGAGTTGTAGACTGAACACCTCAAAACACTGCTGAGAGAAATTAAAGAAGACCTAAATAAATGGAGAGATATAGCTTATTCATGGGTCAGAATGCTCAATATTGTTGAGATGTCAGTTCTCCTCAAATTGAACTATAGATTTAATGCAATCCTGATCCAAAATCTCAGCAGACTTTTCATGGAAATTGACATGCTGATTCTAAAATTCATATGCAAAGGACTTAGAAAAGCCAAAACAACATTGAAAAATAATAACAAAGTTGGAGAACTAACACTACCTGATTTCAAGACTTATTATAAAACTACAATATTCAGGACAGTGTGGTATTGGTATAAAGGTAGGCAAAATAGATCAATGAAACCAAATAGAGTCCAGAAATAGACCCACACATAAATGGACAACTGATTTTTTACAAAGGTGCAAAGACAATTCGGTGAAGAACAGATAGTCTTTTTCTCATTCCAAATTGGGTTGTTTGTTTTGTAATAAAATTGACTTTCTTTTTAAGATTGAGTTTTGAGAGATTTAAAAAATCTCCTTATCCTGGATGTCAGTCCTTCATAAGACATGTATTTTGCAAATATTTTCTCCCTGTATGTAGCTCCTTGGCTTTTCATTTTCCTAATGGTGTCTTTGAAAGAGCAGTTTTAAATTTGGATGAAGTCCCATTTATCAGCTTTTTCTTTACAATTTGTGTTTTTGTTTCCTATATCAGAAATCTGCTTCACTCAAGTCACAAAGATTTCTCCAATGTCATCTCCTAGAAGTTTTATAGTTTTAGGTTTTACATTTCAGTCTATGATCCATTTCAAGTTAATTTTTGTATAGATAGTTAGATATGGGCTGAGATTCTCTTTCTTTTTTTTTTGCATATAGGTGTCCACTTGTTTTAGCACTGTTTGTTGAAAGAGCTATCCTTTCTCTATTGAATTGCCTTTGCACCTTGTTTGAAAATCAATTGACCATATATGAGTGGGTCTATTTCTGGGCTCTCTATTCTGTTCCATTGATCTATGTGTCTATCCTTTCACCAATACCACACTGTCTTGATTCCTGTAGCTTTATCGTAAGTCTTGAAATCAGGTAATAAAAGCCTGAGGTCTTTTCTCAGTTGGATAATTTTTTGCCCTCTGGAGAGACTGGGAATGAGAAACAGTTTTGTTTCTGAGCCCAGCAGGTCCTGCTTCCTTTATATGTAATAGTTTGTTCTTCAGTCAACTTTCTCCTTTTGTGTTTTATCATAGGTAGCAAGAAAAAGCCAGATGACACTCTCAATATTCTTCTATTTCACTGAGTTCATTACACATGTTTCTTCTTTTCCATGTTTCTGCAGGTGACAAACTTCCTGCCAGCACATAAGGTTTCCCTTTCCTCTAGTTTCTAATAACATTTTTCTTAACTCCCACTGACGTCCTCCTCAAAGCTTCATAGGCTTTTAGTAGCTCCAAGGCCCTGGGAAGGTCTCAGATGTGTGGTTTGGGCTCAGAGTCTCTGGTGCAGTTGTAGTCAAGTGGAATTAGGGGCAGCTAGATGCTGATCAGCCTCTCTCTCTCATCATGGAGTCCTAGGGCTTCTCCATGTGGTCTTCTGCCTAGGCTAGTTGGGGCTTCCTCACAGCATGGCGGTCTCAGGAAAGCCAGGCTGCTTGCGAGGCAGCTGAAGGCTCAAGGGTGAGTGTTTCAGCTCACAAGAAAGAAGCTACACCATCTTTTATGACCTAGTCTTGGAAATTAAATATGGATGGAAGCCATTCCCACTATACTGTATTGATCCAGGCAGCCACAAGCTCACCCAAGTTCAAGGTGGGTGGGTGGGTGGGGTACATTGACTCCACCTCTTGGTAGGGTAGTGGCAAGATTCTAGATGAACATTTGGCAGTAGGAGATATTTTTGTGGCCATGCTTTAAAAACACACTCTAACATAGTAAGGAAACACCTCATTTATGAAATTCTTTTCTTTATGCCGAACAAACCAAAAAACCCACTCATGCCCAATAATTATTTAATGCATTTCCTCATTTCATCTTTCTTGAGACTTCCTCTGGGGACTTAGGTATCAAAATCAGTGGGGTACTGCAGATAGCTCGTACTGGCTCGTGAAAGCTGATTGTAAAATTTTCAGGAATTCTGCATGCTGGTAGTTAAACAGAGCAATTATTTTAAATTACATTATATAATCTCACACTTGAATAGATTAAATTAAAAACAGGTAATAAATATGCAATCCTCACCACTTCCTAATTATTTTAAACATTTTGCTATTATCTATGCTCGTTTGGTCTATTGTACCTGTGTGGTGGAATGACTGTGTAATGGTGTTTCACTGTGCCTCTCTTCCCAACTCCACATTCAGTGGCTTTGCAGTGGTAGCATGAATTAGGCCATAGTGGGAATATTTACACCACGGAAATCGGCAGTTGCTATAAACCAGGGCTTTGTATGGTTGATTGTCTCGCCCTAATAAAGAGGTGAACAAAATGTTAATAATGCAGATTAAACTTTAAAGTGTGTCAGGTTGTACCCATTTCATTGTGAATAGCGCTAAATATTGGGGGAAATATTCTCCCAGTATTCAAGAACTATTATTCAATTGAGCAAAGAAGTTGCTCACATCATTCATGGACAAATGAAGTTCTAACTTACATCTTCATTGTTTCACTTTCACATTACTCATTAATGTAAATGAAAAATCAACCAACATTCATCTCAGAATTACACTCATGGTTGAGGTGCAACTTCATTTGTCAAATCATGATTGACTTGCAATCACACATAGATGATGGATATAGTTTGGCAAAAATCAATGAAATTATTTATTACAAAGTTTAGTATTTCTTACAAATATTATTAGTAGATTTTGTGCTGCACTTTTTTACATTAGTAAAAATTCATGATAAAAAACACTTATGTACACATACACATGCATACACTCTTTTTTTAGGAGAGTCAGTTGTTACCTGCCCACCACTGATCAAATCTCACCATCAAAAGAATGCTTTTTAATTTACTGAGAAGTTACTGAGTGTCAGAAAATAATAATAGCTAACATTCATTGAGTGCTAGCTCTGTGCAGGTGCTCTTCTGTCTTTTACTTGTCTTATTCAATCCTTAAAACAACCCTGTTAGGTGGGTACTATTATTATTACCATTTTCAAGATCAAACAACGAAGGCACAGAGAGGTAGAGTGACTTGCAGGGTCACACAGCTGAGAAATGATTGAGCCAGAATTTAAAGCCACAGAGACTGGATCCAGAGCCTATGGATCTTAGCTCCTACTGTTTTCTGCTTAGCTCCTACTGTTTTCTGCTTCTCCAAAGGCAATGTGCTAAGTGCCCTGGAGAGTCATAAAATAATCTAACAGTTCCAATGATAGTAACCACAATACTTTGTACCAGGCTCTGTGCTAAGTGATTTCCATGTCTTGTCACCTAATTACCAAACATCCAGTTTTTGCGATTATTTCTGTTTTGTAGGAGAGGAAACTGAGACATACAGATCAAGATGTCTTGGCCAGGAATTGGTGGGCTGGGACTGGAACCCAGGTCTGTCTGAATGTTGGCCCGCAGCTCTTTCCCACACGATGTAATCCCAGAATCAGTCTGTTCATAGATGATGTCCCCAAATAGGAAGCTAGGGAGAGAATGTGCCCTTAGCTAGAGCTCAGAATCACATCTTTGAACTTGACCCTGTTCTGGGACTGTACTTGTCTTTGGAACCTCTGCCTGTTGAGGTGAATATGGAGCAGAGGCCAGGCTTGGCGTGAGGACTTCACAAAACTGAGATTCAGTGAGACAGAGCCCTCATTTTAAGGGCTGTGCAAATCCAGCCGGTACCTTCCGTCCGGTCTCCCTCTTCAGGCGGCTCCACACGAGGAGCAACTGCAGAGGCCAGAGAACAACGTGGGGCTGGGCAGCAGGGAGGAAAGACAGGATCTCGGCGGGGATGGGGAGGGCGGGAAGCAGCGAGGCAGAGAGAGGCGCGGGGCTTTATTAATTAATTAAGGGAGGGATGTGAAGTAGGGCAGAATCCACAGAGGACGCCTGCGCTCTGTCTCGGGTTTATGGGTCAATTTTCTGGTGGCGGTTCAGTTGCCCCAAAGCAGATAGTACTTCGGTCTGTCGCCTCCTGACAAGCAAAAGTGGTCCCCAAAGCAAAATGGGATGTTGCCCCCTCCTGGTTTACAATCGAAAGAACTCCCTCCCTGGATTCCAGGGACTGGCTTTCAGCACATGGAGTGGTCACGGTGAGCTGTTCTGGAGCCACACTGCTTGTTCGAATCTTGACTCTGCCACGTACCTCGAGCTGGGTGGTCTTGAGCCAGTGAGTTGAGCTTTCTGTGCCTCAGTAGCCTCCCCTGTGAAATGGCAATAATTATGCCTTCCTTATAGGGTTGGAATAAGGAAGGATTAGTGCTTGAAATGATGTCAGACACAGAATAAGCATTCAACAACTGATAGTTACTATGTACTAATACAGGATGGGGTTCTTGGTGCTTGTAAGGAAAAGAAAGGTGTCTCGGTTTACCATATTTCCGTATTTGGCCTGAACGCCATTTGGTCAAATATAAGAGAAATATAGTGGGAGGGAAAGTCATGGCAGACACTGTGGTTGCCCACTGACAGTACACCCTTCTTTTCTTCCTTGTAAGGGACAACCTCTGGAGGATTCCGAGACAGTTTCTTCCCTAATAAGAGGAAAGCATGTTATAGGAGAATTTCTCTGTTCTAAGCCTTCAGTTATTTCCTCCTCTGAATGCGTTTGTGTGAGGATGTGATGCCTGGAGTTGTGGCAACCATACCGTGACCATGAGGGGAAGGCTAAGAGAATAACTGAGACACTAGCCCAGTACCCTGAGTATTTCTCAGTCACCAGACCAATCCTGAAAGCCTCCTCTTCCAGATTTCTTCTTACATGAGAAAAGTCAACCCTTGTTCTTTTAGGCCAAGGTTTGCAAATGTTTTCTATAAAGGACTGTATAGTAGATATTTTAAGTTTGCAGGCCATATGGTCTCTGTTGTGATGACTCAACTCTACTGAATAATGAAATCAGCCATAGATGGTATGTTAACAAATAGACGTGACTCTGTTCCAATAAAACTTTATTTTCAAAAATTCACAGGAGCCACAGATTTTCCCTGTGGAGTATAGTTTACCAACTCTTATTTTTGGCCATCTTTGCTAAACTTACTGTTACTTCAACACAAAACATTCCTAACAGAGCATGTATGGGCTGCCTTGGAGGGTGGTCTCTCACCCCAAACACAGCTGTGATCAAAGCCCTCATTGCCCCTTTGTACTTATAAGTTTGTAATAAACTTATTAGTACATTAGTTTATTTTCTTCTATCAATATTCATTTATTCATTCAACAAACATCTATTGAGCACCTGCTACGTGTCAGGAGCTGTTGAAATGCTGGGGTTACATTAGGGAATGTTGCATCCTGCCCTTAGGGAGTTCTCATTCTATAACAGTGGAAATCCAGGAGGACTTCCTGGACGAGGGGCTGAATTAGCGCCAAAGGATGAGTAGGAGTTGGGAAGGTTGGGAAAGACAAGGAAAGCGTGGGGATGGATGGGTAGGAGAGTATTCCAGGGAAAAATTCTAGGGTGGGAGGGGGCCTTGCACATATGTGGCTGAAATGGGGAGAGTGAGGGAAAGAGAGGAGGGGAG